>NC_083572.1:59415114-59757614 GCF_027579695.1 Neoarius graeffei
TGCCCATGCAGTCTTTCACAGATCGGTGAACCCCTCCCCATCTTTACTTCTGAGAGACTCTGCCTCTCTGGGATGCTCTTTTTATACCCAATCATGTTACTGATCTGTTGCCAATTAACCTAATTAGATTTTTTTAACAGGGTGGCACAGTGGTGTAGTGGTTAGCACTGTCGCCTCACAGCAAGAAGGTTCTGGGTTCAAGCCCAGCAGCTGATGGGGGCTTTTCTGTGTGTAGTTTGCATGTTCTCCCTGAGTCTGTGTGGGTATCCTCTGGGTGCTCCGGTTTCCCCCAAAGACATGCAGGTTAGGCTAATTGGTGGCTCTAAATTGACCATAGGTGTGAATGGTTGTTTGTTTCTATGTGTCAGCCCTGTGATGACCTGGCAACTGGTCCAGGGTGTACCCCGCCTCTCACCCATAGTCAGCTGGGATAGGCTCCAGCTTGCCTGTGACCCTGAACAGGATAAGTAGTTACAGATAATGGATGGATGGATTTTTTAGCATTATACAACTTTTTCAGTCTTTTGTTGCCCTGTCCCAACTTTTCCGAACGTGTTGCTGACATCAAATTGAAAATGAGCATATACTTTTCAAAAAACAATAATATTTCTCAGTTTCAACATTTCATATGTTGTCTTTGTACTATTTTCAATGAAATACAGGGTTTCCATTATTTGCCAATCTTCACATTGTCTTTTTATTTATGTTTTACAGTGTCCCAACTTTTTTGGAATTAGGGTTATAGTAGGTGTGATGTGATGTTCTAATAGATCAGAAGATATGGGACATTCCACCGAATGGGTGCCATTTGCTTGTTGTACCACTCCCAAATTAAACTTAATTTGTTATATCTTTTCAACACTGATTATAATAACACACATATTTAACTATTCAAAATGTGTATTGGTCAACCTCAGGCTACGTTACAAGGTTTGGAAGTCAAATATGGCTGCATTTTTTTCAGTCCTGTTACCAAAACTCTGAAAGTAACAGGACTGAGTTTTTAGCGTAGGATTAGCTAATACATGGAATTAAGCCACATGGCGTCATCGCTAATAGCATGACCACGCTTAGCACATTCAAGTGATTTACCAAAAATCTGTTTTTTTTTTAAATAAACAAATATCATCTAAGAAATAATTTAAGTAACAGGACAGTATGTTGACATTGACCTTATCAGTCAAAGTTAAAAAATCATCAAATATACAGAAAAGTAAATGAGAGAACTACCTTTTGGTCTTCCCATGGCCTTCAGAAGACACAACTGATGTAACTTCCTGTTGAGCATGTGATTTATGGAATGTTCCAAATTTGTCAGATGGCGTAATATGTTTGGGTAACAGGACTGAGTGAAAACCCAGGGACACAACTAAAATGTGTATTTTAACTAAGATATTGTGGATTTCTTATGAAAAAATATATTTAAACCATGGCTAGGATATGGAGTCACACAACAGTGCAAAAGAAATACTGTTTCTGAAGGATTTTAATCATAATATTTCATAGTTAAGTATAAAGTTAGATTGCAGGGACAGGTAACACATGCTATTTTTCAGTGTTTTAGGTAGTGTTTATTAATCCTTACAATTATATATCTTAAATTTGAAATCAGATCAATGTGCAGGACATTCTGCGTAATAAGGAAATGTATTTTAAAGTACATTTTTATGTGCATTTATACATATAATTTTCTAGGGACGGAAATGGCACCGATTCGGTGGAATGGCTCATATCATGACAAATCTAAATCTGAATAATAATAATAATAACAATAATAGTAGTAGTAGTGGCAGCACGGTGATGTTGTGGTTAGAACTGTTGCCTCACAGCAAGAAGGTCCTGGGTTCGAGGCTGGCGAGGGCCTTTCTGCGTGGAGTTCGCATGTTCTTCCCATGCCTGCGTGGGTTTCCTCCAGGTGCTCCGGTTTCCCCCACAGTCCAAAGACATGCAGTTAATTGGTGGCTCTAAATTGACCGTAGGTGTGAATGTGAGTGTGAATGGTTGTTTGTCTCTGTGTTAGCCCTGCGATGACCTGGTGACTTGTCCAGGGTGTACCCCGCCTCTCACCCATAGTCAGCTGGGATAGGCTCCAGTTTGCCTGCGACCCTGTAGAACAGGATAAGCGGCTACATGTAATGGATGGATGGATAATAGTAGTGGCAACACAGCAGGTACACTGTAATAAATTTCAAGTTGTTTAAACTTAGATACGAAAGTTCACCTGCTTCCTTAAAAAAGTGAGTAAACTCAACTTGAAGATTACTTTTGAGTCAAAATAAAAGTTGTCAATACAATGGATTACTTTAATTTTTTTTAAAAAAAACTTATAAACCTGAGCTCAATATCTAAAACTTGTCATGATAATGGGAGTTAAAGAGAAAAAAATAGTTCACATAACTTGGGACTATCATTTTACACAGTGTAGCACTGTCGCCTCTCAGCACCAGGGTCCCTGGTTTGATCATGAAATCGGGCTAGTGTCTGTACAGAATTTCTGTAAATATTCTTCTCATGTCCATGTGGGTTTCCTCTGGTTTCCTCATACCTCCGAAAAAGCATGCCAGTAGGTAGATGCGACTAAGATAAATTGCTTTCTGCAATGGACTGTTGTCAAATCTATGGAGAATTCTCCTGCATAATGCTCAGTGTTCCTGGGATAGACCTCAGATCCACTGCAACCTAACCAGAATAAAGTGATTACTGAATGTGAGTAAGTGAATAATAGTAGTAATAATAGTAGTCTCAGTCGTCAGACATTTATTTGTCATACTTCAGACAATATTTGAAATAAACAATCAAAAACACATTTTATTTTGTAGTTTATTCAATGTTCAGCCAGTCAAAATGGGGACAGTATTTTTTACTGAAAAGAAACCGAAAGATAATAGACATTTTGACATTTTCCCATTTCTTTACAAGACAAAGTATTATCACACATAGAACAAGATAGAACTCTAGAAGTACAACATGCTTCAAATGACATAACACATACAGAAACAACAGCATAGAAAGTTGACAGGTAGAAAGTTTACAAAACACACAGCCTTTAGACCTACAAACAACACCATAAAGGATTTTAGGGGACTGGGGGTGTAAACAATTCTCTCTTTTATTTTTGTAAATTCCCTGGAAATTAAATTATGCTATTTTTTGTTTGCTTTTTAGAGTTATCAAATGCATATTCAAATTAACATATCTTTTAATTAGCCTACATCTTGACTTTATAAGAATGAATAAAAAAAAAATGTGATTGTGGTCATGTGATTGTGCTCATGGTTGAAATACTCACAAACACTGCCTTTATGAGTCTTTTCATATAAAATAATATTAAGGGAAAACAATTAATTTCTAATGCTCTATATTTTTTAAATAACTGAATTGAACACAATATATAAAATGGGATGTACGATAAAACTTTTTTTTAAATCACAGTATGGCCCATGAAAAGAATGAATGTTTGATTTTTTTAACTTTACAATGTGTTGATTGTCATCACTGTTTGCTGACTGTTACCTCAAACATTTTCACACTGAAAATATTTATATACAGTGTCTGACAAAAGTCTGAAATGTTTTTGAGCAAAAATTAAAAACAGCTGTAAAAGATACACTTCACAGTTTAAATCAAATTTCATAATAAAGTAATGCTCTGCCAATAAGCATGGACTACATAAGAAGCTATTTTTCCAATTAAGCATACAATATAATCATTATCAGGGACAATTTAAATGCATTTATAATTTCAGTCAAAAAAACAAACAATTTGGTTCTTTTAAAGGATAATGCATTGTCAAAACTGTTTACATGGCCTGGTTTGACAGACCTATGAATATGACGGCAGAGACCAAACAGCGAGTCAGGATGTAAGGGCATATCTCTGCAACACTTCCACCTATTCACACCAAATTTGATATACACCAAATTTGTATGGGATATGACTTTGAGGTAGTCGATCAGTTTTGATGCATGCATCTTACTAGAGGGCACTATAACATTCAATTAACTGTTTCTCTGTAACTGCTGTATGAATTTAAATTGTGTACGCTACATCCATCTGCTAATCTGGCTCACTAGTCATTGAAAAATATTTTCACACTGAAAATATTTATATACAATGTCTGACAAAAGTCTGAAATGCTGCCTGGGTAATATTAAAAACAGCTGTAAAAGATCCATTTCATAATTCAAATCAAACATATCATAATAAAATAATTCTCTGTCCATAATCATAGACTACATAAGAAGCTATTTCCAATTAACCATACAATAGAAACATTAAACAGATTATCTGATTATCAGTCAGTCAGTCAAACAAACAAACAAACAAACAAACAAACAAACTGTAATACAAACAATAATGAAAATGACTAATTAATGACAAATTAAAGGAAACCCGTAGGTCTGTTATGCTGTAGAGGCATTTTGCTGGTACGGTTTGGGTCCACTTGTCTCCTTAGAGGGAAATGTCACTGCAAATTTATTCTGAGTGATCACCTTTATTTTATGATGAAACATTTCTATCCTGATAGGAATGGTCTCTTCTACAATGATATTGCCCTTATCAACAGAACATGAGGGGTTGCTGAATGGTTTGATGAGAATTAAAATAATGTAAATCATATTTCAACACAACTGAACACCTGTGGGAGATTTTGGACCGATATGTTAGATAGTTCTCTCTATCACCATCATCAAAACACCAATTGTGGGAATATTGTTGGTGTTCATCCCTCCAGCACAGTTTTAGAGACTTGCAGTAAAATCTATTTGTCACGTTTAAATTGCCTGAATTGCTGAAACAGAGATGGTAGTATGCATGTAATAAATGTCACAGCGATGCCTGAGAACCCCTACTGCATGGACATGTATATTTGTGCATGTAAGTGTGATGGAAATGGGGAATTTTATGACTCCATGTACCTCGATTTTTATATTTATGCTATTTTTGCAACAGCATGTGATAACTCTGTAATACTACAAATACACTACATATACACTACATGTATATGGCCAAAGTATACACTGTATGGCCCTAAGTATGTGGACATCTGACCATCACACCCTTGTGTTTTTTGAACATCCCATTCCAGATTTAGTCTCCCCCCTCTACTGTTATAATTATCTCCACTCTTCTGAGAAGGCTTTCTGCTAGATTTTAGAGTTTTTCTCTGGATATTTTTGCCAATTCAGCCATAAGTGCATTAGTGAAGTCAGGCACTGATGTCAACTGAAGAGGCCTGGTTTATACAGTCAGCATTTCAATTCATCCCAAAAGTGATCAGTGGAGTAGAGGTCAGGGCTCTGTTCAGATCACTCGAATTTTTCCACACCAACCTTGTTACACCATCATCATGTTTTTATGGGCCTTGTTTTCTGCACAGGGGCACTGTCATGCTGGAACAGTTTTGAGCCAGGCTCCATAGTTCCAGTAAAGGGAAATTGTAATGCTACAGCATCCAACAACATTCTAGACAATTACATGCTTCAAACTTTGTGGCAACAGTTTGTGGCCCACATATGGGTGTGATTGGCAGGTGCCCACATACTTTTGGCCATATAGTGTATGCTGAAGTAGATTTCATACTACACATTGGTTTTTATTAGACAATATGAAAACATAAAAGGTAATATGCTAATTTGACCAGAACCATTTCAGTAGGCTGACCCAGGATTTGGCATTCCTGGTAGCACTGATAGTGACTGAACTAAAAACTCTAATTGGCCCAGTATATGCTAAGTTAAATAAGACATTAATGAAAAAGAAGAATTAAAATAACCATGACTTAAACAAGCTTGCATCCCCACTGTGTAAATGTCCTTTGTAGTTGTTACACAGTTGACTGGCCCAACACAAACTAGGTTTCTATAATGTTCATGTCTATATAAAAATAAATTAGTTACACTGTATGTGTATTATTTTTGAGAATGTGTGCAGAATGTGCGCATTACATATTACCATAAGGACAATTCTCCTCATATAGAACCCATTCACACACTTGCACTCAGGCATTGTAGACATTCAGATCTGTAATTAAGTAAGGCTAATTTCTTCATGTGGATAGGGACAGGGTTGCACTCGTAAATAGGCTATAACTTTAACTTGATCTAAAGCCTAATCTTAAAAGTGGGCTCTGGACAATGGTTATATGACTTTGGCAGTGAATTACTGTCCCTGTCTGTATTTTACAGACCTGTTATGTTTGTTCTGTGTTGAATTTTAAATTCTAACCTGGTTGCACAAAACTAATTATGTCAGATTTTGACAACAGCCACATTTGTTTCAGTTTGCCTTGGGGCATGCCAGTGCAGGCTACCTAACACCGATGCAGCAAACACACAAAAAATTGGGAGAGACAGGAAGAGATATGAGCTGTGGTACACCTGTGGACACTGGACTAAGCATTCAGGCTTACTACCTCCTTTGCCACCTTCCATGCTTTTTTTTTTCTGTAGTCACTAAATGCACTCAAATGTCTCAGAGGCTTTCATCAAAGGTGCTGGAACGTCCCCTGCCCCCTCTACACCTATGTAAAGCATCTAATGCCAAATGATTATCATGGCTTCCATTTGGATTGCTTCCCAATGAGAATCGACAGTTCTGACCCAAAAGTCGCTGTGCAGCCTCCAGGTGGTTGATGCCCCTCTGGTAACCAATATTTAGGTGAGACTTGGTACCCAGACTTCCAAGCAGACAGTCTGATGGACTGCTTTCTCTGAGATGTTCTTCATCATCTGTATCAGCATCAATGTACCTGTTGATAGAGGCATCATGAAATGTGAAAACAGTTGGTGTGAGTGCAACTCCCTCTGGTGTCTTCGGTGGAGTCCTGCTGCTAGCTGTTGTGTAGATAGATACTTCTGGGCTGATCAGGGAGTGATCTGAGGGAGCAGAGCTGTCTGATAAAAGGCCACTAGCTGGACTTGAATCCCCATAACCATGATGATTCACTCTAAGAGAACGTGTTTTCAGAAGATTTCCACCATGATGTGAACCCTCTATGTCAAGAGGCTTTGCAGCAGAACATGGTGGAGTAAGCATGAGTTCATGTTCCATGGTGGTTTGAAGGCTTGGATTAGCACTGACCCGTCCTGATAATCCAGAACCGTGTGAAAAACAAAAACTCTCTGGGAGGGACAAGCCCACTGCTGGACTGTAAGGGAATCGTGTGTTTTCTTGGAATTCTGTGGCACAGCTGATGTAGCTGTCAATGCTGGACAGACTTTTCATATCCACTATTCCTTCATGACCCCTGAATGGATCAACTCCTTGACCTGGCAAGGTACCTAGCTCAATTTCATCCCTTCTGCTACCTGCTCGGGATGAACTCCTGTCTTTGGTGTTGAGATTGGGCTGTGACTGAGTCTTGGTCATCTGGTTGTACACTTCCTCTAATTTCTGTGGATTGAGCCTCTGAGGGCTGGAGGCCCTGGCCTTGCTTGGTGAGCCCTGTTCTTGATTGAATGAGTGATTGGAGCTAGTGTCAGATGCAGCTCTCTTGGATGACCATTTCCAGCGACTTGGTGAGAGATGGTTGTCTTGAAGCTTCTCACCCTTTTCCATCACGACCACATCAAGAAGCTCTGCACCACGGGAAAAAGCATCCCTAACATTCATAGACACTATGCTACCATTGCGCTTGGCTCGTTCTAAAGCCTCACGTCTCTTGATGGCTTTCTCTTGTCTCTTCTGCTCCTTATAGAACTCAGAGAAGTTGTTTACAATGATAGGGATAGGGAGAGCAATAACCAGCACTCCAGCAATGCAGCAGAGACCACCAACTATTTTGCCTAATAATGTCTTTGGGTAAATGTCCCCATATCCCACAGTGGTCATGGTAATAGTAGCCCACCAAAAGGAGGCAGGTATGCTCTTGAACTTTGTGTCATCCTCATCCTTTTCAGCAAAGAAGACCAAACTTGAGAAGATCATGATGCCCATTGCTAAAAAGAGGATTAACAGACCAAGTTCATTGTAACTGCGTCGTAATGTGAAGCCGAGAGACTGTAGGCCAGTAGAGTGACGAGCTAATTTTAGGATTCGCAAAATTCGCATAATCCGAAAGATCTGCACCACTCGCCGCACATTCTGGAACTGCAGTACACTTTTGTTGGACTCTGTGAGGAAGATGGTAATATAGTATGGAAGGATAGCCAACAGGTCAATGACATTGAGTGGACCTTTGAAAAACTTCCATTTATTGGGTGCAGAAAGAAAGCGAAGGAGATACTCCATGGTAAACCAGGCAATGCAAACTGCCTCAACATGGGCTAGTTGAGGGTTGTCTGTGCTCTGGCCAAACTCATCTATGTCTTGCAGTTCTGGAAGCGTGTTGAGAGACAAAGCGATGGTAGACAGCACAATAAACAATATGGAGATGATGGCCAATATCTGTAGATTAGAAATATGAGAAAACACAATTAGAGAAAAAAAACAATTTATGAGGGTTATGTTCTTCTACAATTCCTAAAGTTTGTATATGTAATTTTTTTTGTTGTTTAGATAGGTGACCAGTGACCAACAACTCACAGAGATCACACTTTTCCCCATTCTGATAATTGATGTGAACATTAGCTGAAGCGCTTGACCTGTATCTACATGTTTTTATGTATTGTGCTGCCCCAACATGATTGCCTAAGTGGATAACAGCATATGAAGTTGACAGTTAGTGTACACTTTTGCTGTATCCCAACTCCTGACACACTAATATATAAAGACTGTACCTATACCTGGTTAAAGTGTGTTGAGAACTAGGAAAGATCAAAATATAAACACTCTGGGAGGTCACATTTAAATTACTACAGAACGTATAATATAATCAAGCTGTAACAGTCAGTAGTTCACATGTATCTCTTTTGGTGTGGACAATCCTGTAATCTGTCAGAGCTTCACAAAAGTTTTGACAAAAAAAAGAAAAAAAAGAAAAAAAAAAAAAAAAAAATATATATATATATATATATATATATATATATATATATATATATATATATATATATTCAAAACATTTGTGAAGCTCTGACAGATTATGGGACAAATTTGTCCATGTCTGTGTTTTATATATATATATATATATATATATATATATATATATATATATATATATATAAATAAAACAGACGTAGACAAATTTGTTGATACCCTTACAACTCATTGAAACAATGCTTTATTCCTTCTGAAAAGTAATGAAACTAAAAGCAATTTTCTCATGTATACCTGCATGTCTTTAGTATGTTAGGCCCTGGTCACACTACAGCTCGTGATGGGTTTGCAAATACTTGGCAATGAAAAACTGGCAGCATCGCTACCAATCGGGCGATGCATGGTGAATGTTCTCCGAGCTTTGTGAGTTGTTTTTTGGTGTATCTCCACCCATGAGTGGCCAAAACCATTGTGAAAAATTTCAATGCATGCATTGAAATTTGGTGGCGATGTTTTCATTGGCAAACTAAGCAGTGAATACTCACAGATGGGTTTGGGAATACTTCCCGAAGCTCAGGAAACCTTCATTGAACCTCTTGAGATGTATTTATCTCAAATCCATGTCCCCGATGCTCGTGGGAGCCTCATCAACACAGTGGCTCGGCATAGCCTAACTTTTGTCGAGACTGTTACGACCACTAGGCTCAAGTGACCATAACATAAAAGGGAGTCCACACAGTTGTTCCAATTTTAGCAATATTTTAATTAAATAATAACAATAAAAATAAGAAAAATAAGAAAGAACAAAGGAAAACATGCGCTGGACAGGCCTTCTCCCAGTGAAGGCCTGAACAGCACACAGCCAAACAACCAAACCAAAATGCCAGCAAAGCACGCCCTCCCACCTAACAGCCATAGGCTGTATTTGAACTGTTCCGCCTGTTTGGCGAAAATGACAAGATACCAAACAGCTCCTCCTAAAGGTCGGGAGGGGGAGAGAGAACAAGTTCAAGATTAATATATCAAAAAGGTGGAGTAAGCACTCTCAGCATGACCAAGCTGGGCGTGACATCACTCCCCCCCAAAAGACAGAGACCCATCTCTGGGACTCTGTTCACATTAACAAATCTATTATTCATAACCGAAATCCCCAAAAAAACCAGTACACCCAATACCCTTTTTTTTTTTTATAGATACCCCGCCTACACCACAACAAATCACCTCCCTCCACCCAAATTCCCTGCCCCAAACTGCGTTCCATCCCGCAAATCCCGGCGCCTGGATAGCAAGAGAGGAAACACAAGTTACGACACAGAATCAGAGGCCAGAGAAGAGACAAAACATCCCACTAATAGTCATCAGGAGCCCGAGACAATGCATCGGCCATAACATTTTCAGACCCCTTAAATGTGCCTAATAGATAAATTGTAGGGCTGCAGAAAAAGAGCCCAACGCATTAAACGCTGGTTAGTGTTCTGCAGAGACGAAAGAAAAGTCAAAGGGTTGTGGTCGGAAAAGACCACCACAGGGTGCACCCCACCACCAACGTAAACATCAAAATGTTGGAGTGCCCAAATAAGGGCCAGGGCCTCCTTCTCAATAATAGAATAGTTAAATTGGTGACAGTTAAATTTCCGGGAGAAAAAACAAACTGGTTGGTCTATACCATCCTCATCCTTTTGGAGGAGAACAGCTCCTGCACCTACCTGACTAGCGTCTACCTGCAGCTGGAATGGTTCCTCCAGCTTAGGAGCAGACAGGACAGGTGCAGTGGTCAAAAGAGCCTTAGCATTTTCAAATGCTTTCTCACACTCAGGAGTCCAAAGAAATTTAGCTGAACTCTTTAATAAATTCGTCAGAGGGGCGACAACAGATGAAAAATTGCGGCAAAAGTTTCTATAGTACCCAATCATACCCAAAAAACGCATTAATTCCTTTTTAGTCACAGGACGTGGAAAATTATCAATGGCCAGGACTTTAGCTCTTATAGGCCGCACTTCACCCTGACCAACTACTCTGCCAAGATAGACTACTGTAGCCTAAGCAAATTCACACTTTGCTAAGTTTACAGTAAGATTGGCAGCAGCAAACCTTTCAAACAATAAACGAACACGTGCAAGATGATCTTCCCATGTGTCCGAATAACAAACCACATCATCAAGATACACAGCGCACCCCTCCAGTCCCGCAACGACTCGATTCATGAGCCGTTGGAAAGTGGAGGGGGCGTTGCGCAAACCAAATGGCATACGCGTGTAGGAAAATAATCCGTTGGGTGTAACAAAGGCAGAAATCTCCTGTGCCCTAGAAGTCAGGGGTACCTGATAGTAACCTTTAAGCAAATCAAATTTGCTAACAAACCGAGCTGCACCAACCTGATCAATACAATCCTCTATGCGAGGCAATGGATACGAGTCTGGTTTTGTAACCATGTTCACCTTGCGGTAATCTGTACAAAACCTGTATGTGTGGTCAGGTTTTTTGACTAACAAACACGGTGAAGACCAACTTGAACATGATGGTACAGCAAGACCATTATCAATAAGATACTGGACACTATCATCCAAGCTCCTGCGCTTTTCAGAACTAACACGGTAAAACCTCTGACGGACAGGCTCTGCATCACCAACTTCTATGTCATGCTCAATCCATGACGTACAGGTTGGAATGTCTGAAAACAAACATAAAAACTCCAAAATTAAACTTTTTAACTGTTCTCTCTGCTGCAAGTCCATCTGACTCAGAAGTCCATCTAACTTGGCCAACATCTCGGAATTATTCAAATGAGCATGTAACATGGCATCATCAGGGCCCCTCATCTCTTCCCCCATCACAGAAGAATTAGGCAATGTAGATGCCAACAAACCAAGAGACACCTCAGGTTTAGCATCAGAATGTACTGATGTATAGTATGGCTTCAGTAAATTCACGTGGCATAATTGTGTTGCACGCCTACGATCTGGCGTAGCAACCACGTAATTCGTGTCAGACACCTGACGAACAACCCTATAAAGCCCCGAAAACTTTGCAGCAAAAGGAGAACCAGGAACAGGCAACAATGCCAAAACCTGATTTCCCGTATTGAAAGTACGAGCTTCAGTCTTACGGTCATAATTTTTCTTCATTTTTAACTGAGCTTCAGTTAAATTCTCGTTTGCCATCTTACAAGCCAGAAGTAGCCTGCGTCGGAAACCATACACATAATCAGACAAAGTTTGTGGTGGTTCAGACGAATCTAATTCACTGGACAAGACTGACAAAGGAGTGCGAACTTTATGACCAAACACTAGTTCATTTGGACTAAACCCAGTGCTTTCCTGCACAACCGCTCTAGCTGCCAAAAGTAACCATGGCAGACCATCTTCCCACTCCTGGCCCATCTCTATACAATAAGTACGCAACAGCGACTTAAAGGTGGCATGGAAACGTTCCAAGGCCCCTTGACTCTGTGCGTGATAAGCACTACTAAAGTTATGTTGTATCTGGAGCTCTTTTAAAGCAGCAGCAAATGTCTTTGATGTAAAATTTGAACCTCGATCACTCTGAATGATCTTAGGGAGGCCAAATGTTGAAATAAACTGAGACAGGCACTTTATAACAGACCTTGTAGTAATTGTCCTCAAAGCATATACAGTAGGGTAGCGAGTAGCCTGACACATAATAGTAAATAGATAAATACATCCAGTCTTAGACTTGGGCAAAGGTCCTACACAGTCAATAATCAAATATTCAAACGGATTACCAACGGATGGAATAGATTTCAGAGGTGCAGGTTTAATGACACTTGGTTTGCCAGCAACCTGACAAACATGACAAGCTCGAATAAACCGTGCAACATCTTTCTTTATCCGTGGCCAATAAAAATATTGTAACAACTGATTGTAGGTTTTTCTCACCCCAAAATGACCCGCTGTTTCACCGTGAGCTGTTTTTAATGCAACCTCACGAAACTTTTCAGGCATCACCACCTGCAAAACCTGCTCTCTCACAACAGCATCTGCAGTAGGTGACCACCTTCTTATCAATAAACCATCATTGATAAAGTAACTGTGGTCCAAATCATTATTTTGTTCACACAAATCAAAATACTTTTGTAAGCTCTCATCATTCTTTTGAGCTTCCACAATGTCAGAACGAGACAAAGGTGCTGGTAATTTGGGAACAAATATTTGAGTAGACATGTTCTTAGATGCATCAAACAGCTTAGAATCTTGCACACGGGCCATAGCGCGCGTCACAGCACAAGCAGTGAAAACATCTGGAAAATGTTTTTGACAAACATCAGACTCATCTAGTGGAGAAGCTTTATTCCCAACCACTGGTGATGGAGAGACCTGATCAGGAAAAACACAATCACGGGCCAAATTATTCCCAATAATCACATCAATTCCTTCAATGGGCAACGAGGGACGAACAGCTATGGCTACCTCACCATTCACAAAATCAGAGGACAATTGAATTTTGTGCAAAGGCACTGGGAATGACTGTAGACCAATTCCTCGAATCAATACAAAATTTCCCGTGTCAGATTGAGAAGAGAAGGACAAAACAGATTGGGAAATGAAACTTTCTGATGCGCCTGTATCACGCAAAATTTTCACTGGAATGCGACGGGAGTCTCCAAGCAAAGACACAAACCCATCCGTAACAAACGGCGCATAATCCGCTAAACTAGAAATCACCAATTCAGACGTATCACCTTTTAGAGTTACATTATCAGTTGACGCTGTACACTGGGTACGATCCAACAAATTCACTGCAGTCTTTTTAAAGTTGCTCTTTGAACACGCAGGCTTAATAGACGAGGTACAGAGGCCAACTTTGCCTCCCTCGCTTTTCACCTTATCATGCCCCAATAATACTGGACAATTTGATTTCCAGTGGTTTTGACCAAAGCAATAATTGCAATCCTTTTTAGGATTAAATCCGGGCGGCTTACCCTGCATCATTACATTAGTGTTGGAATTAACAGAAGTGTCCACTCTAACCCCGCTAGGGCAACAAGTGTACGAACGCAAACTAGACAGACGAGATGGAATCTTGTGCGTGAGAGAAAAATTATCAGCAAGAACCGCAGCCTCTGCTGGCGTTTTCACCTTATGTTCGTTAATATAAGTGGCTATACGATCAGGCAAACCGTTTTTAAACTGTTCCAATATCATAAGATTGCACAACGTATCAAAACTCTCCACATTTTCTGCTGTAAGCCAGCGCTGAAAAAAAGTAGTTAAATCCCTTGCCCATTCAGCATATGCTTGTTTGTCCAATTTTTTCCAAGAACGAAAACGCTGTCTATAGGCCTCTGGAATTAACTCATAACATTTCAACACCGCCGCTTTAACGCGCTGATAAACTTTTCTATCAGCGGTGGGTAGAGCCACAAATGCTTGTTGGCCACGACCAATTAACAAGGTCTGCAACAATAATGTTTTCTCCTCATCGCTCCAATGCTGTTCAGCCGCAATGTTCTCAAACAAGGAGAAAAACACGTCAGGATCACGCTCATTAAATTTAGGCAGGAACTTGATCATGCTGGCCAAACTAGGTTGCGAAGTAGACGGGCTGCCGAGTCTGCCCTCAGCAGTTAACTGCAATCGAGTGTGCTCAAATTCACGGCCCTGTTCTAATTGTTTAAGCCGCTCAAGTTCCAATAAACGTTGTTTTTCTTTTTCCTGAACCTCCAATCTCCTACAAGCCATTTCTTTATCGAGCCTCCTTTGCACTAACTCGTTATCCAATTTCATCTGCTGCAGTTTTAGCTCATGTTGAAATTTCAAAAGCTCAATTTGCTGTTCATATGACAACGATGTTACCATCGGCATATATGAAGCTGGTTTACCCAACACATTCTTCTCAATCAATCTCATTCGAACAAGATTCAACAGTTCATCCTTCAATGCTGCCTTTGGCAATACTACATCAAGTTTATAATAATCAACCACACTAAACAACTGATCCTTAGTGAGGGTAACCAACAAGGCCTCAGAGGGAGCTTCAAAAAATGCTTCCAAGGTACTCATTTTTACCGTCAACAATAAACAAATCACCAATTAACAAATCACCACTGGCCAATGGCAAATCCAAACAATTACAAATAGACACTGGGGTGTGCCACTAATCTAACCATGCAACTGGCTAAACAAAGTAATCCAAAAGTATCCACGTATCCAAAAGTAACAAACTACTCCACAAATCCAAAATAATTGGGCAAAGTGTAATGCAACTCACGTAAACAGGACAACACCGGAGTTTCCCCCTAAACATTTATCCCCCTACTAAACTGACCTGTCTTCACACTAAGTCTAAGAACAAGGATCATTTACTCACCATTACCATTGGATCCGTACTGTCCCGACCAAAGTCAATTCAGCCGGTTTTCCAAGGCGGTGCCCTCGCCCAGACTTCAGTGACACAGTAGCCTAAACCCCACGCAAACGTGTTCTAACTGGGGAAAATGCCAACTCCACTCTATGTCCTCCCGTAACGCAGGCCCAAACACACTTACCGACTCTACTCTTAATCAAACAAAACAAATGGTTGGTCAAACAACTTCCGCAAAAAACTTGAAAAGAGTTAACAATCACAATGTAATCAATCACAACGTAACCAATCGCTTTACAACCAATGCGAACCCCCCCAACAAACCACATGGCACAATAGCTTACCTCACTTCGTTTAAACAAACCAAGTGATTAATCCAAACTCCACTATTAAACATCCCGGACGAGCCCCCATATGTTACGACCACTAGGCTCAAGTGACCATAACATAAAAGGGAGTCCACACAGTTGTTCCAATTTTAGCAATATTTTAATTAAATAATAACAATAAAAATAAGAAAAATAAGAAAGAACAAAGGAAAACATGCGCTGGACAGGCCTTCTCCCAGTGAAGGCCTGAACAGCACACAGCCAAACAACCAAACCAAAATGCCAGCAAAGCACGCCCTCCCACCTAACAGCCATAGGCTGTATTTGAACTGTTCCGCCTGTTTGGCGAAAATGACAAGATACCAAACAGCTCCTCCTAAAGGTCGGGAGGGGGAGAGAGAACAAGTTCAAGATTAATATATCAAAAAGGTGGAGTAAGCACTCTCAGCATGACCAAGCTGGGCGTGACAAGACATAAAAAGTGCATTCACATTCAGGGATCCTTCGGAGCTCATTGTGCACATGCTTAGGACCCAGTTGTGATGGAAAAAAACACGTGATGCTGATTTGAGCACAATCAGCACACGCATATAAGGACACTGTTTTCACAGAGACTTATTGAAGTATTCTGTCAGGTATGTGGTAGTAGATGGATGTAAGTGCAGGAAGTGTGCTTATTAGCAGGCAATGCTATTTCCAAAAACAAAACATGAGGCAAGGTCAGAGTAACAAAACAAAAGCAAAACAGAAAGCAGAATCATAAAGCAGAGTATTTAACCAGAGTCAGAAACATGGCTAGAAACAAACATGACCGTGATAATGATAATACTTCGCAAAATCTCTGTGAAAACAGTGTCCTTATATACACGTGCTGATTGTGCTCAAATCAGCATCAGGTGTTTCCCATCACGACTGGGTCCCAAGAGCGTTCACAATGTGCTCCGTGAATGACCGTGGCCACTTGAGCTGTGCCAGACTCAAGTGCGCAAAGGTATGACAGTCAAGTGTTCGCCTACTGTGTGACCACAACTTTTAGCTTACTTGTATATTGCCAGGCATCGCCACCAGAACACCTCATTTTCATCGATAACCCATCACAAAGCATTGAGAGCTGTAGTGTGACTGTAGCTTTATCAAGTAAAGCAAAAAAAAAGTGTGAAAATAAATGATTTATTGTTTATTTTTACAAAAATATTCTAAAACAGCCTGGACAGATTTGTTGGGACCCCAGAAAAGATTATAATAATTGCAGTATAGTGATATTTCAAACTGATTGTTTAACCTTAATTCGTAGGTTCACAGGTGTCTTAAATCTTGTAAATCAGTCATTTGGTCTATTTAAATGGAGAAAAGTCATCACTCTGCCGTTTGGTATCGTCATGTGCAACACATTGAATATGGACCAGAGAAAGCAAAGGAGACAGTTGTTTGAGGAGATCAGAAAGAAGATTATAGACAAGCATGCTAAAGGCAAAAAGGCTATAAGACCATTTCAAGCAGCTTGATGTTTCTGTGAATCCAGCTGCAAATATTAAGAAGCTGAAGTTTCACTGGGATTGTAGCCAAGCTTCCTGGACATGACTGCAAGAGAAAAATGGACCACAGATTGGGCAGAAGGATAATGCCAATGGTAGAAAAAGAGCCAAGGACAACTTCCAAAGAGATACAAATTTAACTCCAAGGTCAAGGTACATCAATGTCTGTTTGTACCATCAGTTACTTTTTGAGTTACAGTGGGCTCAATGGAAGAAGACCCAGGAGGACTCCATTGTTGAAAGAAAAACTTAAAAAAAAGCCAGACTGGAATTTACTAAAATGCATAATGACAAGCCACAATGCTTCTGGGAGCATGTTCTTTGGACAGATGAGACAGAACTCAAGCTTATTGGCCAGTCAAATCAGCTCCATGTCCACAGAAGAAAAAATGAAGCTTTCAAAGAATAGAACACCATATCTACTCTGAAAGATGGAAGAGGCTTGGTTATGTTTTGGGGCTGTTTTTCTGCATCTCACAATGAGGTGCTTTGAATCTCTGCAGGGCACAATGAATTCTCAAGACTGTCAAGGCATTCTGGAGTGAAACGTACTACCCAGTTTCAGAAAGCTCTGTCTCAGTTGCAGGCCATGGGTCTTCCAACAGAATAAAGACCCAAAACACACAGCTAAAAGCACCTAAGAATGGTGAAGATCAAAACATTGGACTATTCTGAAGTGGTGTTCTATGAGCCCTGACCTGAATCCTATAGAATATCTCTGGAAAGAGTTGAAACATTCAGTGTGGAGAAGGCACCCTTCAAACCTGAGACAGCTAGAGCAGTTTGCTCAGGAAGAGTGGACCTGTTGGCAGATGCAGAAGTCTCATTGAGGGCTACAGAGATTGCTTGTTAGCAGTGATTACAGCTGAAGGTTGTGCAACAAAATATTAAGTTATGGGCACCATCATTTTTGCCCATGCCATTTTCGTTTGTTTTACGTAAAACATTCACTTGGATCAAAAATCAAAAGCAAAGTCTGATTTGTGTTAAACATGGAATAAACAATGATGGATGCCATTAACCTTTGTTAGTTTCAAGTTATTTCAGAGATAGTTGTGGGTTCTTTTTTTATGGAAGGGTACCAACAAATTTGTTCACGTGTGTGTGTGTGTGTGTGTGTGTGTGATTTTGAGATACACGGGGAAATACATCACTGGTTTAAAATATTTGAATTTTCCATTTTAGCATAATTTTAGAGTATATTGCCTACATTTTCATGTTTTGAATGAATTTTGCAGAAATTTGTACCTTATGTTTATTTGTACCTTAAGGTATATTTGTACCTTAAACCATTTATTGAGATAAGGTATTCAAATCCTGATAAAAATTCATAAAAGGAGCGAAAACACACTTCAGACTTTGTACCAGTGATCATATATTTCTGAGGATAACCCTTCATGTCTGGTATCAAAATACAGTGGAGCTTTCCCACTCACTTGATTCAGTATTAATTTTAACATAATTTCAATGAGTAGCCAATAAAATGGTGTAAAAAAAAGACTTCTGATTGGCTGCACTGCTCCTTCACATGCGCAGTTCACAACATAGCCCGTTTCCTGTATGAACCACAGTGTGAGAAATTGCAAAGCTCTTAAACTTAAATCGTAACAATAATTAAAATTTGAGTGATTTAGTAGTGGATTTCTTTGCATAAACCTGGGAAGAGGATATTTATAACTGATATCAATAACAATGAAGATGGATTTTAGGAGGACTCTGACCCAAAAAGGACTGATTTTGAGTTTGTCATGGAAAGTACTGCCATGGAATATGCCAGTGATATTGACCAAGTTGACTGGGAGAAAGCTTCAAAATTTAGGTGAGTCTTGTTTTTATATCTTGCGGGCAGTTACTATGAGCTTTCTGTAGTGTATTTTGGAAGTTATTATTGTGAGGGGCATCATAAACATGTTAGGAATTACCATAAGTTTCATGAGTATGAGCATACATTTTTATTAATAAGTAGACATCTCTATACATACAAGTCTTGTATATTTCTATAGAGGTCTTACAGAAGCCTAACATTATATCAATATGTTTATATGCATCGTGTTGACAATGTATAGCATTGAAGGCACATAAAAAAGTAAGCAACCATAAACCAGGATGAAACGTTTCAGTCACATTCAATTCCAGGACTTTGAAAAAGACCTGACATTCTTGCCAATTTATTTCTAAATTGACAAGCTTGGGTTGTTATGCTGAGTGCCTAGACTGAGTGCACTACAGACTAGACTAAATTTAATGAAATAAGCCTAATATATTTTGTTGTATTGCTTTCCGACAGCTCAATGAACTCGTCTTTTTTCTAGCTGCACATGTCAGATTGGGATTGATGGAACATCATGCTATCACCTAGTTGTACCCAAAGAAATGATCCAGGTGGTCATCCAGTCACATTTCCTCACCCAGACTTCTGCTAGCTAGACAACAGTATCTCCACAAACACATCCGAGCCTTTGTTCCTGAGCCCTACAAGGACATAATGTGCCCTAAACTAGATGTGCTGCCTCCAGATGGGTCAGAGGATGAAGAGGTACAGGTGTAGGTAAATAAAGGACAAGAAGGACAGAGTCGATAATGGATATAGGCGAAGATGTGGGCATGGATGCAGAAATGGGCATGGTCATGGGTATGGCCGTGGCCATGGCAGAGGGGTTGAAGCAGGGGGGTCTTTTATTGTCATGCATGAGGTATAGACAACATTTTCAAGTAACTTTAGAATTTTGGAACTTTTAAACTGTAGACTGAGGGGGTGAAATACATGGACGATACAAAGGGGGAAAATCCTCTAAAAAGTCTATATTTTGTAAATATGTTAACATTTTCCTAAACACGTACAGTGAAAACATTTGGTGTGTACATCTGTGAAACCATAATAAATATGTCCCCCAAATTTCATTTGAATATATATTTTTTAAACATGTGTTACTAAGGAGTTTATGTAGTAAAATTTACAAGCAGATTTCTCCATTTCTGACTTTTCATAAAAGTAAAATCTTACTACTTCAAATGCCCATATCTCAGTGGTATATTGGTAAATTTTCTTGATATATGCAGAATTGTTTGCATGTTCTCCCCGTGTCCGCGTGGGTTTCCTCCGGGTGCTCCGGTTTCCCCCACAGTCCAAAGACATGCAGGTTAGGTTAACTGGTGACTCTAAATTGACCGTAGGTGTGAATGTGAGTGTGAATGGTTGTCTGTGTCTATGTGTCAGCCCTGTGATGACCTGGCGACTTGTCCAGGGTGTACCCCGCCTTTCGCCCGTAGTCAGCTGGGATAGGCTCCAGCTTGCCTGCGACCCTGTAGAAGGATAAAGCGGCTAGAGATAATGAGATGAGATGAGATGCAGAATTGGAAAACTTTTTAATGGCCTTTCATGGAAACAGAATAGCTTAATTGTGAAAACTTGACCCAAGTGAATGGTTTTGTAAAGGACAGACACATATGTTTTGCTTTTGACAAAAGAAGAGTGTGGACAAGAATGTAAAAGAATGTGGACAGTTGATGTCTGTACTTTTTTATGTACACTGTACCTTAATACAGTTTGTTAAGAGGCCTAGTCTAATCTGTATGCAATCTGCATCTAGCACAAGGATAAACAGCAGGAGTGATCTATCCTTAACACTGTACTCCAGTCCCTCAAAAACAGCCCCTGTACTAATTAGTCTTTATCAGGTTTGAGTACTGCCACAGGAGAGCAAGTAGAATGTTTGAAAATATAATCTGGCTTATAATGTGACTGATTTGCTGAAGAACTGGGTACACAATCATAAACAGAGGCACAGGCACACAGCCTGTCTGAAGGTCTATAGGTAACAGCTATACGGTACATAACCAGAGCAAGAGAACCCTCAATTAACATGAAATACTATTGGTCCCTGGCTCACACAAAAACATATGAAAATGTTCTCTCCCTAACATAGTGAGAAGGAAGCAGCTCATTCCAGATGGCATTTACCTAGCCACCACCAATCAGAGGAGGAGAGCACTGTTGCCATGGCAGATGGGAATTAAGACCCTAACTGTTTACCTCTGTTTCACCGTCCATTTCCTTTGTTTTAAGATTTTCTCTTTTATTTTCTCTTTTATAGTAATTTATTCGTCACATACAGTGGTGCTTGAAAGCTTGTGAACCCTTTAGAATTTTCTATATTTCTGCATAAATATGATCTAAAACCTCATCAGATTTTCACACAAGTCCTAAAAGTAGATAAAGAGAACCCAGTTAAACAAATGAGACAAAAATGTTATACTTGGTCATTTATTTATTTATTTAGGAAAATGATTCAATATTACATATCTGGGAGAGGCAAAAGTATGTGAACATTTGCTTTCAGTATCTGGTGTGACCCCCTTGTGCAGCAATAAATGCAACTAAACGTTTCCGGAAACTGTTGATCAGTCCTGCACACCAGCTTGGAGGAATTTTAGCCTATTTCTCCATACAGAACAGCTTCAACTCTGGGATGTTGGTGGGTTTCCTCACATGAACTACTCGCTTCAGGTCCTTCCACAACATTTCGATTGGATTAAGGTCAGGACTTTGACTTGGCCATTCCAAAACATTAACTTTATTCTTTAACCATTCTTTGGTAGAACGATTTGTGTGCTTAGGGTTGTTGTCCTGCTGCATGACCCACCTTCTCTTGAGATTCAGTTCATGGACAGATGTCCTGACATTTTCCTTTAGAATTTGCTGGTATAATTCAGAATTCATTGTTCCATCAATGATGGCAAGCTGTCCTGGACCAGATGCAGCAAAACAGGGCCAAACCATGATACTACCACCACCATGTTTCACAGATGGGATTAGGTTCTTATGCTGGAATGCAGTGTGTTCCTTTCTCCAAACATAACGCTTCTCATTTAAACCAAAAAGTTCTATTTTGGTCTCATCCATCCACAAAACATTTTTCCAATAGCCTTCTGGCTTGTCCACGTGATCTTTAGCAAACTGCAGATGAGCAGCAATGTTCTTTTTGGCTAGCAGTGGCTTTCTCCTTGCAACCCTGCCATGCACACCATTGTTGTTCAGTGTTCTGATGGTGGACTCATGAACATCAACATTAGCCGATGTGAGAGAGGACTTCAGTTGCTTAGAAGTTACCCTGGGGTCCTTTGTGACCTTGCTGACTATTACATGCCTTGCTCTTGGTGTGATCTTTGTTGGTCGACCACTCCTGGGGAGGGTAACAATGGTCTTGAATTTCCTTCATTTGTACACAATCTGTCTGACTGTGGATTGGTGGAGTCCAAACTCTTTAGAGATGGTTTTGTAACCTTTTCCAGCCTGATGAGCATCAACAATGCTTTTTCTGAGGTCCTCAGAAATCTCCCTTGTTCGTGCCATGATACACTTCCACAAACGTGTGTTGTGAAGATCAGACTTTGATAGATCCCTGTTCTTTAAATAAAACAGGATGCCCACTCACACCTGATTGTCATCCCATTGATTGAAAACACCTGACTCTAATTTCACCTTCAAATTAACTGCTAATCCTAGAGGTTCACATACTTTTGCCACTCACAGATATTTAATACTGGATCATTTTCCTCAATAAATAAATGAGCAAGTATAACATTTTTGTCTCATTTGTTTAACTGGGTTCTCTTTATCTACTTTTAGGACTTGTGTGAAAATCTGATGAGGTTTTAGGTCATATTTATGCAGAAATATAGAAAATTCTAAAGGGTTCACAAACTTTCAAGCACAACTGTAACCCCTTTCTTTACTTCTCATCTCATCTCATTATCTCTAGCCGCTTTATCCTGTCCTACAGGGTCGCAGGCAAGCTGGAGCCTATCCCAGCTGACTACGGGTGAAAGGCGGGGTACACCCTGGACAAGTCGCCAGGTCATCACAGGGCCCTCTCTTTACTTCTCATCTCATCTCATTATCTCTAGCCGCTTTATCCTTCTACAGGGTCGCAGGCAAGCTGGAGCCTATCCCAGCTGACTACGGGCGAAAGGCGGGGTACACCCTGGACAAGTCGCCAGGTCATCACAGGGCCCTCTCTTTACTTCTCATCTCATCTCATCTCATTATCTGTAGCCGCTTTATCCTGTTCTACAGGGTCGCAGGCAAGCTGGAGCCTATCCCAGCTGACTACGGGCGAAAGGCGAGGTACACCCTGGACAAGTCGCCAGGTCATCACAGGGCCCTCTCTTTACTTGTTTCATGTAATTTATTTTTCCATTTTCCAAAAGTGTGAAATACAATAAATTTATAGCTAATTATTGATACACACTGTTATTTTGTATGCAGTAATAAAATATGGTCTACTTACTACTCTTACTCAGAAGGATCCAAGATGGCAGCCTGGCAGTTTGTTTGTCTATGTCAGTGATAAGTGTTGTTTGTTTTACTTGTTTATTACCGTTTTATCATACGTTTTAAAAGACAAGTTTTGAAGGATACGTTTTAAAAGACAAGTAAAGGAAAAAGAAAAGAAAAAAAAAAGAAAAAAAGAGAAAGAGAAGGGAAAAGACTGCGTGGATAGTGCATTGGAGTAGCCAACTGAAGGACTTTGAATTGAGTTTCCCTGGATTCCAAATTGGGATGTACATTCGAGTCTTCTGTTACCATCTGAATCCTCCTGGATCTAAGGTTTTTCTGTGCTTCGCTCGACTTCTACCTGGCGGATTTACCTGGCAGCACCTTTGCTGCATTTTTATCTGCTACTTCGTCGTTTATTCACCTGGCTACCCTGTGGCGTTTTACCATCAAGCCCGCCCCATACCTACTATGCTGTCAGCGGCTTGCTGAATTTCCACGCGGTTATGCGCATCTCCCCGGCCAGAGAAGATGGCATTGTTTGTAATCTTAATTAGCGTGTTGTGTGTGTGGGGTCTGCGGACAAGGGACAGTGGTTGGGTGAGTACACCGAATAATGTGTTTCGCCCGTTGAGTGCTGCTCAAAACGCTAGATGCACTTGCTTCCTCACTGCTATACCCGTACAAACTCCGAAGGTGCGGGAAAAGGACATAAACGTGGCATGGAACTTAAGCGCCGATTTACCACGTTACCAAAGTCTATTAGTTTTAAATAATTACTTTGTATGTCTATTCAATGAGAGATCCTGGTTGGATTTAATGCACCAAAGGTCTAGGGTCTTGTCAGACTATGCTGCTAAACAGAGATGGATGATTGTTTTACTATTGCTTATGTCTGGTAACGTGCAACCTAATCCGGGCCCTGAGTTGCATACTATCCAAATGCCATCCGATATCAAACAAATGTCCGGTCTTAGCATTGTTCATCTTAATGTGCGCAGCTTGTTACCGAAAATGGACAGTCTGCGAATATGGATTACAACTACAGATGCAGACGTTGTTGTAATATCTGAAACTTGGCTGACAAAATCAGTCACAGACAAAGACATTGCTGTGGAGGGCTATAATGTTTTCCGTGCTGATAGACTAAGAAAAGGAGGTGGCGTTGCCATTTATGTGAAATTAAAATTTCACGTCAATGTTGCGCATTCTGAATCTATCCCTAAGAAATTGGATTTTTTGGCGATAAATGTGAAAATTTCAAATGCCTTCTGTATTACGGTAGTTGGTTGTTATAGGCCTCCATCTGCCTTAAATGATGCTCTGCAATCTTTGACACACCTCTTGTCCAGATTAAATTATAGCGAAATTGTTTTAGCTGGGGATCTAAATTGGGACTGGCTTAACCCAGTCTCTGACAATCTCAAATCATTTTGTGATTCGGTTAACCTCACGCAGTTGATAAACTCACCCACTCGTCCAAATCTTAAATGTCCTGCGAGGTCCACCTTAATAGATTTAATTTTGACAAATGCCCCACATAAATACTCAGCTATAGGAGTTCTTTGCAATGATCTTAGTGACCATTGCTTAGTTGTGGCCATAAGAAACACGAAGATTCCTAAACTAAAATCACGAATCATTTGTAAGAGACATCTTAAATATTTTAATGAACAGGGATTTCATCATGATTTGCATGAATTCAAATGGGATAGAATTGAGCTTATTCCTGATGTGGAGACAGCTTGGACTTTCTTCAGGGATGGATTCATGAAAATTATAAATACACATGCCCCATTCAAGAAATTTAGAGTTAAGGGCCGTGACAACCCCTGGTTTTCCACTGAACTTGCTGATACTATCCATGAGCGCAATTTGGCTTGGGTTAAAGCTAGGACTACTGGCTCCATGGCGGACTGGCTGTTTTTTAGACAGTTAAGAAATAAATGTACCTCTTTTATCAAGAAAGCCAAATCAGATTATTACCTGTCGGTCACCACTGAAAATCTAAACAACCCCAGGAAATTCTGGAAGACTATTAAATCCCTGTCAGTGTGCAATGACGGGCAAACTCTACCTACTTTCATTAAGAAAGATTCAGTAGCTATCTATGATAAAATGGAGATGTTAAACTGTTTTAATCGTCATTTTATTTCCTCTGGTTCTCTGTTTGATGCTGTGGGTTCTGTGCCTGCGAAACCCTGCTCTGATATTCCAGTGCACATTGATCAGCCTTTTCATTTTAAACCATTTTCAGTTTCAGAGGTGCATAAAGCTCTAAAAATCCTAGACCCCAAAAAACCACCAGGACCAGATTTTTTGGATCCCTATTTCTTGAAGTTGGCAGCTGATTTTGTAGCAGGGCCACTTGCATATCTTTTCAATCTCACACTGGAAAACAATGAGATACCAAAAATATGGAAATCTGCCTTTGTGCTTCCAGTTCTAAAAGGGGGTGACTCATCTACATTAAACAATTATAGACCCATTTCTAATTTATCTGTACTAGCTAAAGTTCTTGAAAATCTTGTGAGCAACTCACTTAAGGAGTTTTTATACAATAATGCCATCTTATCAACCTACCAATCTGGCTTTAGAAAAAGACACAGTACCATCACAGCTGCAATCAAGGTGGTTAATGACATCACTGTTGCCCTAGATAAGAGGCAACATTGTGCATCACTGTTTATTGATTTATCCAAAGCGTTCGACACAGTTGATCATGATGTTCTAAAACTTAGGTTGCTAAATTCTGGGCTTTCAGAGAATGCCGTTGCTTGGTTTTCAAATTATCTTTGTGATAGGTCACAGTGTGTTAAATATGATGGTCTATGCTCAGAAGTTGTTCCCATCCTCAAGGGTGTCCCTCAGGGGTCTGTACTGGGGCCTCTTCTATTTACTATTTACATAAATAACTTGGGACAAAATGTATCTGATGCAAATTTTCATTTTTATGCTGATGACACAGTCATTTATTGCTGTGCTGTTAGCCTAGAAAAGGCCATTGAAAATTTGATAAATGCTTTTACTGTGGTACAAAATAATTTACTTCAGCTGAAACTAATTTTAAATGCTGATAAGACTAAACTAATGCTTTTTACCAGCTCTAAGGTTAGGCCCTTAACTATCCCAAAGGTTGTCACACTTGAGGGTGGTGAAATTGAGATTGTTGATTCTTATAAATACTTGGGAATACTGATTGATGATTCCTTAACTTTTAAGCCTCATGTACAAAACCTAGTGAAAAAGCTGAGACTAAAACTGGGTTTTTATTTCCGTAATAAGTTATGCTTTTCTTTTAATGTAAAAAAGCAACTTGTTGCGGCTACTTTTCTATCCGTACTGGACTATGGTGACCTATTGTATATGCACTCATCTACTCAATGTCTTCTTAAGTTAGATTCTGTTTATCATGCTTCCTTGAGATTCATAACCAACTGCAGAGCTCTTACTCACCACTGTGAGCTCTACTCAAGGGTAGGCTGGCCCTCTTTGACCACTCGTAGGCTCTGTCACTGGTACATATTTATATACAAAGTGATTATTGGGCTGCTCCCATTGTATCTGTGTGAACTCATTAAGCATAAAAACACTGGACAATATGCCCTACGTTCACAGAATCTGATTTTGTTGGATGTCCCAAATGTTCGTACGGAATTAGGAAAGAAGGCTTTTGTATACGCTGCACCTACAGCATGGAACCTGCTTCAAAATGAACTTAAGATGCGCCTATTTATCACTCTGGAAGCTTTTAAATCAAAAATGAATGAAAAGAAAACTGACTCTCTAAGATGCAGATGTTTCTTAAATTATTAGCTAAGTTTATGTCCTCAAACGTTTAATCTGTGTTGTATGTCTGTAAATGATACTAACTTTGTGTTTCAAGCTTGCCGCTGCCTGTCTTGGCCAGGTCTCCCTTGTAAAAGAGGTTTTTAATCTCAATGGGATTTTTTTTTTTGTTACCTGGTTAAATAAAGGTTAAATAAATAAAAAAATAAATGGTCCTTAAATCATGACTAAGTATTTCAATCTGTGAATGAATTCAAAAGGAGAGAGAAACAGGGAGATTGTAATTGTCATTTTTCATTGTGCAAATTTGGCATGTTAGCATGTTTTTAAGTGTGTGTGTTCTCACAAAAATAGTAAAACCAAAATGCGTGTTTGTGAGTACATGCTGAAAAGACTTACCGTCACCTTTGGCCATTCTAAGCCTTTCTCTAAGAACTTTTCCTCTGACCTTGACCACACTGCTGCAAATCTGTCACCATAGCAACCATGTCTATACTCAATATGAGGCCTAAGCATGGAAGTTCTTATTTAGTGTGCTTGTGCAGTGTATTGAAACTCTCACTAAACACCATGCTAAACCACAGCCAATGAAGACAGAATTGTAGTAAGTTTGAGCATTTACTGTCATATTTCTTTATTTTTACTGTCATGCTTCTTTATTCTTAACTAAATAATTACACTGTACATAGCTGTATATGAATATACATGGTTGTTTTCGTTACGGTCTAGTCTAAGGTCAGAATCTGATGGGCAACTACACCTGCTGGTAGCCAAACCTCATGATAGCCTGTTATTAAAAGACACATTGAAATACCTGCAAGAGGGGAAAGCTTTCAGTCATACAATCCAAGATACAAAATAAAAGCATCATGGACCCAGGGTCGTAACATTTTGCACTATAGGTAGCAGTTATCATGGGTACTAGCATTGTTGTGAGCTTGTACACAATAAACAAACCTATTTTTAAAAATAACATCATTCATTGTTGTAACACTCCCTACGTGTGGGTGGAGCACTGAGGACGGCAGGACAGAGATCAGGTTTGGGAAAAGGCTTTATTGCCACACTTTTCAGTGAACAATCGTTACGGTGACTAGACAGACACACACACACAGCCAGCGTCTAGTCCGGAGATCCCCCTCTGCTCTCACTCTCCCTCCTTAAATAGGGCGCGGTCACTGGGAAGACACACACAAACACAGGTTAATTGTTCTCAGGTGTCGTGATTCTGCCACTTACCTTCCCTGACTCCGCCCTCCTGTCACCGACCGGCGCTTGACCACGCCCCCGCTGCCACATACCCCCACCGCCCGACTCAGGCCGGGCGGCCGTCCGGCCTGCAGCCGACTCCCCCCCCCCTTGACGGGAGAGGAAGTCCGCCACGACCATCTGCGCCCCCGGCCTGTGGACCACCTTGAAATTAAAGGGTTGGAGCGCCAGATACCAACGGGTGATCCGCGCGTTGGCATCTTTCATGCGGTGGAGCCACTGGAGGGGCGCGTGGTCCGAACAGAGGGTGAAAGAGCGCCCCAGCAGGTAGTACCGGAGGGCGAGGACCGCCCATTTGATCGCCAGGCACTCCTTTTCAATCGTGCTGTAGCGCCCCTCACGCACTGACAGCTTCCGGCTGATGTATAAGACCGGGCGATCCTCCCCCTCCACCTGCTGGGACAAAACGGCCCCCAGCCCTCTGTCCGACGCATCCGTCTGTAACATAAAAGGGAGAGAGAAGTCAGGGGAGTGTAAAAGTGGCCCCCCACACAGTGCAGCCTTTACCTCCGAGAAAGCCCGCTGGCACTGCTCCGTCCACTGGACCGGATCTGGCGCCCCCTTTTTAGTGAGGTCAGTCAGCGGGCTGGTGACGTCCGAATAATTAGGTATAAACCTACGATAGTAGCCAGCCAGCCCCAGGAACTGTCTCACCCCCTTTTTGGTCTTGGGCCTCGGGCAGGCCGCAATCGCTGCTGTCTTATTAATTTGGGGACGCACCTGCCCGTTGCCCAAGTGGAAGCCCAGATACCGTACTTCCACCCGCCCAATCGCACACTTCTTTGGGTTGGCAGTGAGCCCCGCCCGTCTCAGCGACCTAAGGACGGCCCTCAGGTGTTGCAGGTGCCGCTGCCAGTCGTTACTATAAACGATAATGTCGTCCAGGTAGGCGGCCGCATAGGTGGCGTGGGGCCGGAGGACCCGGTCCATCAGCCGCTGAAACGTAGCGGGCGCCCCAAACAGCCCAAACGGAAGTGTGACGAACTGGTGTAAGCCAAACGGTGTGGAAAAGGCCGTTTTCTCCCGGGATAATGGAGTCAAGGGGATCTGCCAATATCCCTTCGTTAAATCCAGTGTCGAGTAGAAGCGAGCCGTGCCTAGTCGATCGAGCAGCTCATCAATACGAGGCATTGGGTACGCGTCAAATTTAGACACCGCGTTGACTTTTCTATAGTCCACACAGAACCGGACCGAGCCGTCGGCCTTGGGAACCAAGACCACCGGGCTGCTCCAGTCGCTGTGGGACTCCTCGACGATGCCCATTTCGAGCATGGCCTGAAGTTCTTCCCGAACCACCTTTTTTTTGTGTTCGGGTAGTCTATAAGGGCGGCTACGCACTACCACCCCCGGGGGTGTCTCTATGTGGTGTTCTATGAGGTTAGTGCGACCGGGCAGGGGCGAGAACACATCCGAAAACTCGGCCTGCAACTGGGCGACCTCCGTGAGCTGGGTCGGGGAGAGGTGGTCTCCACAGGGGACCGGAGAGGTACGTGATGCCAAACTCTCTTTTTGAACCTCCGGCCCCAGCTCCGCCTTCTCCGGAACTACCGACACCAACGCCACGGGGACCTCCTCGTTCCAGAGTTTGAGCAGATTGAGGTGGTAAATCTGTGGCGCCCCACCCCTGTCTGTTCGCCTCACCTCATAGTCGACGTCCCCGACTCGCCGTGTGACCTCAAAGGGTCCTTGCCACTTGGCGATTAATTTGGAGCTCGACGTGGGCAAGAGTACGAGTACTTTATCTCCCGGTGTGAACTCTCTAAGGCGCGTACCCTTGTTGTACAGGCGGGCTTGCCGTTCCTGGGCCTGCCGCAAGTTCTCCTGAGTTAGGTGGGTGAGCGTGTGGAGTTTTGCGCGCAGGTCCATAACGTACTGAATTTCATTCTTACTTTGTGAAGGTCCCTCCTCCCAATTTTCCCGCAGCACGTCCAGGATGCCGCGCGGCTTACGCCCATATAATAATTCGAACGGGGAGAACCCCGTGGAGGCTTGAGGGACCTCTCGCACTGAGAACAGCAAGGGTTCGAGCCACTTATCCCAATTACGTGCGTCCTCACTTACGAATTTCTTAATGATATTTTTGAGGGTGCGGTTGAACCGTTCTACTAAACCGTCCGTTTGTGGGTGATATACACTGGTGCGGATCGGCTTAATCCCCAATAACCCATACAGTTCGCGCAGTGTTCGTGACATAAACGTAGTGCCTTGATCAGTCAGAATCTCTTTCGGGATTCCAACTCGGGAGATGACGCGGAAGAGTGCCTCTGCAATACTGCGTGCTGAGATATTGCGCAGAGGCACTGCTTCCGGGTATCGCGTTGCATAGTCCACTAGAACTAATATAAAGCGGTACCCTCGTGCTGACCGATCTAATGGCCCGACGAGATCCATCCCAATTCTTTCAAACGGGGTCTCGATTAACGGTAGAGGGCGCAATGGCGCTTTTGGAATGGCCGCTGGATTTACTAACTGGCATTCGCGGCATGCCGTACACCACCTACGGACATCGCCGCGAATCCCCGGCCAATAGAAACGGGCCATTATTCGGGCTAGTGTTTTATCCTGCCCCAAGTGTCCAGCCATGGGATTAAAGTGAGCCGCCTGGAATACCAATTCCCGGCGGCTTTTTGGAATCAAAAGCTGCGTGACTCGCTCCTTAGTTTGAGTGTCCTGCGTCACTCGGTATAATCTATCCTTCATAATCGCGAAGTAGGGGAAGGACGGGGTGGCGTTCGGCTGGAGCGTTTGACCATCGATTACTCTCACTTGGTCAAACGCATGCCGCAGAGTCTCGTCTCGCGACTGCTCTAATGGGAAATCCGTGAGGGAATCCCCAATAGAGAGAGGAGGGGCCGGCGGCTCCTCACTCTGACGCGGAGATGACGTAGACGGCTCTGTGACAGCTGCTCCCGCCAAAGCGACACCGGGACCTCCCCCTGTCAAATGGCAGGACCCACTCTCGACTAGGCGTGTCATTAAACCCCGAAATCCCGGCCAATCCGTCCCCAAAATTAACGAGTGGGTAAGGCGAGGATTAACCGCCGCCTTCACTATAAATTTTTCCCCTCTGAAAATAATGTGGACCGACACCAAAGGGTAGCTGTGAACATCCCCGTGCACACACAACACCTTCACCCCCTGTGCTCCCCCCAATGCCTCGTTTTGAACCAGGCTTTGGCGAATTGAGGTCTGATTACAACCAGAATCCACCAACGCCTGATATGTAGCCCCTTGGATACTCACCGGTATGCGATACGCTCCGGCCCGATCGAGGGCGGCCTCTGGCGCGTCGGGGATCCGAACCACCGCGCCCACTTCCATTGCTGTGCACTGCTCATGAAGGTGGCCCGGCTCCCCGCAGCGCCAGCAAACCGGCCCGGGCTTTCCCTCTGCACCGGTGATCTGGGGCTCACTCACCTGAGATGGGGGAGAGACAGACACAGAAGGGAGACACGGGAGGGCACCGCGGGTGCGGCGGGCCGGCTGGGGTGGAGCCGGCCCCCGCCTCCGCGGTGGGGGAATGGGGCAGGGACGGGACACAGGAGGAGAGGGAGAGAGAGAGAGAGAAGAGGAGAGAAGAGACGATGCCATCTGCTGTCCTGCCGCCGGGACAGCCGCCAGATGATCCTCCGCCAGCTCGACTGCCTGATCCAGCGACGCCGGGCGGTGGCACTGGACCCACTCCGCGGTTCCGGCTGGTAAGCGGGCGACGAACTGTTCCAGTACCACCTGGTCGACGATTCCCTCGGCGTCGCGATTGTTGGCCCTCAGCCACCGCCAGCAGGCGTCCCGGAGCTGCTGGCCGAACGCGAACGGCCGGCCGACTTCCTCCAGTTGCAGCGCGCGGAAGCGCTGGCGCTGTTGCTCCGGTGTGCGCCCCACGCGCTGGAGGACGGCCCGGCGGAGGTCCGCGTAGGCCAGCCGGCGGTCGGCGGGGAGCTGTAGCGCGGCCAGCTGCGCCTCTCCCGTGAGCAGGGGGAGGAGGCGCGCCGCGCGCTGCTCGATCGGCCACCCCGAGGCTTCGGCGACCTGTTCGAACAACGTGATGAACGCCTCGGGGTCGTCCTGCGGGCCCATCTTGGTGACAATGAGGGGAGACGGGCCCGCGGCCGGAGCGCTGGTGGACCCCGCCGACGCGAGAAGATGCCGGAACGCCTCGCGATCTTCCTGCTGGGCCAGCACCAGGGCTTCGAAGCGCTGCTCCTGCTCCTTTCGGAGAGTGACGAGTGCCTGGTGCTGGCTTTGCTGAGCCGTGGCGAGGGCGTGGACCAGATCGGTGAACGGGGAGGATTCCATGGGGCTGCTGGTTTGGTGCTCCACGTCCCGGGTTTCGGCACCACTGTAACACTCCCTACGTGTGGGTGGAGCACTGAGGACGGCAGGACAGAGATCAGGTTTGGGAAAAGGCTTTATTGCCACACTTTTCAGTGAACAATCGTTACGGTGACTAGACAGACACACACACACAGCCAGCGTCTAGTCCGGAGATCCCCCTCTGCTCTCACTCTCCCTCCTTAAATAGGGCGCGGTCACTGGGAAGACACACACAAACACAGGTTAATTGTTCTCAGGTGTCGTGATTCTGCCACTTACCTTCCCTGACTCCGCCCTCCTGTCACCGACCGGCGCTTGACCACGCCCCCGCTGCCACAATTGTTTTTAACAAAATCACTACTAATCTATAATCTTTAACATGTCTAATGCCAAATAAACCAATTTACAGCATTTACAAATAGCTCTTGTTTGTCATCACCCAAAAGTGCTTAACAGGAAGCAACATCAACATATAATGCAAATAGACAAATACTATGAATTTAAAAAATTAATTTGTTAACCTATAAAGTAGTAATCAACTTCTCATTTTCAACTGAAACTGTGTACCAACAAATTAAATTAGAAATTAAGTACTGTTGCCTCAAGGGCAACACACTCCCCACCTGACTTATGTAAAGTCATTATGAGTTGTGATATTCCACAACATTAGTGTCCAGATTTGGTCTAATATACCAAATTACATTGCCTTGGTCAGTTGTTTTCACTCCGACCTTTCTTACATATCCATCCTTTTCTGGGAAGATCACAGTGATCCTGGACATGGGCTAGCAGTTTCAGGCAGACTGCTTGTCCCTGAGCAGAGCTAGCTCTCCAAATTGAAGGTTTCTGTGAGGCACTGTCCACTTCTGTCTGTGTTGCAAAGAAGGTAAGTATTCACAGCTCCAGCAGGTCCAGAACTAGTTTGCAAGAGCCTGAACCTATCTCCATTGCTGTGTATGCAGGTCCTTGTCCAAGAAGTTTCCAGGTAGAACTCCTGTTTTCTGTGTAAGGAGCATTGATGGTGAGAGTATGAAGGGTTTTTCAGGGTCTGCTGACACAGGGAGGAGTGGTCATGCATTCATGATGACTGTGACCTCTGCCATTAGTGTGCAAAGCACTTTGTAAGTTAGATGAGTGTTTTACTGGAGAAACATTGAATCCAGGATCCTTCTGGCTATGCTGATTATTCACTCCCAAGAGCCTCCCATATGAGAGACAGGTAGGAGGTTGAAGTCCCACTGAGGTATGTCTGTACCATTTTGTCCATTCAAGCATTTGCGCATTCCATGCTCTAGTAAAGTTGGTGCCGCAATTGGATGGAAGCTGTTTTGCAGAGTGTCTGAGTGCAAAGAAGCATCTGAGAGCATTTAGGCAACTTGACACATCCGTAGACATTAGATGTGTCACATTCATTATGTCTTCTTATTAAGTCAAGTCATTAGTTTTCTTTTGTTACAGACATGTAAAAGTTTTTTCCTTTACCTGACATGTTTCAACGGTGTACCTTCCGTCTGTAACAAAAGAAAACTAATGACTTGATTTAATAAGAAGACATAATGAACGTGACACATCTATTAAACGAAAGTTATGGGAAAGAGTGCATCAAAGAGTTTCGCTGCCTAGAACAACTGACGAAGAAACGGGCACGCCAAAGAAACCATCTAAAGTTCAACCTGCGATGCCGAGATGAAGGAATCACGCCGGCAAGTTTAAACATCAAGACTCCTATTCCAACCAAAAACGCAAAGAAGGCCACGGACAGAGCGCAAAAGACACTAATCAAAGAAAGGATACGATGTACAGTGAACAAAATAAAAAACATCAGCGCGGAGCTAGAGCGACAGCTGGAACAGTGGAAACAACTTTTCCCCCTCACCAAAGAAATGGACACGCTGGTGCAAGAACACCTCCACAAAATACATGAAAAAGAATTTATAAAAACGAAGACTCGTCACATCGAAAAACTGGAAAGATTAGTCGCCAAGAAAAGACAACAGGAGCAGAACAACACCACGACAAGTGAGAAATGGATACACAACATATCGACACATGAACTGACTGAAACAGAGCGCAGCATCCTGACACGAGGACTTAATTATGCCATTACACCGCACAAGATCCCACATGAGGATTTCATCCTAGCAACGGAGCTGGCATGCGAAAAAATACAAGACCAAGGACAAAAAGCAGAATTACGCAATGAAATAGCAGGAATACTGAAGTCCGCAAAACTACCACCAAGCAACATATCAAAACAAGAAGAAAAAGCTATAAGAAGTTTGGCCAAGAACAAAAACATCATGATATTACCCACAGACAAAGGCAGAACAACAGTCATAATGGATACGGCACAATACGAAAACCAAATGAACAGTATGTTGGCAGACACCACCACATATGAGGTTCTCAAGAAAGATCCTACAGAGGGCAAGAAGAAAAAACTAAAAGCTTTACTGAAGCCTTTATTGGACACCAACAAAATTGAAAAACAGGCATACAACAACTTAATACCCACAGCCAGCATAACCCCCCGGATCTATGGCACACCAAAAATACATAAACCAGGAGCACCGTTACGTCCGATTGTGGACAGTATCGGATCAGTTACCTACAACCTGTCTAAAGCGCTTGCGGAGATAATCAAACCACTGCTGGGCCAAACAGAACAACATTGCAAAAACTCAAAACAACTAGCAGAACAACTCAGTAAGATAAAAGTGGAGAAGGACGAAATTTTAATATCACATGACGTTGTCTCCCTATTCACAAAAACCCTGGTGAAAGCTACATTGCAAATCGTGCAACAGCGCCTCAAAACAGATAAGACTCTTAAGAAATGCACACAGTTATCAGTAGAAGACATCAGTCAACTGCTCAATTTCATTGCCACATCCACATACTTCCAGTTCTGCGGAACAATATACAGGCAGAAGGAGGGGTTTGCGATGGGGGACCCACTCTCTGCCATAATGTGCGGCTTCTTCATGGAACACCTTGAAAGAGAGGCTATTACATCTGCCCCAGAAGAATGCAGGCCCACATTATGGAGGAGGTATGTAGATGACATCCTAGAGAAAGTAAAAGTCGGACGGACTCAACAATTGACTGATCACTTCAACTCCATAGACCACACCGGCAACATAAAATTTACGCATGAAGAGGAAACAGAAAAATCAATAGCGTTTTTGGACATAAAAATTCACCATACAGACGATGGAGACATCAAAATAACAATCTACAGAAAACTGACGCATACTGATCAATATCTGCTCTGGACGTCTGAACACCCCATCGCACACAAACTGTCAGTTGTCAGAACACTCTACGAATGTGCAGCAATCATAACCGATCCCACAGAACGCGCAACAGAAGAACAACACATATGGCAAGCTTTGATCACATGTCAATATCCACCATGGGCCATACACAAAGGCACACAACAAGTGAAAACAAAAGAAAAGACACAGATGAAAAAAGGAAGAAAACAGACAACCCAAAAACAAGAAAGCAAAGCAGTAGTGACTCTACCGTATGTCAGAGGAGTTACAGAATGAATCCAAAGAGCCATGAAAAAACACAATATACAAACACCCGTGAAACCACATAGCAAACTACGACAGCTACTAGTTCACCCTAAGGACAAAATCGACCAACACAATAAATGCAATGTCATATATGAAATATCATGCCAGTCATGCAATAAAATCTACACTGGGGAGACAGGAAGGAGTTTTAGCATACGAAAAAAGGAACATAAAAAGGAATGTGAAAAAGAAACAGAACAGAGACAAACGAGCAAAAAAAGATAAAGCCATGCAAGAGAACCTCAAATCAGCAATAACAGACCACTGCAGAAGGGAAAATCATATAATGGACTGGGACAATGCTCAAATCATACAACAAGAGAACAACAGATACCACTGTTGGATTAAGGAGTCAATAGAAATCAGAAAGCGTAGCCCAAGAACAATAAACAGGGATGAGGGGGCAAACATGCTCTCCCACACCTGGAGCGCCGTCCTGAGGGGGCAACACTGACAGTGGGAGGTGTGACCGACCTGTCAATGTTGACAGGGAGGGCACACCTCTGTAACATCAGCTGATTACAAAAGCACATCACACACCAACATCCGGGTGACCCTCTGATGAAGATGGAAGTTACACCGTCGAAACATGTCAGGTAAAGGAAAAAACTTGTACATGTCTGTAACAAAAGAAAACTAATGACTTGATCCATAGACATTATTGCCTCAATAAGAATAGTTCTTAAACTTATACAGGTGAATGTGATGGCCCACCACTTGCTTTCCACCTGTCCTCCTCTGGTGCATCTGAATGTGGCAAACCAGGCCCTGAATACATCAACCCCACATACATAAAAGGAGGGCAGGTTATGGCGGTGGGGGGAGGGCATGATTGAGCATCAGTTGTGGGCAGAGAGGAGTCAGGTAGAACACCGCATGTTGTCACCACTGATGGAGAAGCCCAGTTCATGGCCCAACAGCTCCCAGTCACCAACCTGCTGGAATACCCAGACATGAAGCAGGCCATTTTGGAATGGGTTGGCCATACCACAGAACAGCACCATCAGCGCTTCTGTTCGCTTACAATCAAAGAGCTCAGCAGCCTATTCGCCTTTGCCCAACAGTTCTGTGACTCCTGTTGAAGGTAGCTGCTGGCCAAGGAGAGGGACACCAATGACATCCTTGACAGAATGGTACTGGAATAATTCATTGCTTGGCTGTGGTAGGGGCTGGTGGAATGGGTCCAGTGCCACTGCCTGGCTTCATCAGAGGAGGCAGTCTAGCTGGCTGAGGATCATGTGACTGTGCTTCCCAAGACAGGTCAACATCCTGCTTCTTCTCTCTCTTGTCCTTCTCCTTCTTCTCCCTGTCCTGGCAGCATGGAAACAGGGACCAATTCCCCAAAAACTGGCTCCCCAAACCCGTATTTCTCCCTATTTTTCCTAACCATCTTCCCTTTCCTTTCTGAGGTCTCCACTAACTCCTTCTCTCTCTCTGCAAAATTGGAATCATCTGTGGCCACCAGGATCAGGGCAAAGCCTGGGCAGGTGTACAAGTATGGCAGGAAAGCCAGGCTATTCCAGGATCAGTGTTCCCTTCCAGCAGTGGGAATTCTGATTCAGATTCTGGATGCACCTCAGGCCTCTGATGATTAAGCAGGGGCGTATCTTGTGTCAGTGAATATCCAAGGGAGTACACATCAAGCCTTGGTGGACTCAGGGTGTAATTAGACCACAGATAATCAACTCCTGATTCAATGTGGGGTACTGGGAAATGCACAATCGATGAACGTGAGGTGTGTACATGGGGATGCTCATGAGTATACACTGGTGCCCATCACTATTAAATTCAGGGGAGAAACTCACACTGTAGATGTGGTGGTTAGTCCTCACCTCACACATCCACTAATTCTGGGACGAAATTGTCCAGGGTTTCAGACGTTAATAAAGCACATATTTGTGGCTGGGTCCTGTCATAGTAAAAACTCGGGGGGGATTCAAGTGCAGCATTGGCTAGGGAGGTGGCTCCAGGGCCATCTGCATCAGCTCCAGATGTCAGAGGGACACAGAGCATGGGGAGGGCTCCACCCATCCACTGTCCACTGGAAATCCCAAAGGGAAATCCACATTGGCACACTTAGACAACCTTTATTGTCATTCAGTATGCAACAAGTGTACACAGAACAAAATTTCGTTGCAATTTGGCTCAGCACAGAATTAAATATGAAAGTGTATTAAATTATGCAGCAGCAAAAATAATATAAAGTGCAATAGTATAAAGTGACCTGTGGAATTAGGAATTGTTCATGTATTAATAGAAGTTTAGAGTTTGGATTTGGAGTTCAGCAGTCTAGTGACCTGGGGGAAAAAGCTGTTACAGAACCTGGTGGTCCTGCACTGAATGCTGCGGAACCTCTTTCCAGAGGCCAGGAGGGAGAACAGTCCATAGTGAGGGTGTGAGGGGTCACTGATGATGTTTCTGGCTCGGGACATGCAGCGCCTAGGTGCGATGTCCTGAATGGAGGGAAGAGAAGTCCCAATGATTTTCTCCGCTGTCCTCACCACTCTCCTCACAGTCTTCCAGTCAGAGGCACTGCAGCCTCCACACCACACAGAGATGTAGCTGGTCAGAACGCTCTCTATGGTGCTTCTGTAGAATGTAGTGAAGATGGGCGGGGGCAGGTGGGCTCTCCTCATCCTACGCAGGAAGTGCAGACACTGCTGTGCCTTCTTGACCAGTGACGTGGTATTCACAGACCAGGTGAAGTTGTCTGTGATGTGCACCCCCAGGAACTTGGTGCTATTGACCACCTCCACAGCCATGTTGTTGATGAGAAGTGGAGCGTGGCTGGGCTGGTTCTTCCTGAAGTCAACAATGATCTCTTTGGTTTTGTCCACGTTTAGGATCAGGTTGTTTTCCCTGCACCAGCCCACCAGCTGCTCCACCTCCTCTCTGTAGGCCAGGTTGTTGTCATCCCTGATAAGGCCTACCACTGTTGTGTCATCCGCAAACTTCACAATGTGGTTGCTGGCAGCCCTGGGGACGCAGTCGTGTGTCATCAGAGTGAACAGCAGAGGGCTCAGGACACAGCCCTGAGGGGAGCCTGTGCTGAGGGTGAGGACACTGGAGGTGTTCTGTCTGACCCGCACTGACTGTGGTCTTTCAGTGAGGAAGTCTAGCAGCCAGTTACACAGGGGGGTGCTGAAGCCCAGGGGACCCAGTTTGTTCACCAGATACTGTAGAATGATGGTATTAAATGCTGAACTGAAGTCCAGGAACAGCATCCGCACATGAGTGTTCTTCTCCTTCAGGTGTGCAAGGCTCAGGTGAAGAGCGGAGGAGATGGCATCTTCAGTGGAGCAGTTTGGCCGGTAGGCAAACTGGAAGGGGTCGAATGTGGGAGGGAGCCAGGAGGTGATGTACTCCTTTACCAGCCTCTCAAAGCACTTCATCATAATGGGAGTGAGTGTGATGGGCCGGTAGTCATTGAGTGATGTGATTTGAGGTTTTTTTGGCACTGGGATGATGGTGGCAGTCTTGAAACATGCACAATAGCCTGAGATAATTGCACAATAACCTGAGACATGCTTTTGATCAATTGACAGTCGTTGATAGTCAAAACCTCCAGCCTAATGATGTGCTTTCCTACCCATATTTTTCTTTCATTACGGATAGGTTACATCAAGTAATGCAGTACACTCAAACTAAGGAAGAGACAACCCAGTTGTTGGTAACAAAGCGCTAGGGAACTTCTGTTCCATATGGCTCATCATAATCCCATGGCAGGGCATTTGGGGTAGGATAAAACACTCGGCCATCTCATGACCTCTTTCTATTGGCCAGACATTCATGGCGATGTTCACAGGTGGTGCATGGCATGTTGCGAATGTCAGCTGGTGAATCCACCAGCCACCCCACAAGTGCCATTGTGCCCTTTACCCTTAATTGAGATCCCCTTTGGAAGCATTGGTATGGACCTCATTGGTACATTAGACTGGACTTTATGAGGGCATTGCTTTGTATTAATCCTAGTGGATTGTGCAACATGATACCCAGAAGCAGTGCCTCTAAGCAACATTTTTGCACACAGGGCTGTGGAGACACTCTTCCACATTATCTCCCAAGTTGGGATCTCCAAAGAGATCCTGACTGATCAAAGCACAATGTTCATGTCATGCACACTTTGTGAACTGTATGAATTATTGTGGATTACATCAATTTGTACAAGCGTCGTGCTGCTGCCTATTTAAACTATATACAGTTAGGTCCATAAATATTTGGACAGAGGCAACATTTTTCTAATTTTGGTTCTGTACATTACCACAATGAATTTTGAACAAAACAATTCAGATGCAGTTGAAGTTCAGACTTTCAGCTTTAATTCAGTGGGTTGAACAAAATGATTGCATAAAATTGTGAGGAACTAAAGCATTTTTTAAACACAATCCCTTCATTTCAGGGGCTCAAAAGTAATTGGACAAATTAAATAATTGTAAATAAAATGTTCATTTCTAATAGTTGGTTGAAAACCCTTTGTTGGCAATGACTGTCTGAAGTCTTGAACTCATGGACATCACCAGACGCTGTGTTTCCTCATTTTAATGCTCTGCCAGGCCTTTACTGCAGTGGTTTTCAGTTGCTGTTTGTTTGTGGGCCTTTCTGTCTGAAGTTTAGTCTTTAACAAGTGAAATGCATGCTCAATTGGGTTGAGATCAGGTGACTGACTTGGCCATTCAAGAATATTCCACTTCTTTGCTTTAATAAACTCCTGGGTTGCTTTGGCTTTATGTTTTGGGTCATTGTCCATCTGTATTATGAAACGCCAACCAATCAGTTTGGCTGGATTTGAGCACACAGTATGTCTCTGAATACCTCAGAATTCATCCGGCTGCTTCTGTCCTGTGTCACATCATCAATAAACACTAGTGACCCAGTGCCACTGGCAGCCATGCATGCCCAAGCCATCACACTGCCTCCACCATGTTTTACAGATGATGTGGTATGCTTTGGATCATGAGCTGTACCACGCCTTCACCATACTTTTTTCTTTCCATCATTCTGGTAGAGGTTGATCTTGGTTTCATCTGTCCAAAGAATGTTCTTCCAGAACTGTGCTGGCTTTTTTAGATGTTTTTTAGCAAAGTCCAATCTAGCCTTTTTATTCTTGAGGCTTATGAGTGGCTTGCACCGTGCAGTGAACCCTCTGTATTTACTTTCATGCAGTCTTCTCTTTATGGTAGATTTGGATATTGATATGCCTACTTCCTAGAGAGTGTTGTTCACTTGGTTGGCTGTTGTGAAGGGGTTTCTCTTCACCATGGAAATTATTCTGTGATCATCCACCACTGTTGTCTTCTGTGGGCATCCAGGTCTTTTTGCATTGATGAGTTCACCAGTGCTTTCTTTCTTTCTCAGGATGTACCAAACTGTAGATTTTGCCACTCCTAATATTGTAGCAATTTTTCGGATGGGTTTTTTCTGTTTTTGCAGCTTAAGGATGGCTTGTTTCACCTGCATGGAGAGCTCCTTTGACCGCATGTTTTCTTCACAGCAAAATCTTCCAAATGCAAGCACCACACCTCAAATCAACTCCAGGCCTTTTATCTGCTTAATTGAGAATGATATAACAAAGGAATTGCCCACACCTGCCCATGAAATAGCCTTTGAGTCAATTGTCCAATTACTTTTGGTCCCTTTAAAAACAGGGTGGCACATGTTAAGGAGCTGAAACTCCTAAACCCTTCATCCAATTTTAATGTGGATACCCTCAAATGAAAGCTGAAAGTCTGGACTTTATGTCCATGTCCATTATATAACTATAACTTGAATATGTTTCAGTAAACAGGTAAAAAAAGAAAATTTGTGTCAGTGTCCAAATATATATGGACCTAACTGTAATTATTTACAGTAATGATTGGCAGCAGCATTTACAACATCTGAGGGCTGTCCTGAGATCCTTGAGATTGGTGGAACTCACAGCAACCCCAAAGAAGTGTACAGCTGGGCAGGTAGAAGTACAATATCTGAGCTTCCACTTGGGTCTTGGGCAGGTGCGTTCCCAAATTGATGCTGTTCATCCATCATTGTCGACAATGACCAAGGACATCACTTGGAAGAAGAAGACTGGATATGGTGTGTCAAGCTGTGGCTGATCAATTCAATGCGAGCTCAAAAGGCTCCGTCACAGATTGGGTACAGGTGGACCACTGATGTGAAGGGCAGAGAGTTGGCTCCTGATTTGTGCAGCTCATGTTTTCTTTATGCTTCTGCAGCCCTATTTTGCTCATATGAGGTAGCACCTTTGCTGATACAGCTTCGCCAGGCAGGGCAGTCTAGCGCTGTCATTTCCTAAGAGTCAGGGTTAATATCAAAGCTCTTCAGAGAGGCTTTGAATATGTCCTTGAAGTGCTTTTCCTGCCCACCTTGTGTATGCTTGCTTTCTGCCAGTTCACCACAGAACAACCTCTTTGGGAGGCATGTGTCTGGCACACGTACAAGGTGGCCTGCCCACCTGACTTGGGCTCTCCTCAGTAGGGAATGGATGCAAGGCAGATCAGCTCAAGAAAGGACCTCTGTGTCTGGAACTTTGCAGAACTTGCCTTGGCGATGTGCGTGTCAACCTTGTCACCTATATTCACAGATCTGGAGAGTGTGCTACCGAGGTATGTAATGATTGTAATGATTTGTACTGGTTGTGAGGCCAAAGTTCTTACAGGCTGGAGAAAAGTAGTTCATGCTCTGCTGCATCTGGGCCTCTGTGGCAGCATTGAGTGTGCAGTCATCTGTGAACAGGAAGTCATGCACTGAGGCCTCTTCCACCTTGGTCTTAGCATGGAGTCTCTGCAGGCTGAAGAGTTGGCCATCAGTCCTGAACCTGATCTTGATGCTGGTTTCAACATTACCACAGAAGGTATCTAACAGCATAGCTGAAAACATCATGCTGAACAGTGTGGGCGCGAGTACACAGCCTTGCTTGACCCAGTTTGTGACTAGGAAAGCATTGAAGAAGTTGCCATTGTCCAGTACTTTAAGCAAGCATGCTGTTGTGGAACTGATGCACCATGTTGATAAATTTATCAGGGCAGGCAAACTTCCCCATGTGCTTCCATAGCTCCTCCCGACTGACTGAATTGTAGGCCTTAGTTAGGTCCACGAACATTGTGTACAGGTCCCTATTCTGTTCCTGGCACTTCTCCTGAAGTTGACGTGCAGCAAATATCATGTCAACTGTCCTGTGTCCCTGTCTGAAGCCACACTGATTCTCTGGCAGGTGCCCATCTTCCATGTGCTGAACAAGGCAGTTGGGGAGGACTCTAGCAAGGATTTTACTGGTGATGACAAGGAGAGCGATCTCTCTGTGGTTGTCACAAGACTGCCTGTTCACCTTTCTCTTGTAGAGATGGACAATGGAGGCATCTTTGAGCTCCTGGGGGATAACTTCCTGCTGCCACATAGTTTGTAAGAGCTCAGTGAGCTCCTGTACCAAGACTGGTCCTCCTGCCTTGTAGATTTCAGCTGGGATGGAGTCAGAGCATGATGCTTTGCCATTTGAGAGGAGCTTGATTGCTTGCTGGACTTCTGATTCCTTTGGAGGTTCTGCCAAAGAGGTATTTGTGGCAGCAGGGGCGTGGTCAAGTGCCGGTCTGTGACCGGAGGGCGGAGTCAGGGAAGGTAAGTGGCAGAATCACTACACCTGAGGTCAATTAACCTGTGTTTGTGTCTTCCCAGTGACTACGCCCTATATAAGGAGACAGAGAGCAGAGGAAGAGAGCTCTCTCCTGAACCAGATGACTTGTGTGTGTGTGCGCGCGCGTGTGCATGGAAGAGAGTAATTTTGCATCTGAAAAGAGCAAAATAAAACAGTTATTGAACTTTATTCTGGCCTGCCGTCTTTCTGTACTCCTCCCCCTCCTACGAACTGCTACAGTATTAATTGGGACTTAGGGCATGTGAGCAATGGCTTCATCATTGATAGAAGAAAGCTGGTTCAAGATAGTGTTAAAGTGTTCTGCCTATCTTTCCAGGATTGCGCTTTTGCCGGCGAGCAAAGTGGTCCCATCAGCACTAAGCACTGGTGATGTCCCAGCAGACTGTGGCCCATAGATGGTCTTCAGGGCCAGTGTTGCCAGATGAGAGTGACAGTTTCCAGCCCAATCACAGTTTGAAACCTGCCCAATCCAATAAAATCCCGCCCAAAGGCTTAAGTTGCCAGATCTCAACGGTATTTGCGTTTATTAGTCATACATGCGTAGGATCGCATAGGCTGATACGCTATCACCACTTACAAGAGAATATAAGCATAAGAAAGAGAATGGAAGTCCGTGTGGCAGGGGAGAACAAGATAGTGCATACACGATACAAAAAAGTAGGTGCCACCCTCTTGTGGCCTTACTCGACACTGCAGAAATATCTAGACTGTTACAGATAGCAAATCACAACCAAAAAGAGCATAATAAAACAATCACAGAACTTGCCAAATACACCTCGTGTATCCCAGTGCCAGGCCCAAGTTAACACAGCAGCAGTAACCACCTAACCTACCAGAATACCAGCACAGAGCCTAGAATGGCTAGGATACCAGAGTTGAGAGAGCGCGGGCTTCTGCCTCAGGCTTCTGCGTCGGCACACTACGCTAGTTTGTTGATGTGACGTCACGTTGTTATAGCGACTGAATAACTCACTGCAATGACCATAATACGAGTGAGTGATGTATACTGAATTTTGTATTTGTATTGTTTTTAAACCATAAAATAATGGTTTGTTGTGCAGTTTTCACAATATTAAAAAACCGCCAGTTGTTGGCAAAAGCAGCCCAAATTGTATATACCCGCCCAATGCATTTTTTCCCCGCCAGATGTAATCAAAAGTAGCCCAATTGGGCGGAAAACCGCCCAATCTGGCAACACTGTTCAGGGCATCATAGAAGTGCTTGAAGTTGTTGCTATCAGTGTACTTCTGTATCTCATCTGCCTTGCTGCTGAGCCAGGAATCCTGCATCTCTCTGAGCTTTGCCTGCACCTTACTTTTTGTGGCATTGTAGGCTACAATGCTCAAGTTCATTAATTACGGCCTGCCTGAGACCCAAGACCAAAAAAGGGGTGAGGCTGGCTGGCTATTATAGAAAATTTGTACCCAATTTTTCAGACACCTCTAGCCCAATTGACCTCACTAAAATGGGACACCAGATCTAGTCCAGTGGACAGAGCCATGTGAATGGGCTTTCTGCCAGATAAAGGCAGTTTTGTGTGGAGGCCTGCTGTTGCATTCACCTGAGTTTTCTTTCTTTTTGTCTTACAGACTGATGTGTTGGACAGAGGGCTGGGGGCTGTTTTGTCCCAGGTGGTGGAGGGGGAGGAGCACCCCATGATGTACATCAGCTTCAAGCTCTCATTGCAGAAGAGTAAGTACAGCATGATCGAAAAGGAGTGTCAGCTGTGGGAGGAGAGGAGACAGGTGGGACTGGCAGGCAACACCTGATGAGTCTCACCTGTGTCTAATCACTGGCAATCCACTAATGTGTGCTTGCAGAGAAGCTGGTGAGGAGAGAGAGAACCAACACAGTACCGTCTGTGTGTGTGTGCATGTATGAAACATTAAAGACAGCCAAATAGCTCAAATGAAAATATTATAGTAAACTCACCCCAGGTTGTTGAAAGCCTGTCTCCCAGTTCCTCATATTCCCATGAACCACAAGAGTGTTACAGCAGGTTTTGAGGCATTTGTGTAGCAGACCCACCATGCAATGTTGTTCCAGCTTTCCATGTAGCTTGGGGCAGGTTACACATTTGTGGAGGACTGAATTGATTAGCATCTTGACTCCTAAGATTCACAGTCCTTCTACCCTGATTGCTCCTTCAGGTGCCAACCTTGATTTTTCACCTGCTCATTGTGATGTCATATGAGAATTAGGGAGATGTGGCTCTCTTTAGGCAAAATTGCTGGGTCCTTTTCTGCAACTGCAAGATGAGAGTGATTTAGGCAGTCTCCAACACAAATGAGATCATCCTCCAAAGTTGGGCTGAGTTTCTGCAAGGAGCTGTTTTTAGATATTGCTTTGAGGCTTGGAGGGCTGACCATTCTTTTGCAAAAGCTGCTCTTTATGCTGCTTTCAGGATAACATTCCTTGCTTGCCCCATTTCATCCAGAGTATGAGGTAAGTTACATTTATGCCAGCCTTTGCATTTGCTGTTTTGGTATGAGTGTTTGTAGGATCTTTCCATGTGGATGATGTGAAGAAGTGTTGGACATGGTCAGTGGTATGTATTGATTCTTCCACGTCAGTAGCACAGATTTGTATTTGTGGTCAGATTTCTGAATACTTTCCAAGTTCAATCAGCTGAAATGTCTCACTTGTTTGCATTTTCTCTGCTGGTGACTGATGCAAGAAGAAGGACCCAATGAACCAAGATGACTGCACCTGGTGGGATGCAGGTAAGGAGTGCAAGGCATAGTCTGCAGGGTTTTCCTTTGTATGCACATAGTGCCATTATTAGGACTGATGAATACACTGGACTCTATCGTGGATATACACATAGAATCATTCTGACTCATTAAAAATTTACCCAAGTACAACTTTACTGTCTGTATAAAACTTTGTAGAATCAAACTTTAAGTCCAGCTCATTCTGAATAAGATGCACCATCTCGACTGCTAAGGGACTGTCAGTTTGGATTAAGATACTAGCTTTGCCTTGCATATAACAAATCCTACTTCAGCTTGTCCATCTTCAACTTGTCAACTTGTCACAATTCCATATGCACTGCTTTAGTGAGTGAGGTTGTGGTGTACATATGTGGAACATGAAGCTTTTTTGGTCTTGGAGCGAATTTCTCCAAGCTTCCTATTTACTTAGTTTGTCTTCTGGAAGGGGAGTGTACTAATGAGACTGGGATCTTCCTTGAATTGTGATGGGTGGCAGAAGACCCAGGGGATGTAAAACACTGTTTACCATGGAGAGAACTCCATGGCAGGTGAAAGGTTTGTTCACAGTTGATACAGAATAGGTGAATATGTTGGTTGTGATCTTCCAGTGACCTAAGCTTCATTTGTGGGTGCAGTTTCTTTGCTTAGCTCTAGGTCCTTGCTTACTGGAACACAACCCTCATGTGAGAAGGCCTCTATAACTGCCAGATAGTTTGGCATGAACTTGTGTAAGCAGAGGTTTGACTCAGTGGATGAGGCTTGTGTTCATCAGAACAGATCTACTGCTTTGGCTTGGAACACCTGCAGGATGTCAACCATAATTGCAACTCTCTCTTTCTGGAGGTGTAACAAGACACAAAAGAGGGAGTTATTGAGATCAGGATCTAGAAGGAGTATGTCATTAAGGAAGACACCATAGTACTGGGTGCTGGAATAAAAAAGACACCCTGATCTGACTGGGTTTTTGTGGGTGGTATACCCCACACATTGAGAGATACCAGAATTCCTCCTCTTCTGTCAGTGGCGGTGCTACCTCAATATGTTCTTTAACAACGATCTTCTCCATGAATGCCACATACTGTGCCTGCATCTCAGGCTTCATTTTCAGGGTTTGTTGCAGAGATGCAAACCACTTGGCTACCTGTAATTTGTTTGGAAAATGCTGATGTGGTTCTCTGAAAGGCAGTGGGGCAAACCAACTATTAGCATTGTCTCTGTAGATGTTTGTGTCCATTATCTTTAAGAAGACAGTGTCTTCCACTGACATACTGGGTTTGTTATTATGCTCGGTTCTGTTGAACACTGTCTGTCCCAGTGTCCTCTCAGTAGCGTTACTGGGTCTGTTAAAGCTTTGCTGCATCTCCTTGACATTCATGAACTTTGTACAGGGTTGAAAAATTAAATGCCAGCCACTGTCCAGTATTTTGGTCTTGAACGCGTTGACTGTTGACTTATGTAGGCACAACTCTCCTATTACTACCAGGTCCAGACTTTGGGCAATGGCAGTTTTGTGTTAATCTGCTGCTTGTGCGCCCTAAGGACATCGCGTCCATTTCTAGAATGTATTTGGCAATGTGATGGAGGTGAGGTTGGGGTAGAACTGCACTTCGTGTTGGAATCTCAGACCAGTTGAACTCATGAACTCATCAAGAATTACATAGGCTATGTTTTGGCACCTTTGAGGTATATGTTTGTGAGGCAAAGGTACTGTACCACTGACCTATATGGTCAGCTTTCTGTGTAGCTTGTTCTAACAACAGCTCCTCGCTATTCTCTTGTGATGGGCCAAGATGCATAGCATCATGGTGCTGTCACATTCTGAGCACTTCACAGAAGACTTACAGTCCTTGGCGAAGTGGAAGATGGAAGAGCAGTCATTTTTACATTACATTTTTACGTTTAGCAGACACATTATCCAGAGAGATAAGTGCCTTGCTCAAGGGCACTTCAGCTGGTCCAGGGAATTGAACTGGTGACCTTTTGGTCAAAAAGGTGCTTCTTTAACCATTAGGCCATGGCTTCCTCCATTTGAAACATGTTCCTTTTATCCTTGAGGAAGGACTTTCTATTGTTGAGGGGTTGTTCATGAAGTGAGGAATGTTCATAGTTTGATAGTAAGTGGTAGCACCCTTCCATCCACCCATTATCTGTAGCCACTTATTCTGTCCTACAGGGTCGCAGGCAAGCTGGAGCCTATCCCAGCTGACTATGGGCGAGAGGTGGGGTACACCCTGGACAAGTCGCCAGGTCATCGCAGGGCTAATACATAGACACAGACAACCATTCACACTCACACCTATGGTCAATTTAGAGCCACCACTTAACCTAACCTGCACGTCTTTGGACTCTGGGGGGAAACCAGAGCACCCGGAGGAAACGGACACGGGGAGAACATGCAAACTCCACACAGAAAGGCCCTTGTCAGCCGCTGGACTTGAACCCAGAACCTTCTTGCTGTGAGGCGACAGTGCTAACCACTACACCACCATGCCGCCCAAGTGGTAGCACATTTAAAATAAAATATTATTTTAACTTAAGGCCCGGTCCCACTGCACTTATGGATGCAAAGAGGATGTAAAACGTAAAAAAATCTTTGCCATCCGTTGGAAAATGCTATGCATCCATTGTGTACTCATTGCATACGTGCTTCATACGCTCTATCCATCGAGCATCCGTCCACTGTGATTTCATCCGCACAAAAAGTTTTGAGCTGCACAAAACTTTTATACAAGATGTAGTAGAGATGTATCAATGTAGCCTTCTTCAAAAACGAGATGTAGTAGAGATGTATTGATGTAGCCGCCAGCACGTCTTTCCGCTTTATGCTGACGGCGTGCGTGCTGCATCCCTTTATATCCGCGGAGCAGACGCAAGTCATACCCCCCGCATGCGCAGTGAACGGTCTGCATCCGATATACATCCGCGTAACATCCCCTTTGTTTCCGTTAGGCGTACGTGATGCATCCCCTTCATCCGCTATGCATCCGCTCTTTCTGCTATGCGTCCGCTTCTCAGTTATCACCGGTAACCCCTTCGGAGCTGTCATCCACTTCCATCCGCTTTCATCCGCTAGGCTTCCTATGAACATGCATTTAACATCCCCGCTATATACTACCCACGTCCGTTCTTTTCCGTTCTTTTCTCGCAAATTTTCGCCAATTTTGTCCATTTCTGGAGCGGATGAAAATGGATAGAGCCACCCCCGAAATTTTGCTCGTCTGCTGTGTCCTTTTTGCATACGTTTTGTGTCCATCGGTCAGTGGGACCGGGCCTTTAATAATGCAAACAGATAAAGTTCATAAATCCATTGAGACATACTTGAAAGACTGCATTTTCTCTGTACTGTTTTCAGATAGACGCTTCAGTTTTGAGATAATGCTGTGAAGCCTCATTGGTTAAAGCATCAAGCTACTAACTGAAAGGTTGCGAGTTCCAATCCTAGCATTGCCAAGCTGGTACTCTTGGTCCCTCAGCAAGAACCTTAATCTTTCAAATGATCACTGTCTCAGTTGTAAGTTGCTTTAGATAAAACCATCAGCCAAATTAGTAAATTGTAAATGTATGGGAATGTAACTTGTAGGACTATTGTTCAGGACAGTTAGGGTGTGTTGTGAATTGAGCAGACGGTTTCTGAACCTGCCTCCAAGCCCTTCAGAAGGTGACACTGTCTCCATGGTTACCAAGTGAAGACCATGTTTACCTCATTTTCCACAATAGTCAACTGACAGTGCATGCACATGCATACACAAATGATTATGCTAATACACAAATTCTTGTGAATGTCAGTACGTTCAAGTTTTCACACAGCTCCATGAATGACTGGAAAATTAGATTCCTGTTCTTTTATTTTCTTACTCTTTCCTGCTTTTTTTCCTTTTTCAGCTGTGTTTTAGTAGCCCTTGAGACATGAACCAAAATGCAGCTGTGCACTACACACACAGAGAGAGGCAGCTGACCTAAATGACTGGTCTCTGACATAGCCACATTTTCTCATATATTATTCATGTGGCTGAGTGCTGGGGGAGAATCCTGTCTTGGTATCTATATTTAAACCCACCCAGACAGTTACAGAGCTATATATAGTATGGCCGAGGGGACAACAGTAGTCTAGAGGAGTCTATCTTTTCAAGATATGCATGCACTTTTTAAAAATCTTTATCCTTGTGAAGACCTTACATTTCCATTATTATTAAACACTGCTAATTAATTAATTATATATGCTGAGTGGCAAATGGCACAGTACCAACATGTAATTTATGTTAATGTATGCATGAGTATGTGGAAGTATACAGAGATGTCAGTGACAGAAACGTGCCGTATTCACTTCAGCAGACTTCAATCACAAAGAACACACACACCCCAGCAACACAGAGTATTTAAGACACACACATCACAACCCTACATACACACAAGCTACCCTTAGTAGAAACAGCTGTGCGTCCAAGCATAAGACACTGTTGCTATGGTGACACTGACGACAGGCTTTTTAGCATTGCAGAGATGGATGTGTGTGTGTGTGTGTGTGTGTGTGTGTGTGTGTGTGTGTGTGTGTAAGGGTGAGGGTGAAGATGAGGGCATAGATGAAAAAAAACCCACTACAAACAAAAGGTGTAGGCAATGTAAGCAGGAGTGATGTAAACATATAACACCCCAAATTATTTAAATTTAATTGTGCTGTAACAGTCCACAATAACAAGAATAAATTGCAAATATTTCTTCTTAGATGTTTACATTATTCATGTGTTACGGTTATTCATGCATACTAAAGTCTCCACTTTTACAGTTGTGATAATATAATACAACTCCAAATCAGAAAATGTTGGGACGGTATATTGAAATTAAAACCGAATACAATGATTTGTAAATAATCGTTGATCTGTATTGCATTAAAAAAATACAGCACATTATTGTTGTTTTATCTCATGATTTTTTAAAATAAACACTTTTACACTTTAATTCTTGCAACACATAGAAAAAAAATTGGGACGGTAAAGCATTTCCTACATTGTAATGTTGCCATTCCATCTCATAACACTTAAACAATGTTTTGGGACTGAAGACATCAAGTGATGAAGCGTTTCAGGTGTTATTTTGTCCCATGCAACCTGCAAACAGGTCTTAAGGTATGCAGCAGTACAGGGCAGTCATTGTCATTTTTTATGTTTCAAAATTCGCTACACATTCTCTATTGGGGACAGGCACACACCTATGCCTTTCTAATGTGTGATGAATGTGGTTTTGCATTGTCTTGGTGAAATATCCCTGGAAAAGATGTTGTCTTGAAGGCAGAATACACCGATCAGCCATAATATTATGATCACTGACAGGTGAAGTGAATAACATTGATTATCTCATTACAGTGGCACCTGTCAAGGGGTGGGATATATTAGGCAGCAAGAGAACAGTTAGTTTTTGAAGTTGATGTGTTGGAAGCAGGAAAAATGGACAAGCGTAAGGATCAGAGTGACTTTTACAAGGGCCAAACTGTGATCACTAGATGACTGGGATTGAGCATCTCCAAAGTGGCACATCTTGTTGGGTGTTCCCAGTATGCAGTGGTTAGTACCTACCAAAAATGGTCCAAGGAAGGACAACCAGTGAGCCAGCGACAGGGTCATGGGTGTTGAAGGCTCATTGATTCGCATGGGGCATGAAGGCTAGCCCATATCGTCCAATCCCACAGAATAGCTACTGTAGCACAAACCGCTGAAAAAGTTAATGCTGCTTAAAACAGAAAGGTGTCAACATTAACTTTTTCAGGAGTTTGTGCTAGGAGCTCTTCTTTGGAATTGGACCATATGGGCTAGCCTTCGACATCCATGACCCTGTCACAGGTTCACGGATTTAGAAATAAAATCCAATTTACATTTCATTCATTAAATAACAGTTCATTGAACATTAACTTGAGATGCAGTTGTGTCCTAATTTTGACCCAGCAGCTTCTGTAGCAATAGCTATCTTCACTATCGTTTGTCCATTTATTTCCAAATACAGTGCACCGAAAGTTTTAAATAATGTTACTCATTAAAGAAATTATTTAACAGCAACAAGCTGACTGCATTTGAATCTTAAGCCATACTTTACTCTAACCTCCATGGCGTCACAAAGAATCACTGAAAGTCACATTATGGACTCAGCACACGCTGCACACTCTTATTTCAGCATGGAAACACAAGCTATCACCATGGAAACCAGTGTTGTTCACCATGGAAGCATGACTTGGATGTCAATGATGGAGGTGAATGGTTTTGTTCTGATTAAATGTATTAAAGTATTCACAAGGCATTCATACATATAGTCAACACATTTCCAAACCTTTTCAGAATTTATGCTGAATGTATACTTGATCAAAGATCATAAAATATATGTGCAGTGTTTCTCAGGCATAGTGTGCCCTGCCCAGGTAAACTGATATCTACCCAAGTATACTTTGTCCCATGAACTAAAAGTAACGTTATTGCTTATTCTTTCCCAGAAGAAAAAAACCCACATCGTTTTCTATTTAGTGGTGACATGAATGAAGCTCAGAGTCAGGGGGGAGCAAGAAAGAGAGGGGAGGGGAGAACAGCACAGCACTGTGGAAACTAAAAGAAATACACTCTACCACTTTTCATTACACCAGGCAGAAATGGAATATATATAATGGTTTACTTTCTAAACTTGCCTAAGGTTTGTGCAAAGATCACACAAGTGCATCTGTAAAAACAGTTGGTCTGTCTGCAGATGCTTTATTTGCTTTCTTCACATCGTGAATGTAATGCTTTGATCACATTGCTGTTTATGTGCCATAGCAACATGGGCATAAGCCTGATAGTTGAATAGTTGATTTCATTTGTAAACAGTCAAAATACCAGCTGTCAATTATTATTATTATTATTATTATTATTATTATTATTATTATTATTATTTTCAATTCACACACAGAGTTGCTTAGGGTATAGCAATGTCAGGAACCAAAGTTGTAATATTCAGAGCCAGCTGGTACAGTATTAATGGTCTAGCAGGCAAAGCCCTCTGTCACTTTCAATGAAAATATACTTTAAAAATAAGTGTCAATCTTTGACATCCATATTTTCTTATTCACTGTTAACCAAAAGGCTCAAAGTGGATTGCTTTTTAATTTTGTGAAACTAAAAACAATAGCACAACCAGAGGTCATAAGTAAACATATATACAATGGTATAAAGTAGTGGCTGAGAGTCATTTCTTTCTAGCCAAGAGTGTGTCAAGGAATTAAACTTGGTGAAGTAGATTTTGTGGAGTAATCCAGCATTCCTGGGATGAGTTCCAGATCCACCACAACCTTGACCCAGATAAAAATGGTTACTGAAGATGAATGAATGAATGAATGAATGAATGAATGAATTTAACTGACACATCCATAACACACCATCAACAGTGATTGAGAAGGTGCACATATGCTCACACACAATAGTGAATGCAATAAACATTAACAAAGTAGATTAAGAAAATAATCTACTTTGTTCATGTTTATTACACTCACTATTGTGTAATAAATATGAGCAAAGTAGATTATTTTGAAAAATAAGTGATAATCAACTTCATTCATATTTATTACACAATAGTGAGTGTAATAAATATGAATGAAATAGATTATTTTCTTAATAACTTATTTTTTAAAATGCCACTGGAGAAGTTGTAAGTAAACAGATTAGCACTGTTTGATTGGCAAAGTACAGATCATGATGGGACAAACAACAGAACCATATGTTTTGTGTGCCTTGAATGTTAAAGTTGGCTAATGGCAAGATGGCAATTTTGTTTACCATGCTTGCTTTTTGGAAGAAATACAGCATAATTACATTGGCTTAAAAACAGAGAAAGCACAAATGGTGTGACCTATCTGTCTTCGTGTGTGTGTGTGTGTGTGTGTGTGTGTCTGAGAGAGAGAGAGACCAGGATAAAGCAGTTACTAAAGATGAAGCAATTAATTACAATGAATAAACAAATGAAACAATTAATTAATGTGACTGACACACAATATAAAGGTAATTCAAATTAATATTTAACATCAGTAGGGTATGCAATGTAGGGCCACCAATCTAGGGTGGCATGTGGAACACGAGTGTGGTAACGGGAACGTGGCCAAGTGTCAGGCCGGAACGTACCGTATACCGGTGAGTGTTCAAGGGGATATGTATCATGCGTTGGTGGATTCTGGCTGTAATCAGACCTCAATCCACCAAAGCCTGATGCAAGGTGAGGCACTGGGGAGAGCACAAGTGGTGAAGGTTCTGTGTGTGCATGGGGATGTTCACGATTATCCACTAGTGTCTGCCCACATTCTATTTTGGGGAGAAAAGCACAGCGTAAAGGCGGCGGTTAACCCATGTCTCACCCACCCACTGATTCTGGGGACTGATTGGCCAGGGTTTAGAGGCTTAATGGAGCATATCGTAAGGGGTGGTTCCTGCAATAATATATCACGGGGGGTTCCCGGTGTGGCATTGACTGGGAAAGGAGTGATGTGAGGAGCAGCTCGCCCCTCCTCCCTCTCTTGGGGATTCCCTTGAGGATTTCCTGTTAGAGCAGTCACGAGACAAGACTCTGCATCATGTGTTTGATCAAGTGAAAGTAATCAATGGTCAGTCTCTCCAGCCAAATGTGACACCCTCCTTCCTGTACTTTGCTATTATTTAGGATAGGCTGTATCGAGTGATGCAGGACACTCAAACTGGCAAACAGGTAACCCAATTGTTAATCCCAAAGAGCCATAGGGAACTCGTATTCCATGTGGCCCACTTTAATCCGATGGATGGACAGTTAGGACAAGATAAAACACTAGCCCGAATAATGGCCCGGTTCTATTGGCCAGGGATTTGTGGGAATGTCTGTCAGTGATGTGCGGCATGCTGTGAATGCCAACTAGTAAATCCTGCGGCCACCCCAAAAGCACCTTTGCACCCTCTCCCTCTAATCAAGACCCCCTTCGAAAGAATTGGCATGGATCTTGTCGGGCCATTAGGTTGGTCAGCACGGGGATATCGCTTTATATTAGTTCTGGTGGACTATGCAACGTGATATCAGGAAGCGGTGCCTCTCCGCAATATTTCAGCATGCAGTATTGCGGAGGCGCTCTTCCGTGTTATCTCCCGAGTTGGGATTCCCAAAGAAATCCTGACTGACTAAGGCACTACGTTTATGTCACAAACACTTCGCGAGCTGTATGGGTTATTAGGAATTAAATCCATCCGCACCAGGATTTACCACCTACAAACAGATGGCTTAGTGGAATGATTCAATCAAACACTTAAAAACTTAATTTGAAAGTTTGGAAGTGAAGATGCATGTAATTGAGATAAATGGCTCAAGCCCCTGTTATTTGCAGTACGAGAGGTCCCACAAGCCTCCACGGGATTTTCACCATTCTAATAATTATATGGGCATAAGCCTCACAGCATTTTGGACATCTCATCTCTCATTATCTCTAGCCGCTTTATCCTTCTACAGGGTTGCAGGCAAGCTGGAGCCTATCCCAGCTGACTACGGGCGAAAGGCAGGGTACACCCTGGACAAGTCGCCAGGTCATCACAGGGCTGACGCATAGACACAGACAACCACTCACATTCACACCTACGGTCAATTTAGAGTCACCAATTAACCTAACCTGCATGTCTTTGGACTGTGGGGGAAACCGGAGCACCCGGAGGAAACCCACGCGGACACGGGGGAGAACATGCAAGCTCTGCACAGAAAGGCCCTCGTCGGCCACGGGGCTCGAACCTGGACCTTCTTGCTGTGAGGTGACAGCGCTAACCACTACACCACCATGCCGCCCGCATTTTGGACATGCTGCAGAAAAATTGGGAGGAGGGACCTTCAACAAGTGAAAATTCAGTACGTTCTCGACCTGCGCACAAAGCTCCACACCCTCATGCACTTAACCCAGGAGAATTTATGGCAGGCACAAGAATGTCAAGCCCGGCTGTACAACAGGGGCACACGCCTTAGAGAGTTCACCCTGGGAGATACAGTGCTCATATTATTCCCCACTTCGAGCTCCAAATTAGTTGCCAAATGGCAACGGCTCTTTGAGGTCACATGGTGAATCAGGGATGTCAACTATGAGGTGAGGTGAATGGATAGAGGAGGGGCACTGCAAATATACCACCTCAACCTGCTAAAACATTGGAATGAGGGGATCCCTGTGGCATTGGAAGTTACGGAGAAGGCGGAGCTGGGGCTGGAGGTAAAAAAAAGTAACTACTCAAACAGCTCCGGTCCCCTGTGGAGACCACCTCTCACCAGTCCAACTCACAGAGGTTGCCAGGTTGCAAAAGGAATTTTCTGACATATTTTTGCCCATTCCTAGCCACACCCACCTAGAACACCACATTGAAATGCCCCCAGGGTGCTGGTGCGCAGCCAAACACAAGAAAAAGGTGGTTCAGGATGAACTTAAGGCCATGCTCGAAATGGGCATAATCGAGGAGTTCCACAGTGACTGGAACAGCCCGGTCGTCCTGGTTCCCAAGACCAACAGGTTGGTCTGGTTCTGTGTGGACTACAGAAAAGTCAACGCGGTGTATATATTTGACATGTACCCAATGCCGCGTATTGATGGGTTGCTCGATCGATTAGGTGCTGCTTGCTTTTATTCAACACTGGATTTGACAAAGGGATATTGGCAGATCCCTGACTCCTCTATCCTGAGAGAAAATGGCCTTTTCCACACCATTCGGGTTACACCAATTTGTCACGCTTCCTTTTGGCTTATTTGACGCTCCCGCCACACTCCAGCGACTCATGGACAAGATCCTCTGCCCCGATGCCGCCAATGTGGCAGCCTACATTGATGACATTATCATATATAGCAATGATTGGCTGCAGAACCTTGAACACCTTAGGGCCATCCTGGAGTCACTGAGGTGTGTGGGTCTCACACCTAACCCAAAAAAGTGTGCGATTGGGTGGATGGAAGTATGGTATCTGGGTTTCCACTTGGGTCATGGGCAGGTGCATTCCCAAATTGACAAGACAGCAGCGATTGTGGCCTGCCCAAGGCCCAAGACCAAAAAAGGGGTGAGACAGTTCCTGGTGCTGGCTGGCTACTATCACAGGTTCATACCTAATTATTCGGATGTCACCAGCCCGCTGACTGATCTCACTGAAAAGGAAGTACCAGATCCGGTCCAGTGGATGGAGTAGTGCCAATAGGCCTTCACCAAGGTAAAAGCTGCACTGGGTGGGGGGGGGGGGGGGGGGCACTTTTACACTCCCCTGACTTCTCTCTCCCTTTTAGTTTATAGATGGACGCATCGGACAGAGGGCCGGGAGTCGTTCTGTCTCAGAAGGTGGAGGGTGAGGAATGTCCAGTGCTGTGCATCAGTCACAAACTCTCAATGCATGAAAGTAAGTACAGCACCATCAAGAAGGAGTGCCTGGCCATTAAGTGGGCGGTCCTCACCCTCCGATACTATCTGCTGGATTGCCCTTTCACCCTCTGTTTGGACCACGCACCCCTCCGGTGGCTCCACTGCATGAATGATGCCAATGCGTGGCTCACCTGTTGGTATCTTGCCCTCCAGCTGTTTAAATTCAAGTGGTCCACAAGTGGGGGGTGCAGATGGTGGTGGCAGACTTCCTATCCCATCAGGGGTGAGTTTGCTGGAGTCGGGTGGTGGGGGTATGTGGCAGCAGGGGCATGGCCAAGCTTTGGTTTGTGAATGGAGGGCAGAGTCAGGGAAGGTGAGTGTCAATTAACGTTGTGTCTGTGTGTTTTGCAGTGAGGATGGAAGGTAGAAAAGGAGGGCAAGAGTGACGAGAGAGGATCTCTCCTGACCAGAGCACGTGTGTGTGTGTGTGTGTGTGTGTGTGTGTGTGTGAGCAAGCAAATGAGCTTAGTGACGCTGAAAAGCAACAAAATACGGAAAATAAAGTTGTGTGTGAACATCATCTCCCACCTGCTGTGCTTCAGTATTCCACCCATGTCAGGCACATATCACACACAAGTTATGTATGTAATTGTGGTTCTGTGAACCATGGATAATGGCCAAAAATTCTATTTATCAGCTGGATATCATCTTGTAAACATGCAGAGATATGACAATACCTTTCAACAACTCACAAAGTAGTGTATATGGAATAAATACTATTGTTACATAGCTAGCTTTCATTGAAACCTTCTCAATGAGTTCTTCTGAGCTGGCAATAGTTCTACATAACTAGCAATCCTGGCAGCTCAATTAACCATTACGTCCATATCTCTTACATGCACAGAGTGCTCCATTTCAACCCTCCTAACTGTGGTGGTAAGAATCACCTGGAAAATAATGTAGTGTCACTACTCTAGCTATCTTGAATTCATACTGATGGTGGGCAGACTTTTGTGTGTGTAGTGAGCATGAGACAGAATAAAAGAGAGATCAGACTTAGTTTCATGGCTTGTTGATTTACTTCAACACAACCAATCAAAAACAAGAACTCTACTGGTGAATGCCTTCATGATGCAGACTAGGGTGCATCAGTTGCCCTCACTTTCATAAAATCTGATGCATTTTTGTTTGGGTGTTCCTTTTCACCAATAAAGACATCCTGTAAAATTTTTTGACCATATTCAAAAGTCTAATGGTGGCACCATGAGGTTCATTTTTTGCCAAAAAACACTTATTTTATGTTTTTGCGCAAGGTTTGAATCACAATGTTGGATTCCATTTATTGATTTCTTGTGACCCAGAGATCATGTTAAGAACCTTTGCAAGGGATTGAGAAGCATTAATGTGATTCATAATACATTTGTATTGTTTAAAAGTAGTTGAACAATGATTCAATGAACAGCTAAAACTCAAACTGTGCTTGATAATATATTTAGAATATGTACTAAAAATGTGTATCTAAGATATTTGGTATACTCTAAGGTGCCATAATGTTTCATGAGAAGTGATCAAAATATTGTCATAAAAGTCATAAAATAGCAGCTTTTTCCATAACTTTGAGCTCCTGGTGCCACCATTAAACTTTTGAATTTTGTCAAAATATTTCACCCAGTGTGTTTTCTTACCAAAAGGAACATAAAAACAAAAATGTATCATGATCGGAGGAACTTTTCATTTTTAGGGGGCAACTGATGCACCCTAATGCAGACCTCTCTAGAGATTTCCAGGCATGTCTGATAATGGCAACCTATGCTGATGCACCTGATAAATATCTGCAGCCCTTTCAATTCCTGTTTAATTAAAACCCTTTTAATTAGACATTGGCATATATACATACTGAAAAACGATGCATGTGTGGTGGCCTGGGAAAACTCTGCACATGGTGAAATTATGACATTTCTGTAAACTACATGTAGCAGGTGGAATTGCATCCTATTCCGTAATCCCCCTGGGATCTGCCTGGATTGGAGGAACAGGTTCACTTAAATTACGGGGCGGGCTTTTATTTGGTTATAATTAGACTGGATTGAGGCCTTGGTAGCCCGGTTGCTTCCTTCTGCGTCACTTCCAACAGTCCGGGGGTTGAGTTGGTGGCATGGGGTACACTAGCTGGTGCTCCTCGCTACAAACGAGTGTTATGCTCATGCTGTTTTTCCTGCCGTGATTGCTCGTAGTTTAACTTGTTACTGTTGTTGGGGCATTTAAGTCATTGCGGGCTGAAGCATTTGTAAGCTTTACTATGGAGATTTTCTTGTGCCATCATTGGTTCAGAACAAGACCAAATATGTAGCATTCAATCACTCGGGCGGGCAGTGGCCAGCATCTAGGGCAACTCCACGCCACCCCAGGCTGCTGTTTTGTTGGGGTTGGATTGTAGCCCCATTTTGTTTGCTGCCTTTCATTGATGTGGATGGGTTGTATTGCCTCTGAGTTCTACTGATGTCAGAAGACTGTCAATCACAAATGTTTTGATTTAATGGCTGTATGAGATTGTATGTAATAAGGTTTATGTTCTTTTTTTGTTGTTTGTTTGGTGTATTGGTGTGCGTGTGCACGTTTGTTTGTGTATGTATGTGTGGGTGCTTGTGGTTGACTGACAGTCGTTCACCCCATTCTTTCAATCATGGTGGCTGCATCCCTACGGCGGGCTGGAGTGTCTTTGCAAGCAGCTTTGCCATAGTTAAGCTAAGTAGTTTGTACTGTGTTAGTTGGTTTTGTATTGATATATTGTATGCACTGTGTTAAATCCTGTGTCTTAAGCTCTTTTTCTCTTTTATATTTTTTTGGACAGGTGTGGTTGGGCCTAGGCAACCGGCAGGCAGACCTTGCGGTGGTGGACTCCTTTTCACTTTTCTTGCTGTGCCGCATGATGGGTGTTTAGTTTATTCTTTGTGTTTATTTCTTTTGCGAGTGGTGTGTATTCCGGGATTCCTTTTTCTTTCGCTCTGATTGCCGTGGTAAGCCTCAGCCCCGCCCCCAATTATCCTTTAATATTTGCACAGGCTTCCGATAAGCAGTGTAGCTACCTGTTTTGGATGTATGTGGGTGTTGCAGCCGCCCTGAGCAACGTTCTTTTTTTGTCTTGTACTTGGTAAAGGGGTAGAGAACCCCAACTGTGTCTGTGTGGATTACCACAGTTTTCCAAGATTTTAAGTGCATGTGTGTTTGAATTTAAAAACTGATTGAAAAGAATTAATAAATTGGTTTCTGTGGAACTCGCATCTCTTCCTTGAAGTGTGAACGAACCTGGGTGTCTATTGCAGTAAAAAAAAAAGGGGGTTGGTAGTTGGCCTGCGGTGAACCTCCTTCAGGTGGCATAGTCGACTAGTACGAATTCCCTGGCCTCTGCTACATACAGTTGCTCTTTTGCATACATATCAACTGCAAGTAAAGTTATTATTAAATTCTGGTTATGGCTAAAAGTGAAAAGGGACAAAACCATTGAGTATTTATTAATAAATTTAATTTAACATGTATATAGTCACCATAAAAACTTCTGTCTTTATAAAAGCCCTTACTCATAGCCTCAAGACTATTCAGGAGAGGCCACCCTATTCTTAATTGCAAACCCTTTTATAGATTATTAGAATTTATTAGAATTCATCTCAGTTGGAATTATCTTAACATGACTTTATATTATCTTGAGAAAACAGGCTATATCAAGCAAACACCAAACCTACCTCTAGATATGTACCCGAATAAAATTGGTGGCATTGTATTAAACACTTAAATATATGATGGAAAATAATTAATCATTTTAATGACATGCATCATCCACATTCACAGTGTCTCTATTCTCACAGACATCAGAATGACAGGCCTCTGGTAGTAGTAGTAGTATACGAAGAGACGACATCTAGTTCTAGTGGACTGTTGAAGCTTTTCATGAAAACAGAGGCCAAGTACATACTTTTGGACAGGAGAGTGAAACCCTGTCTTGGCCTGGAGCTTTCCTGTGTTTTTGAGCAAAGTGAGTAAACCTAAGCTTTTTAAGCCTGCAATAAAACTAATTTAGGTCATCAGCCATTTGCTGATTTACAGGACAGTTTGGGTGGGGGTGTCTTCTGTAGTTGGTGAGATTTTGAAATCATTTCCACACTGTGACAGATGAAAACCTTTTAGCTTGTAAAGAAGAGTTTCTTGTAACTACTCTGATTTGCTTCGTCAGTGTCTTCCTATTCCAGGTATACAGTATCCTGTTTCAGCTTCTGTAGGCTGCCTCTTTGGCTGGACAAAGCTACTTGATCTTAGTAGTGAGCCATGGTTTACTGTTGTTGAATTTTTCAACTTTTGTCTGCTGCTGAGAAACTATGGCATGACAACACAATATCAGTGAGCTCAACTAGGTTGGCAACTGCAGTTTCAAAAACACTCCAGTCACTGTCATCAAAGCAATCATGTAGCTCTAGCTTTGTCTTAGTCTAGTCCCATCTCTTTATGATCATAATCACTCACTTAGCATATTTTGTTTACATGTAGGAAGCCTGTGAACTAGACAGTTATCAGAGTACCCTAAATCTACATGCTGGATAGAGTGTTAGGCACCTCATAAAATAACAGTGGTCCAGGATATTTTTGCTCCTGGAAAACAAAAAGTACTGTAAAAACAAAGCACAAGACAGTGTATAACCAAAACAGCCATCTGTGAATTCCATAAGCACACTGTCCAATATTTCTGTTACAATACTGTATGCCACCATACAGTATTGTATGGTGTATAATGTAAGTAATGTACAACCCCAATGCCAAAAGCGTTGGGCCACTGTGTAAAACATAAATAATATTTATTTATAAAAAGAGAATGTGAAGATTTGCAAATCATGGACACCCTATGTTTAATTGAAAAATAGTACAAAGACAACATATCAAATGTTGAAACTGAGAAATTATATTGTTTTTTGAAAAATATATGCTCATTTGGAATTTGGTGTCAGCAACACATTTCAGAAAAGTTGGGACGGGGCAACAAAAGAATTCCCCATCAATTATTCGTAACCGCTTATCCTGTGCAGGGTCGCGGGCAAGCTGGAGCCTATCCCAGCTGACTATGGGCGAGAGGGGGGGTACACCCTGGACAAGCCACCAAGTCATTGCAGGGCTGACACAGACAATCAACCACTCACACTTCCAGTCAATTTAGAGCCACCAATTAGCCTAACCTGCACGTCTTTGGACTGTGAGGGGGAAACCGGAGCACCTGGAGGAAACCCATGCAGACACGGGGAGAACATGCAAACTCCACACAGAAAGGCCCCCATTGGCCACTAGGCTTGAACCCAGAACCTTCTTGCTGTGAGGCGACAGTGCTAACCACTACACGTCAAGTCAAGTTTATTTTTATAGCGCTTTTAACAATATTGTCGCAAAGCAGCTTTACAGAATTTTAATGACTTTAACATGAACTAATTTTATCCCTAATCTATCCCGTCGCTACATCACTGTGCCACCAGAATTCTCTGAATTTTTTAATTAATTTTTTAACGATATTAAAAATCTGGAGTACTCTCTGGATGCAAGAGACAAGGCTGAAAAGTGACATTGGATGCCTGTGATCTTCAGGCCCTCAGGCAACACTGCATTAAAAGCAGACACATGTCTGTTGTGGAAATCACTGTATGGGCTCAGGAACACTTCAGAAAACCATTGTCTGTGAAAACAGTTTATTATTGCATTCACAAATGCTAGTTAAAATCATGTATAAACAATATCCAGAAACACCGCCACATTTTCTGGGCCCAAGCTCTTTTACAATGGACTGAGGCAAAGTGGAAAATTGTCCCTATGTCTGACGAATCAAAAGTAGAATTTTTTTTTAGAAATTATGGACACCACGTCCTCCAGGGTAAAGAGGAGAGGGACCATCCAGTTTGTTATCAGTGCACAGTTCAAAAGCCATCATCTGTGATGGTATGAGGGTGCACTGGTGCACATGACATGGGTAGCTTGTACATCTGGGAAGGCATCATTAATGCTGAGCAATATGCTGCCATCCAGACAAAATCTTTTTCAGGGAAAGCCTTCCTTCTTTCAGCAAGACAATGCCAAACCGCTTTCTGCACGTATTAAAACTGCATGGTTCCGTAGTAAAAGAGTCTGGGTGCTAAACTGGCCTGCCTGCAGTCCAGACCTGTCTCCCATATAAAACATTTGGTGCATTATGAAGTGCAAAATACAACAAAGGAGACCCCGATCTGTTGAGCAGTTTAAATTGTATATCATACAAGAATGGGACAACATTTCTCTTTCAAAACTACAGCAACTGGTCTCCTCAGTTCCCAAACGTTTACAGACTGTTGTTAAAAGTAGAGGTGATGCAACACAGTGGTAAACATGCCCCTGTCCCACCTTTTTTGAAAGGTGTTGCTGACATCAAATTCAAAATGAGCATATATATTTTTTAAAAACAATAAAATTTCTCAGTTTCAACATTTGATGCGTTGTCTTTGTACTATTTTCAATGAAATATAGGGTTTCCATGATTTGCAAATTATTGCATTCTGTTTTTATTTACAGTTTATGCAGCATCCCAACTTTTTTGGAATTGTAATTGTATAAGTAATACATTACATTATATTGTATGTAATGTACTGTACATATAGTATAATGTAAGTGGCAGCATACATGAATCATAGATCTTTGTCAGCTGGTAGGCATACCATTTACAAACCAAATCTATTAAGTTTAAATCAATTTCACTCTGGCATATAAACAACTTGATCAAAACATAATGTTCACTGCATAAGGAAAGCACTCTTAACTAACAAGCTAACATTTAAAATGATCATTAGTCAGAATGACCCTTTTCACTTCCAAATGTATTAAATTGGCTCCTTATTTACCAAATGTGTCCTCTTCAGGCAGATATGATAGGCAAGTTAAAAAAAGGCCTTTTTTTTTTCTAATTTAGTCATTTTTAGCTGGTTGCCAGACTCAGTGCAGTGACATCTGAAAGGTTTTCCCAAGCATGCCATTTACCAACAAATTTTAATGTTTTATTCAGCAATATACTAGCCACTGCTCCACAAAGTTTAGCTTAGCATGTTTCATCCCAGCCGTCTCAAACAGCCAATATGTCTTACCTAAATAATACTATGCATCCAAAAATTGAGCAGCCTGTTCAGTCAAGTCCTACTGAAAAGCAAATGACAGCCACTTTACAGATCCATTGACACAAATGAGGTGCTGCAATGAGATGATTAGACTTAATTGTACAATAACATGCCTCATGGCTTCAAGAAGCATCTGTGCTTCGAGGTGACTCAAAGCATTAGATGATTCATAAAACACAGTATAATTTTTTGTACCAAAGACCTAAGGGTGGTATGTCAGAAGTCACTTAAACAATACACCTCAGAAAATGATTATTGTTTGAAGTGGCTGGACAAACTAAACCAACTGTAGTTATTTAAAGTGCTTAAATCATATGTTCACTCATTTTCAGTATTTGCTTTATTCTGGTCAGGGTCACATTGGAGCTGGATTCCTCTCCAGTAAAACTGGGGGCAAATCAGGTGAATTTACCTAACCTATCTCAGGGCACCATTTACACACACATTCACACCTAAGCCCCTGTCATATCTGAAATCTGTTATTGTATGAGGTAAAAACAACATGGAATAGATAACAAATTTTCATTCCCACTCAGTCTTCCATAATGGAAAATTAACGGATATCATGTATTTCCACCTGACCGTATTTAATGGAATGCTATGGACTGTGAACCTCCGCGAGATGTGTGAACCATGCAAGACTGGACAGGACATACAGTGGGGCAAAAAAGTATTTAGTCAGTCACCAATTGTGCAAGTTCTCCCACTTAAAAAGACGAGAGAGGCCTGTAATTTTCATCATAGGTATACCTCAACTATGAGAGACAAAATGAGAAAAAAAATCCAGAAAATCACATTGTCTGATTTTTAAAGAATTTATTTGCAAATTATGGTGGAAAATAAGTATTTGGTCAATAACAAAAGTTCATCTCAATACTTTGTTATATACCCTTTGTTGGCAATGACAGAGGTCAAACGTTTTCTGTAAGTCTTCACAAGGTTTTCACATACTGTTGCTGATATTTTGGCCCATTCCTCCATGCAGATCTCCTCTAGAGCAGTGATGTTTTGGGGCTGTCACTGGGCAACATGGACTTTCAACTCCCTCCAAAGATTTTCTATGCGGTTGAGATCTGGAGACTGTCTAGGCCACTCCAGGACCTTGAAATGCTTCTTACGAAGCCACTCCTTCATTGCCCGGGCGGTGTGTTTGGGATCATTGTCATGCTGAAAGACCCAGCCATGTTTCATCTTCAATGCCCTTGCTGATGGAAGGAGGTTTTCACTCAAAATCTCACGATACATGGCCCCATTCATTCTTTCCTTTACACGAATCAGTCGTCCTGGTCCCTTTGCAGAAAAACAGCCCCAAAGCATGATGTTTCCACCCCCATGCTTCACAGTAGGTATGGTGTTCTTTGGATGCAATTCAGCATTCTTTCTCTTCCAAACACGACAAGTTGAGTTTTTACCAAAACGTTCTATTTTGGTTTCATCTGACCATATGACATTCTCCCAATCCTCTTCTGGATCATCCAAATGCTCTCTAGCAAACTTCAGATGGGCCTGGACATGTACTGGCTTAAGCAGGGGGACACATCTGGCACTGCAGGATTTGAATCCCTGGCGGCGTAGTGTGTTACTGATGGTAGCCTTTGTTACTTTGGTCGCAGCTCTCTGCAGGTCATTCACTAGGTCCCCCACAGGCCTCTCTCATCTTTTTAAGTGGGAGAACTTGCACAATTGGTGGCTGACTAAATACTTTTTTGCCCCACTGTATAACTCACGAGGTGGCAAGTCAACTGATGTAAAAAGCCCAAGCTGAGACATTAGCTAGTTAGCAACATGGCACCAGTTGAGCTGCATCACGTCTCTGTTGGGAGCGTTCTCTTCCTGTTTCTGAACATTTGTTTTATTCAAGCAAAGGTTATTTATAACAGTTTTGCTTATATCCACTGATGTTTTCTTTGCTTGTTGTTTTGAGTTTGCCACTGGTTGCTTTACAGTGGTGCAGCAGTTTAGTTGCAATATCAATCCATCATCATTTACATCACTGGCAGCAATGTCACAGCTGGTTGCAACACATAAATCTGATGGTTCCAATTCCCACTCTAGCCATGGTAAAATATTTCCATAAATGCTCTAGGTCACCAGGGAATAGATTAACATTTTGACTGTGCCATTTTGCTTCCAATTCCACAGGACACATTACAGCATAACAGGGCTTTACATTAGCACCCGCCCACCCGCCAAATGCGGGTAAAATTCGGCTTTGGTGGGTAATAACTTTAGTCCCACTAGCCACTTTGGCGGGTGGTTTATTCTGTGGTATGACAATATATTTTAATTGTAGTTTTCTCTGAAGGCATCTGATATAATAAACGCATTGCAATGTAATATTACGTGCCTACAACTCCCATGAGCACCTGCATAAACATTCTGACAACATGCTAGAATTGTTTAGAACATTCGTTAACGTCTCAGATAAAATCAGTGATACGGTAACCTGTGGCTAATGAACGAAGCAACAAAGTTGCTGACGACTGACACGCGCACTATGTGGCGGCATATCGCTGGAGTTTCAAACCCTGCTGCTCAGGGAAAAATGGGCAGAGATGATCAGGGCCAGAGCAGCATTTTAAAATCACAGAGGTCCGTGATGCGCAAAGCGCGTGCCGAAATATTTTCGCCATATTTAAATGAGAGGGGTGAATTACACGCCACACAAGAGATCTATTCCTGAAATTACTTTTAATGGTGTTTGAACCGAATATCATCAGTTTTGAAAAAAAAAATGTATGTGGCAAGAGTAAGAATAAGCTTGTTAATGGTTTGATCTGGCCCAAGCAATGAGGACAAAAGATACCCTAACCATGTAGCCTATGGAACTAAGGTACATTAACAATCTGGCATCCGTTCCACCTACACACAAAAAAAAAAAAATTCTGGGAAAAAAAATCAGTATACAGGTCACGGAGACCATTTTTCATGGACCATTCAGACTCATCTGATGATGAATGTAATGAGGATATTTAATGTCTCTCTCTACACATGTTCACACACACACACACACACACACACACACACACACACACACACACACAATTAATAGATAATACATAATATACATAATAATACTTGATAATACACATAATACTTGCATATCAAAACATCAAATGTTTTTCAATGATAAATGTTTTGAATTGGACTTTTAATATTAGAATCAGTTCAGTTGTACTGAATGTTATTTTTCATATTATACGATATTTCATATTGTAAGGGGCTTGAATTTGAGTTCAATACACAGAATACTCTGTTTATATTTTTGTCTGAATTGGTTGCATGTTTTCATATAGAGAGCTATACCTTAACAGCACTGAATACTTGAGTGCTACTGTAGAGATACATTATACGCTGCCATTCATAATTAAATCTAGATCTTCCGAACTTTAACGTATCATGGTGAAGAAAAAACTGCGATTTCCTGGCAACAAAATTGTGGCTAGTGAAAAGGCTGAATGGCTAGTGACTTGGGAAAACCACTAGCCACAGTGGCTGGTGAGCAAAAAAGTTAATGTAAAGCCCTGCAGCATAATAACGGAAAATATACGGTTTAGCATAGCAAATCTGTCTACCTGTTTTTTTGGACAGTGGGAGGAAACCGGAGAACCCAGAGGAAACCCACATGGATACAGGAAGAACATATGAAACTCCACTCAGTCACTAACCTGAGCTCAGTATCAAACCCAGGACTGTGGAGCTATGAGGCACCAATACTACCCATTCACCACCCCATCATTTTTAACCCTAACAATTAACTACTGTAACACCTGGAGTTTTTATGTGATAACCATGGATAATAATTCTACTTATTTTCATTCTGGAAAGCCAGGGTGATTTATTTTTTTCCTGGCTGAGTACCAAAAGCAATACTTGTCACACCATGACCGTGACCCTTTGTGGGTTGCTTATAAAATTCTTGTCTTGTCAATTTTTGTCTTGTCAATGAGTTGAAAAAAATGGATTCAAAGATGCTGAGTGCTACACTCCTTAGAGTCTTGCTAATTGTCTGAATATTGTTATTGTTATTTTTAAATGTACACAGTCACACAGAGTTTGCAGTTTCTAATATTTGTAGTACTACAACTGTACTTTTGCCATGATTGATTGTGTAGCTGATTGGGTTGATTTATCTGTAGAAGATGAAAACCATTCTGCATATAGCCTGAACATAAAATAGCTGACTAAAACAGTTTGAAAATCCAAAGAAAAGTGGATGGATGGAGCTATGAAGGGTAGAGCAGACCATAGTGGTTTCATTATGGCAGCTCAGAACACAAAGGTAATTTTGTGCTAGAACAGACCGTGATAAAGCCTCTAAAGCATGACAGTATGGTATCAAGACTCTGAGTGGTTATTATCCTCAACAGAGTAAAATATCAGTGGTGAGTAAGCATCAGCCTCAGTAGAGAGCAGTATCAGAATGTTGAGTGATTCTCATCCTCAGTAAAGAACAGTATCAGCACTTGACTGATTTTCATTTAATTCTCATCTTGGCAGTATCAGGACTGCTTCTCTGTCTCAGTAAATTATGGCATTAGTACTATTAATGTGTGCTGTCTTTTATTGTTTGACTTTGATATCCACTTGTTCATAAATTTGTCATATTTATTTGTAATTTAAGCTGTAAATATGCATAATGCAAAAATATTACTACTTTTTCAGGAAAGAATTTGTGGTTATGTGTTATTAGCATATAACACAAGTAGTGGGCAGTCTGATGGTCTGATGGTCTAGTATACAGTCTGTGTTGGATGTAAGGTATGGGTTTTGTACATCCTGTTTTCCCAGTATGAAAGACCTATAAATGCAGCAGAAAGAGTCCTTACTAGAACTAGAAAATATGACCACATCACCCCTGTCTTATCCACACTGCATTGGCTCCCAATCAAATTTCATATTGATTATAAAATACTACTATTGACCTTTAAAGCACTGAATGGTCTCGCACCACAGTACCTGAGTGAACTTCTGGTCCTCTATGACCCGCCATGTCTACTTAGATCAAAAGGTGCAGGCTATCTGCTGGTACCTTGTATAGTGAAGGCTACATCAGAGGGCAGAGCCTTTTCTTACAAAGCCCCACAGTTATGGAACAGCCTTCCAAGTAATGTTCGGGAATCAGACACAGTCTCAGCGTTTAAGTCTAGGCTGAAAACATATCTGTTTAGTCAAGCCTTGTGTTAATGGTGTTTATGAGGTAAAGGTGTAGATCTGGAGGGTCCTCAGACATAGAGTGTTTTGGTAAACTGGGATGTATGGATGCTGTCAGTCCCCCACTCATTTGCTCACTTGAGTCTGTTGACGGTGTAGTGGCTGGCTGCTTTATGTCCCGGGGCTCCCTCATGCCTCTGTTACCTTCTGGCTCTCCCCTTTTAGTTATGCTGTCATAGTTAGTTGCCGGAGTCCCTGCTTGTACTCAGTGGAATATGTATACTGTTCCTACTTATTCAGGTGACATTGGGCATACCTAACAACCTGTGTTTTCTCTCTCTCTCTCTCTCTCTCTCTCTCACTCTCCCCGCCCCCCCCAAAAAAAAAAATCTGTCTGTCTGAGCTACAGTTGAACTCAAAATTATTAGCCCCCCTTGTGGAATTGAACATAATTCTTGATTTCTCCATGAAAATGACCATTGACAACAAATGTTTTTATTCTTGAAATAAATGCACTATGAAGACATTGTCCAACAAGTTTCATTACGATATCTTATTATCACACTGAGTTTCAACCAAAAACAGCAAAAGTGAGATGTTCAAAATTATTAGCCCCCTGACCCTTTTTGACCCACAACTGACAACAACCTCTTGGAATAGTTTTTCACTAGGTTGGCACAGGTCTCCTGAGGAATTTTGGCCCATTCCTCCATTGCAAACTGTTCCAACTGGCCCAAATTGGATGGTTTTCGTGCATGGACGTTCTTTTTCAGCACTTGCCACAGGTTTTCTATTGGATTGAGATCTGGGCTCTGTGCAGGCCACTGTATGACGTTGGTCTTGGTATCCTTGAAGTATTGCTGGACTATTTTAGATGTATGCTTTGGGTCGTTATCTTGCTGGAAGACCCAACGACGACCTAAGCGCAAAGTGAGAGCAGACTTCTGCATGTTTTCCTTCAGTATTTTTAGGTAATCTTCCTTTTTCATGGTGCCATGCACCCGAACCAGACTGCCTGTACCTGAGGCTGCAAAACAGCCCCACAGCATGATGCTGCCACCACCATGTTTAACTGTGGGAACTGTGTTCACAGGGTTGAAGGCCTCTCCCTTTCTTCGCCATACATAGGCAATGTCCATATGCCCAAACAGCTCCAATTTCGTCTCATCTGACCAAAGCACAGACTTCCAAAACTCATCTTTCTTCTTCAAGTACTCACGGGCAAACTTTAGTCGGGCTTTGATGTGACGATGTTTTAGTAAGGGGGTTCTTCTGGGACGATAGCCCCGAAGCCCATTCCGATGAAGAGCCCTCACAACAGTGTGCCTTGACACACAAACTCCAGAAGAGGCCAGGTCAGCAACAATTTCCTTTGCAGATGTACGGGGCTCTTTACGGACATCTCTGACAATTTTTCTTTCCAGAGTTCTTGAGATCTTACACTTGCGTCCACGACCAGGTTTGTTCTTGACCGAATTTGTCTCCTTGTACTTGGCAATGATGCACCGAACTGCAGTTCTGGAGACTGTAAACCTCTTCGAAATGGCAGTGTAGCCTTGGCCCTTGTCATGAGCCTCCACAATCTTTTGTCAGAGTTCAAGACTTATTTCTTTAGTCTTCGGCATTGTGACAAATAGTAATCCTCCTCATTCATTCAAATGCCCTGTTCCTTGGAGTCCTTTTAAACTGTTGAATGGAGCCAATTGACTACAGGTGTTGCTAGGAAGCCAATTGATTGCACAGGTGTTGTTTAAAAGCTGATTGGTTAATTAACTGTGTTTTAAAAGCAAGAATCCACATGGGGGCTAATATTTTTGACCAACTCATTTTTACCATATTTCATATAAAGACAGCCTAAAACTAATTTCATATTCCAAAATGCACCACAAACATCTGAATAGTACTGGTGATTGTTTGTGTATATCAATTTTTATCAATGCTTTAAACATTTGGAGGATATTTGGGAAAATGTTCCAAAATCACACATGCAAACTCCTCACCTTTCGGCGAAATTCGCCGTTTTGGTCCCAAAATAGGTCACTTGTGTGAATCGTGTAGATCCGAAGAGTTTTTTTTTTTGGGGGGGGGGGGGGGGGGGGTAGGCAGGCTACAACGCTATTGTTGCCAAACATTTCACTTACAAGGTTACAGCCAATCAAGATAAACAGTTACTAACACGCTTCTTTTCCATTGGAGTTCTGATCAGCTGGTGCACAACCCACTGCTGGTTGCCAGTCCTCGCTTACGAATTCCACAGATTCAGACCGCAAAGTCACCTTTTTATAGAGAGATCTGGCAACCTCATCTCGCGACTGAATCTGAATACCAATGGAACAGTTTCCAGCGCGCTCGGGGGTGAATAACCATGGGCGGATCTACCGGGGTGGCATATGCCACTCTAAAAGAAAGCCTTGCCACCCCTGCTGCTACCCCAGTTGGCAGCGACGAATTCAAAGAAAAATTACGGCCAATTTGACATTTACGTGCGCGAATTTCCAATGTCCGACTGTGGCGAATGCAGCACGAGATAACGCCAGAGATTGGTCGTTTTGGAAAATTGAGAGGCGCGAAGCGAGGGAGCCAGGAGTCGCGAGGAAAGGAGACACGGGAGGAAAGGGGTAAAAGCTGATTAACTATCTATCAAAAAATGAAATTATAATGAATGAACAGTGCTAGCATAGTTGCGATGCTGATTTTGAGAGGATAAAAATCAGGTTGGAGAACGTTATTTAGCTAACTATACATGTAAGGCAAAAAAAAAGTGTGTTTCCGGTAACCCGACCGATCGAGAATTTCCGCGTCGAAATTGCCGACCGTAAAGTTTTTATTACAAATTTCCCTCGATATTTTAGTGTAAGTGGCGTTAGTTTGTCATAATTTTTTGTTTCAACGCATTCAAGTTGTGAAAGAAACGATAAAAAGTAAAATGTTTTGCCACTTCTATCAGCCCTCCTGGCTGTAATGCAAATTGCTTCCTCTTCAGTATACAAGTGCACTTCCATGGCAGGGAAAAACACTACATTTTGCCGCCTATGTAGTCCCCTATTTATACAAATAGGAGTCATTCAGGATTCAGCCATGTTTTTGCTCGACCCAAGTTCTACAGTAGGCTAGGCGAGGCCGTCTGCTTTTAATGGAAGTAGCCTAGCCTAGGACGTTAAACCATATTTTCACGTTATTTCTTGATAAGGTGTTTTCACATTATCACATGAAAATGTCATGAAATAACGTGATAATTTCGTATCATGAAATTACGTGATATGTTATTACATGATAAATATATTGTAAAAACGTGATAACTCTGTTAACAATATCTTTTCACGTAATTACTTGAGTCTAAGCCAATTTTTTTTTTGAGTGTGGCAGCAATACGCTTCCGCAGATCATAACTCGAACTCTTGCGATATTTTTTTTATTCGTTTAAAGATTTAAAACACTTATTTTATTATGATGTGTGGTATAAAGGATTCTGTGCCAAAATACTATTTTGTAAGATGTTTACTTGTGTTAATTTTTTCGAACAAAATAAAACAAATTAAGAAAAAAAATTTCCTACCTACCGACCTTATTTTAGTATTTCATTTTACCTGAAACACACTTTTTTTTTTTTTTTTGGCCTAATGTTAGCTAGGTCTGACATTAGTTTTGTGTAAAGTCGGCCACAAAAGTTAATATTGATTCAGCGTCTGTCAAGGAAAACATTGCTATTGGCTGAAGCTTATGATTCAAATATTGAGGATCTTAAACATGAGTTACATCAGACGAGGAGAGTACTAGACAGAAAAAAGGGGGAACAGGAGAGTCCTACCACTCTCATGGAGTTCACTGTTTTTGGACCCATACCAAGATGATGTTGTTTTTTTTTTTTGAGTTGTTCAGGTTGTGTAAAATAGCGGTTGTCTTGCCTGTGAGCATCCTGTGAACGAAGTTTTTCATCTCTCAGGCTCATAAAGACTTATTTGCGGTTGACTATGACAGAAAAGAGACTATCAAGTTTGGCTGTACTCAGCATTGAATCAAAGCGCACAAAAGCATTAGAGCTTGATAAATTTGTGAAGCGTTTTGCTGAGCAACATGGAAATCGCCGCATTCAGCTGTTGTAGGCATGACAAGTTCATGTTATGCTCACTGGTGAGCCTTTACAAAGCGTGAGGAAAAAAAACTATAAAATGTGACACTGGTGTAAATGGTTTAAATCATGCTGAACTTGAAGCAGTGTTGTTATTGTTGTTTTTTAGTGTCTGTTCTTTTGCATATACAGTATAAAACTGTCCAGAAACGGTATAGACCTCATCTGAGAATGTGTGTTCTTCGTGAACAATAAAGGCATGAGATTAAGTTTATCTGTATGAGTTTGTAAATGGCAGTCTGTGCCCTTTTGTAGTGTGTACATACTATTTGTCGTCAAACTGTGATTAAATTCAGTATATATACATGTCTGTAATACGTTGACACCCCTCAAAAATTCCTGCCCCCCTCTTGCCACCCCATAAATATTTTTCTAGATCCGCCCCTGATTTCACATAGGTGATGTCTTTAAGAAAATTGACAGACAGGGATTGGCCAGGTGTGTCCTCTGGGGTACGTCTGTTAGATAGCACAGGCAGTAATATATACCTTTTTGTAAATAGCCCACTGTGTTGTACACGGGTGAAAATTAACTTCACAAAATATCAAACTTTACCGGCCACTGACAAATAAATGGTACAATTTACCGGCCACTCAACAGTAACTTATTAAGACATGTTTATGGAAAGTTATTTTGTACTGTATTAAATTCAAGATGTCACTGGTTGCAATTTTTTTTGTAACATAGACTACGAAATGTACTTTTGCGCGCGTGCCGTGTCCCCGTGCATCCTTCTCACCTTTTTCACCCCTGACCAGTTTGCATGCCTGCAAAATTTAAGGGGGGCTAATAATTTTGAGTTCAACTGTACATGTCAATCCTGAGATCGAGATGCTGACCTCTTCTGCTCCTCGGACCTGCCTGATCCATCCTGGTGCCCTGTGTCTGGTTGGAGTCTCATTGCATCGCTCCTGTGGAGGACGGCTCCATGTGGACAGCTGAAAGTCACACCTGGAGGACGCTCTGGACACTTACAGTAATGCTTTTATGGCTGAGGACTACAGTTGCTAACTTTAGGACTGCAGTTGTCATGAACAGTTTTGCACTCAAGTTTCCATCAATGAAGAGTTATAACATCAACAAAACTGACTTCATGTTAAAACTGTTAATGTTATAGTCATGTTGTCTGTTGTTGCTCAAATGAGGATGGATTCCCTTTTGAGTCCGGTTCCTCTCGAGGTTTCTTCCTCATGTCGTCTGAGGGAGTTTTTCCTTGCCACTGTCCAGACACTTTTGTCCATTGAGTATAACATGATTTTCTACTTGCACCAGTCATCATTCCCTAAAGTCACTGATGCTTTCTCTTTCACTGACCTTTCAATGTTCTACTCACATCTCCAAAGTCCTATCATTGGCTGGTCAATAGTGGAATTCATTTGATAAAGTGTTAAAATATTTTTCTGAAATGAAAATTATTGTCTGTGTTAATGACATGCACTCATCGAACACTTTCTTTGGAACATCTCTATACCTACTCATTCATGCATTATCTAAATCAGTCAATCGTGTGGCAGCAATGCAATGCATAAAATCATTCAGATACCAGTCAGCAGCTATGCATAATCTTCACATCAACCAACAGAATGGGGGGAAAGAAAAGTGATCTCAGTAATTTTGACCATGGCGTGATTGTTGGTGCCAGAAGGCCTGGTTTGAGAATTTCTATAACTGCTGATTTTGGGGGATTTTCACACAACAGTCTCTACAGTTTACTCAGTAAAATCTATTGGTGCAATAAAGAAAAAACATCCAGTGAGCAGCAATTCTGTGGATGGAAATACCTTGTTAATGGAAGGGGTCAATGGAGAATGGCCAGACTAGTTTGAGCTGACAGATAGGCTACAGTAACTCAGATAACTACTCTGAACAATTGTAGTAAGCAGAAAAGCATCTCAGAATGCACAGCATATCGAAACTTGAGGTGGATTGGCTACAACAGCAGAAGACCATGTTGAGTTCCACTTCTGTCAGCCAATAATAGAAAGCTGAGGCTGCAGTGGGCACAGGCTCACCAAAACTGGACAGGCTAGAAAAACAAGACTGGGAAAACGTAACCTGTTCTGATGATTTTTTTTATTTCTGCTGAGGCACACAGATGGTAGGGTCAGAATTTGTTGCCAACAGCATGAATCCATAGACCTAGCCTGCCTTGTATCAACAGTCCAGGCTGGTGGAGGTGTTGTAATGGTGTGGAGAATGTTTTCTTGGTGCACTTTGGGCCCGTTAATACTAATCATCACTTGAATACCACATCCCATTTGAGTATTGTTGCTGCCCATGTGCATCCCTTCATGACCACAATTTCCCATCTTCTAATGGCTACTTCCAGCTGTAGGTACACACAGTCCCTTTAAGAAACTACAGGTCCCATCGGCCAGCTTCCGCATTGACCTGCGTCATGCCTGGGTGGGATTTCCTATGTCACATCCTCCATGAAGCCATAAGTAACTGAGCAAACTTCCGTTCTGTCTCTTTGGTGCTGTGAATCTCGTCGCAACCGGCGCGTTCTACAGAGATAAAGAGGCCCGCTCACCAGAGCATCCAAGATACAGACGTCTGCTTTGCAAGTAAGAATTCAGCGCGTTTTCATTTTACCACTGGCCACGGTAAACTTCCAAAATCGTGCAATCTAACTCAGATGAGTTACAACTGGTTTTTATTTGTATTATGAGTAACGTTACAAAACTGCCGCCCAAAGCAGTTTAATTAAAAGTTAGAAGCGACCGGATTCCTTCTAACTAAATTGCTGTGCACACTGTTTGATCAGAGACTTTTCTTCACGAACGACAAGCGTCGGACCAAGAATTCTCTGCTTTCTACAGAAGCGACTCACGTGCTCCTGTGGACTCCAAAAGTCTCGGAACATCTCTACGTAATCTTGCATAGGAGCAAGATACTAAGTAAGACTGGCATTTTGGGCAGAACCTAGTCTTAGGAATTAGCTTTATGAAGTAGTGTGAATTTAAACTCAGGAACTGTTTAATTGTGCACACTGATTTTGTGTTCTACATTGTTCTATGTTCTCTCAGTTGTTTAAAAGATAAGCGTTGCATGCTCTTTTTCTCTATTCCTTTCTAACATTTTTAATTTCATTATTACACATATTTTGACCTCATCAAAGTTTCAGTGGATTTAGTAATGTTATGAGCTAGTGGGTTAGCTACCGGCTAATCCTTGGTTCTACTTAGAAACACGTGGTGACCCCTCCTCCACACACACACACACACACACACACACACACACACCTTAGATAACATTCCTTTGTCTTAGCTAGCACCCAAGGCTAGTCCTTTGTTCGGGCCACAAGGCCACAAGGCCACACACACACACACACACACACACATGCACACACACACACGCTCATCACGTATATGACCATATCATATTTGAATGTATTCAACTGCTATTATTCAATGTTATCTTTGTTATAATAAATTCAATTATTCTGTTAAACTGTGTCTGTTGTTGTACCGATATTTTTGAAGTCACGCAATCTCAAAGAATTCCAAGGTGTATGAGTGCCATTGGCTGTAGCCTGGTAAGTGGTACATTATTGCTGCATTGGAAGTGATCATGATAATTTGGAATATACCATAATTTAGCTGTTTGGTAATTTATTATTAAGCACCAAGATTAATGGTATTATTAATGAGACTGATTTAATGAGACTGATTTACTGATTTAATGAGACTGATTTAATTATTTAATGAGACTGATTTAATGATTTAATGAGATTGATCACTTAAGACCAATGGCACCCTACAATTGCACCTACACAGCATAAGCCTAGGTCACAACCGGACGTACGATTTTTTGGCCGTGCTATTTTTGGCGTTTCCCAAATCGCTGCATTTTTTTTGTTCGTGGAGAAAGACGCACATTGGCCGTAAGTTTGTCTTGCAACCTGAAAAAAACGTAAGCGCCCATAGAGTTTGTTTGACATGACAAAGAACCTCTGCGGCTGGTCTGTGGCCAGTCTACGGCTTGAAAATCAGCACGTCACACACGCGCCCTCCGTGCGTTTCTTGTGTTTTTTGCACGTAGACCGGCCGTAGGAGCACGTATGGCCGGTTGTGACCAAGGCTTTAATAATGCACCATGTCACAAAGCAAAAATCATCAAAAATGTTTCATGAACATGACAATGAGGTCAGTGTTCTTCAGTGGCCTTCCCAGTACCCAGATCTGAATCCAATAGAACACCTTTTTGATGTGGTAGAACAGGAGTTTCATTGTATGAAAGTTCACCTGAAAAATCTGCAGTAACTTCATGATGAAATCATGTTAACATGGACCAGAATCTGAAAGGAATGTTTCCAACATCTTGTGGAATCCATGCCATGAAGAATTTAGGCTGTTTTGAGAGCAAAAGGAAGCTCTACCCAGTATTAGTATAGTATTCCTAGTAAAGTGTTTTGTGAGTGTACATGGAACTGATGTAGTAGGTAGAGATTAGATTTTAAACACCCTCTTTTGTAGAGATGAGTCTCTGGAAGTAACAGTTGGAATATATAACAGATTTTACACTACACAGCAATGTAGCTTTGATAAGAACCGCCTTTGTGACTGTTGTGAATAAAAAAAGGCAGCTGAACATCATTGAAACATTACAACTAAGATTCAATCCTGAAGTGGTATGGCTGAAACTAGAAGTTGGAAGAATCTTGATAAGATTCTTGTTATGAAGAATAATAATGAATCTGTACTTTTCTTCCTCTCTGAAAATCAAATATTGCAGTTAGCATTTTTTTAAAATTAGGTAATACACCATAATTTATCGTCTGTTTCTTCTAATTTATTTGTCCTGATCCATGAAGCAAAGTAAGTATGAGATATTGAATAAAGACAGCTTTCATTTTTTATGGCTCTAATCAGGGTGGGGATGTAATTCATAGGATGTACTTAAACCCCCAGAAGGCATCACTCTATGAAGATCATTACATGTCCCTATTGTGACCTACAGTGGCATGCAAAAGTTTGGGCACCTTTGCTGAAAATGTCTGTTACTGTGAATAGTTAAGTGAGCAGAAGATGAACTAATCACCAAAAGGCATAAGGGTAAAGATGACACATTTCTTTAATATTTTCCACAAGATTACATTTTTATTTCCATCATTTACAGGTGTAAAATACCAAAAAATGAAAAGGACCTCAAGCAAAAGTTTGGGCACCTGGCATGGTCAGTACTTAGTAACACCCCCTTTGGCAAGTATCACAGCTTGTAAACACTTTTTGTAGCCAGCTAATAATCTTTCAGTTCTTACTTGGGGAATTTTCGCGCATTCGTCCTTGCAAAAGGCTTCCAGTTCTACAAGTTTCTTGGGCTGTCTTACATGCACTGCTCATTTGAGATCTATCCACAGATTTTCAATGATATTTAGGTCAGGGGACTATGAGGGCCATGGCAAAACCTTCAGCTTGTCCCTCTTGAGGTATTCCATTGTAGATTTTGAAGTGTGTTTTGGATCATCGTCTTATTGTAGGACCCATCCTCTTTTTAACTTCAACTTTTTTACAGATGGTGTGATGTTGAGTTTACTGGTATTTATTCGAATCCATGCTTCCCTCAACCAATGAAATGTGCCCTGTGCCACTGGCGGCAACACAACCCCAAAGCATGATCGATCCACACCCATGCTTAAGAGTTGGAGAGGTGTTCTTTTCCTGGAATTTGGCACCCTTTTTTTTCTCCAAACATACCTTTGCACATTGTGGCCAAAAAGTTCTATTTTGATTTCATCAGTCCACAGGACTTGTTTCCAAAATGCATCAGGCTTATTTAGATGTTCATTTGCAAACTTCAGACACTGAATTTTGTGGCTCGGACACATGAAAGGTTTTCTTCTGATGACTCTCCCATGAAGGTCATATTTGTTCAGGTGTTGCTGCATAGTAGAACAGTGCACCACCACTCCAGGGTCTGCTAAATCTTTCTGAAGGTCTTTTGCAGTCAAACAAGGGTTTTTTTTTGCCTTTCTAGCAATCCAACGAACAGTTCTTTCAGAAAGTTTTGTTCATCTTCCAGACCTCACCTTGATCTCCACTGTTTCTGTTAACTGCCATTTCTTAATAACATTACAATCTGAGGAAACAGGTACCTGAAAACACTTTGCTATGTTCTTGTAGCCTTCTCCTGCTTTGTGAGCATCAATTATTTTATTATTCAGAATCCTATGGAGTTGCTTAGAGGAGCCCATGGCTGTTGATTTTAGGGACAAATTTGAGGAGTCAGAGAATTTATACAGCTTTGAAATCTGCATCATCTGACCTTTCCTAACGAAGAATTTGAACAAGCCACAGCTCAATAAGCTAATTAAGGTCTGGAACCTTGGTAAAAGTTACCTGAGAACTCAAATGTATTAGGGTGCCCAAACTTTCAATTGGTATTCCTTTTCTTTTTTCACTCTCCAATTGTACAAAACAAAAATAATACACAAATCTCACATAAAACACTGAAAAGAAATGTGTCATCTTTACCTTTATGCCTTTTGGTGATCAGTTCATCTTCTGCTCACTTAACTATTCACAGTAACAGACATTTTCAGCAAGGGTGTCCAAACTTTTGCATGCCACTGTATGCCCACACAGCACCCTGGGTTTTTTTTTTATGCCTATGTGTTGGGAATGCCCCAACATGGTTAGATTTTGGCAGCAAATACCTCTCACTGACATGCTTGAAGTTAGGATCCAACTTTCAATGACTTTGCTTTGACTTAATGACAAGTCCTCCTTAGGTCTGTCTCTGTAACATACGTAGGTGTATTCTATGGGCTGGCCTCACTGCAGCCAAGAAAATGTTGGCCTTGAGATGGCAAATGCCACATTCCTTGGCTTGGCAACAATGGGCCAATTCTCTTCTTTAAAAGAAAATAGGTCTGCACACTGCTGGATACACTCCAAAAAATAAACTTTATTTAATTAAAACAAGCAACGTTTCGATCACCCTGGATCTTCATCAGGCATATGGGTAACAGGAAGAGGCTGTGGCCTATATCACATGACCCTACTCTACACCCGCCCAGGCAAGGCACCCAATTAGACAGACAGGTGTCTTAACCTGTACCAGTCATACAAAAGGCAAAACCAAAACACATTTGCAAGTTTGAAAGATTAAAAAGATGTGAATATAGTACACCAACATATAAAATACATATCACGTGAAAATCAATTACAAAAAAGGTTTTAAATCAAAATACATATTCATTCCCTTAGGTGCAATGGTGTTCAAGGTATATATATAAAAAAGGAGAGGCAAGAGGTTACGGAGACTTCCAGGAATGTACAACAAGGAGCACATACCGCTAAATGTGGTTAACCTTTCTAAAAAGGATTTATCATCTGCATGTGTTTCAGCCCTTAATATGGGTCTGTCCTTTGTGCCAACTACTTATTGTAATGAATTCAATGCGTATGTGGATTTCCAGAAATTTTTCCGAACTCTTCGCCTAAAGGAGTTTTTTTCCAACAGCCCATGTCCAATGCCAGTGGAAATGGAGGCGGGTGTGAGTTTCTCATCGCCCCCCCACATACAGTCAGCCAATATATCATCAGTAGATCAAAGCCTCACGACAAGTTTTCGAGGTAAATCGACTTTCTTACCCCCTAAATATAGGAATGCCTCTTTGGAGACTTTCTTTCGGTTGGTTGAGAATGACATTTCACATGTATTCACCAAAAAACGTGAATACAAAGTACACGATAACTTAACTAAAGAACAAAGAGTGGCTTTAAAAGAACTTTGTAGTGATAATACTGTGATTATTAAACCAGCTGATAAGGGTGGAGCAGTGGTAGTAATGGACAGTGAGGACTGTGACGTTGAGATTGGACGTCAACTTGATAATTCCACCTTTTATAAAAGATTGAGGTCTAATCCAACGGAAATGTATAAAAAAGAAATACAAATTGTTTTGACATCTTTCCTTGAGAGTGGAGAGATAACAAAAAACGAATATGATTTCATGAAAGTTGATCATCCTCTAACACCTGTTATTTACATTTTGCCCAAAATACATAAAAACTATGAGAAGCCCCCTGGTAGACCTATCATAGCTGGCATTGGATCATTAACTGAAAAAATATCCACATTTATTGACTTTTTCCTAAAACCTCATGTTGTCACTCTCTCCTCTTTTGTAAAAGACTCTATGGACATGATCAAACTCCTTAAAGAAATTGAACTTCCAGCTGACATAATGTTGGCCACTTTCGATGTTGAATCATTATATATACCAATATTCCTCATGACGGTGGCATTAACGCAGTGGACTTTTTCTTGAGTTCACACCATGAAAATAGAACACCCAGCATGGAATGTATCAAACGTTTGACTGAGATTGTGTTGACAAAAAATTTCTTCATGTTTAAAAATGATTTCTTTTTGCAGATTAGAGGGACTGCTATGGGGAGCACTATGGCACCCAATTATGCAAATCTGTATGTGGGCCATTTTGAACATAATGTGGTTTTAAACCAAGCTGTTAACCCATTTTATGATAAAATTCTCTTTTATAGGAGATATATTGATGACATTATTGTGGTGTGGAGAGGCACAGAAACTGAGCTAGTTGATTTTCAGAACTTTTTAAATTAGAGAAATGAAAATCTGAAATTTACTGGTGTTTTTAATAAAGAACAAATCAGCTTCTTGGACCTCTTGATATCCGTAGATGGTAGTAGGTTAAAAACGGACCTTTATAAAAAACCTACGGATAGAAATACACTTTTACATGGCAAAAGTTATCATCCCACCACTTTAAAGCGGAATCTACCTATCAGTCAGTTTAATAGGATACGTCGCATTTGCAGCTCTGACCTAGACTACACAAGGCAATGTAGTGCTATGTCCGAGCGCTTTAGGGAGCGCGAGTACTCTGAACATTGGATTAATAATGCAGTAGAGAGGTTCCATAACATCGACCAAGAGACGTGTCTTAATAGAAAAAGACACAGGGCCCCTGACAATAGGCTATCCTGCATTACGCAGTACTCGCCACTGAGCAAGCTTTTTGAAGAGATAGTGAGGAGACATTGGCCCATCCTTAGCTCAGACCCTACCCTCAGCGATGCCTCGTTTAGACAGCCCCCACGTTTTGTATACAAGTGTTCATTCAATATACGCAACCTTGTCGTTAAGGCCGACCGACCACCAGACCGCGCACGGAGATTTCCTCCCCTTCCTGATGGCAACTATAGGTGCGGAAATTGCGCGCAATGTAATTTTACGCGCAAATGTAATTCTTTCAATCACCCGCACACTGGGAAGCCTTTTAAAATAAAAGGCGTTATTTTGTGTAATACACGAAATGTAATTTATATGATTAAATGTCCCTGCGGATTAGCCTATATAGGCAAAACAACAAGGTGTCTAAAAACGCGCATCGCAGAGCATAGAAGCAACATACGGTTGAATGATGAGAAGAACCCTGTAGCTGTCCATTTTAACACGTTTAAGCACAACCTCGCAACCCTTCAATATATTGGCATTGAACATGTTGCTACACCTAGACGTGGGGGTGATGTTGATAATCTCCTTTTAAGACGCGAGGCTTTTTTTTAATATATATACCTTGAACACCATTGCACCTAAGGGAATGAATATGTATTTTGATTTAAAACCTTTTTTGTAATTGATTTTCACGTGATATGTATTTTATATGTTGGTGTACTATATTCACATCTTTTTAATCTTTCAAACTTGCAAATGTTTTTTGGTTTTGCCTTTTGTATGACTGGTACAGGTTAAGACACCTGTCTGTCTAATTGGGTGCCTTGCCTGGGCGGGTGTAGAGTAGGGTCATGTGATATAGGCCACAGCCTCTTCCTGTTACCCATATGCCTGATGAAGATCCAGGGTGATCGAAACGTTGCTTGTTTTAATTAAATAAAGTTTATTTTTTGGAGCGTATCCAGCAGTGTGCAGACCTATTTTCTTTTATTGTCTGACATTTTTGTCTGGCACCTGTAAAGAGTTTTTGGATGTGCGCACCCTACTCAAACAATTCTCTTCTTGAAATTATCCTGATGGAGAGGTCTGTGGCCTGAATGCATTCTGCCAGCCTTAAGAGTATATGCATAGTAGGCGATCTGTACCATTCCTGAGTACATTTGACCCCCAAAGCCCAGTTTGTTTGACAAGTGTGATTGCTGCATGCCATGCTCAGGCACATTTCAGCTGGCCTGCTTGGAAGAGGTGGGCTCGGGCACGGTTCAGCTGGACTTGGGCACAGTACACATCAGTGTGTCTGCAAACTATGCCAAAGCATGGACCTCAAACGCTATGACATGTACTTTTCAATTCATTCAAGAATATTCTTTATTCTTCTTTTCAATTCATTCAAGGATATTTGGTTTAACAATGGGTCTGGTTATCACCTTATTGATGAATGTGAATTTTAGTTGGCAAGTGCTACAAATTACTTGAATGGCATTTAGTAGATGCTCTTATCTAGAGCATCATACAACATGCCCAGAGCAGCCTGGCGAACAATTGAGGGTTTGGTGCCTTGCTCAAGCCATTCAGCCATTCCTGCTGGTCCAGAGAATCGAACTGGTGACCTTTTGGTTCCAGAGGTGCTTCTCTAACTATTAGGTCATGGCTTCCCAAATTCCTCTCTCTACATCAGCTGCCTCCATAAAAATCTTCTTATGCATGCAGCATGTTTTACTGATAATAGCTGCATTGCATAATTGATAAATCTGTATGGTATATGAGAGGGTCATGTGTCACCATGCTCAAAATTATTCCTAATAAGCCACAAAAAACCTGAAAAAACCCACAAGCACTTTTCTTCAATGCAAAAAAAAAAAATTGCACTGTGATGATGTAAGCATGCTTGGACCTGGAACAATGTGAGCGTTGAAAGAGTTCGGGGTGGAGGTGTGTATGGAGTCACTATTGGGAGGGTGGGGATGGGAATACAGGGAAGGTGGGTCAGTGTGGTGAGACACAGACACAAGCACAGGGGACACAGGAGCACAGCCCTCCAATCCCTCCACAGGTTTAAATGCAGAACACATCAACCAACTAGAATTAAATATGAGTTTGTTCTCATCGTGTGCTAGTCCACCCGAACAATGTTGAGACAGTCAGATACTTCAATAATCAAACCATCACAAGGTTGAATGGCTCTATTCATCTTGCAGAGAAGCTCTCCAGGTGGGCCCATCCACAGTTATGCCGCTTTTCCACTACAAACGCGGCTGAGTCGGGCTGAGCCGTGCCGTGCTGAGTCGAGCTGAGCGGGGCTGTTGGAGTTGCATTTCGACTACAACCGCGCTGAACCGTGCTGGCTGGAAGTGGGTGGACACATTGGGTGGAGTTAGCGAAAGTGGGTGGACGTCACGTGATGTCGTTAAGCAGCGCAAACAGTGACATCAGTGAGCTTTTAAGCGGTAGTCTCACAACCCGAATAGTAAACAATAAACATGGAGGACATGGAGTCGTTAGTGTTGCTGGTCTTGGTGCTGTGGCTTGTTGTCACCGACAACGCCAACAGATACTGGCAAGAGCGTATAGATGAGGCGAGGCGCATAAGGCTTCATAATTCTCGTAATTCGTAATTCTTCTCCTTCCGGGTTTACGGTGTTTACAGATCCCAGCGTGCTCGCGGGGCGTGTGTGGGCATGTGAGGACACTCCTCCTCACCAATCAGTGCACAAGGGAGTGTCTGCTCACGCCCCCAGCCTCACTCGGCACGGTTTGGCTCGCTTCAGCCCTACTCCAAAACGGTGCGAGTTTTAGGGGCTAAGCAGGGCTGAAGCGAGCTGAGTCGTGCTGTTTTTTGGTAGTCGAAACGCGAGCCGTGTCGGGCTGAAGTGAGCTGAAGCGAGCTGAAGTGAGCTGAAAAAGGGTAGTGGAAAAGGGCCATTAGACTTGGTGTCAGTGATTTAGCTACTGGTACTGTACAATAGTGAAGTTTCAACACTGCACGTGCCTGAAACCTGATACCTACACCAAGTGAGACAAGTAGTGTATCTGATGTGAAAGTTTGGCAAGCGCAAGTGGACTTTTTTTTGCTTAAGTTAACTTGTTATGAATTGTGGTTCTTCCTATTGCAGCCAGGCACCCTGCTGGGACAAGATGTACTGGTCCCTGACTGACCCTGACATTTACTGTATACCTTTCTGTCTCAACCACTGACACACTTCATATTGCACAGAATTCAGCATATAGGTCATATTTGTGACTGTGAGATACTCAAGTAAGGCCTTCATTCCACCTTATAGACTAGATCTGCCACACAGTTTGATTCCCAAAATACGAACCTTGTTTCAGGCAGTCATTGCCTCACAGCACTGTTCATGGTAAATCTCTGGGAGCTTTATTATGCCCAGGGCATGTCCCATGCTGCTACTTATACTGAACTGTAGTCATCTTCAAACACCTATCCAGTAAGTACTCAAAATAGGTTCTCGTGACATACAGTACACTCTGTGTAGCCAAAAGTATGTGGACACCTGACCATCAAGCCCATATGTGGGTCTTCCTCAAACTGTTGCCACAAAGTTTGAAGCACAGAATTGTATAGAAAGTCTTTGTATGCTGTACCATTAAGATTTCCCCTTTACTGGAACTAAGAGTTCTAATATGTGCCAACATGACAATGCTATTGTGCTCAATGAAAGACCCATAAAGATTTGGTTTATCAATTTTGGTGTGGAAGAACTTGAGTGGCCTGCACAGAGCCTTGACCTCAGCCCCACTGAACATGTATGATGAACTGGAATGCAAACTGCACTCCAGGCCTCCTTATCTGACATCAGTACCTGACCTTATTAATGCTCTTGTGGCTGAATGTGCGACTCTCCACAGCCACCCTCCAAAATCTAGCAAAAGCCTTCCCAGAAGAGTAGAGGTTATTATAACAGGAGGGGTGGGGGGAGACAAACTCTGTAATGGGACGTTCAACAAGCACATATGGGTGTGGTTGTTCACATACCTTTTTGTCAAATACAACCCCGATTCCAAAAAAGTTGGGACAAAGTACAAATTGTAAATAAAAACGGAATGCAATGATGCGGAAGTTTCAAAATTCCATATTTTATTCAGAATAGAACATAGATGACATATCAAATGTTTAAACTGAGAAAATGTATCATTTAAAGAGAAAAATTAGGTGATTTTAAATTTCATGACAACAACACATCTCAAAAAAGTTGGGACAAGGCCATGTTTACCACTGTGAGACATCCCCTTTTCTCTTTACAACAGTCTGTAAACGTCTGGGGACTGAGGAGACAAGTTGCTCAAGTTTAGGGATAGGAATGTTAACCCATTCTTGTCTAATGTAGGATTCTAGTTGCTCAACTGTCTTAGGTTTTTTTTTGTCGTATCTTCCGTTTTATGATGCGCCAAATGTTTTCTATGGGTGAAAGATCTGGACTGCAGGCTGGCCAGTTCAGTACCCGGACCCTTCTTCTACACAGCCATGATGCTGTAATTGATGCAGTATGTGGTTTGGCATTGTCATGTTGGAAAATGCAAGGTCTTCCCTGAAAGACACGTTGTCTGGATGGGAGCATATATTGCTCTAGAACCTGGATATACCTTTCAGCATTGATGGTGTCTTTCCAGATGTGTAAGCTGCCCATACCACATGCACTAATGCAACCCCATACCATCAGAGATGCAGGTTTCTGAACTGAGCGCTGATAACAACTTGGGTCGTCCTTCTCCTCTTTAGTCCGAATGACACGGCGTCCCTGATTTCCATAAAGAACTTCAAATTTTGATTCGTCTGACCACAGAACAGTTTTCCACTTTGCCACAGTCCATTTTAAATGAGCCTTGGCCCAGAGAAGACGTCTCCGCTTCTGGATCATGTTTACATACGGCTTCTTCTTTGAACTATAGAGTTTTAGCTGGCAACGGCGGATGGCACGGTGAATTGTGTTCACAGATAATGTTCTCTGGAAATACTCCTGAGCCCATTTTGTGATTTTCAGTACAGAAGCATGCCTGTATGTGATGCAGTGCCGTCTAAGGGCCCGAAGATCACGGGCATCCAGTATGGTTTTCCGGCCTTGACCCTTACGCACAGAGATTCTTCCAGATTCTCTGAATCTTTTGATGATATTATGCACTGTAGATCATGATATGTTCAAACTCTTTGCACTTTTACACTGTCGAACTCCTTTCTGATATTGCTCCACTATTTGTCGGCGCAGAATTAGGGGGATTGGTGATCCTCTTCCCATCTTCACTTCTGAGAGCCGCTGCCACGCCAAGATGCTCTTTTTATACCCAGTCATGTTAATGACCTATTGCCAATTGACCTAATGAGTTGCAATTTGGTCCTCCAGCTGTTCCTTTTTTGTGCCTTTAACTTTTCCAGCCTCTTATTGCCCCTGTCCCAACTTTTTTGAGATGTGTTGCTGTCATGAAATTTCAAATGAGCCAATATTTGGCATGAAATTTCAAAATGTCTCACTTTCGACATTTGATATGTTGTCTATGTTCTATTGTGAATACAATATCAGTTTTTGAGATTTGTAAATTATTGCATTCCGTTTTTATTTATGTGGCAGCGGGGGCGTGGTCAAGCGCTGGTCTGTGACAGGAGGGCGGAGTCAGGGAAGGTAAGTGGCAGAATCACAACACCTGAGAACAATTAACCTGTGTTTGTGTGTCTTCCCAGTGACCGCGCCCTATATCAGGAGGGAGAGCGGGAGAGGAAGGGTCTCTCATCCCTGAACCAGACGCCGGTTGCGTGTGTCCCAAATACGAGTGATTATTGTTAAACTGAAAAGTGTGGCAATAAAGCCAAATTGTAAACCTGATCTCTGTCCTGCCGTCCTCTGTGCTCCACCCACACTTAGGGAGTCCTACAGTGGTGCCGAAACCCGGGACAGTGGAGCACCAAACCAGCAGCCCCATGGAATCCTTCCCGTTCGCCGATCTGGTCCACGCCCTCGCCACGGCTCAGCAAAGCCAGCACCAGGCACTCGTCACGCTCCGAAAGGAGCAGGAGCGGCGCTTTGAAGCCCTGGTGCTGGCCCAGCAGGAAGATCGCGAGGCGTTCCAGCATCTCCTCGCGTCGGCGGGGTCCACCAGCGCTCCGGCCGCGGGCCCGTCCCCCCTCTTTGTCACCAAGATGGGCCCGAAGGACGACCCCGAGGCGTTCATCACGTTGTTTGAACAGGTCGCCGAAGCCTCGGGGTGGCCGATGGAGCAGCGCGCGGCGCGCCTCCTCCCCCTGCTTACGGGAGAGGCACAGCTGGCCACGCTACAGCTCCCCGCCGATCGCCGGCTGGCCAACGCGGACCTCCGCCGGGCCGTCCTCCAGCGCGTGGGGCGCACACCGGAGCAACAGCACCAGCGCTTCCGCGCGCTGCGACTGGAGGAAGTCGGCCGGCCATTCGCGTTCGGCCAGCAGCTCCGGGACGCCTGCTGGCGGTGGCTGAGGGCCAACAATCGCGACGCCGAGGGAATCGTCGACCAGGTGGTACTGGAACAGTTCATCGCCTGCTTACCAGCCGGAACTGCGGAGTGGGTCCAGTGCCACCGCCCGGCGTCGCTGGATCAGGCAGTCGAGCTGGCGGAGGATCATCTGGCGGCTGTCCCGGCGGCAGGACAGCAGATGGCATCGTCTCTTCTCTCCTCTTCTCTCTCTCTCTCTCTCCCCCTCTCCTCCTGTGTCCCGTCCTCGCCCCATTCCCCCACCGCGGAGGCGGGGGCCGGCACCACCCCAGCCGGCCCGCTGCACCCGCGGTGCCCTCCCATTTCTCCCTTCTGTGTCTGTCTCTCCCCCACCTCAGGTGAGTGAGCCCCAGATCACCGGTGCAGAGGGAAAGCCCGGGCCGGTTTGCTGGCGCTGCGGGGAGCCGGGCCACCTTCAACAGCAGTGCACAGCAATGGAAGTGGGCGCGGTGGTTCGGATCCCCGACGCGCCAGAGGCCACCCTCGATCGGGCCGGAGCGTATCGCATACCGGTGAGTATCCAAGGGGCTACATATCAGGCGTTGGTGGATTCTGGTTGTAATCAGACCTCAATTCGTGCACGGGGATGTTCACAGCTACCCTTTGGTGTCGGTCCACATTATTTTCAGAGGGGAAAAATTTATAGTGAAGGCGGTGGTTAATCCTCGCCTTACCCACTCGTTAATTTTGGGGACTGATTGGCCGGGATTTCGGGGTTTAATGACACGCCTAGTCGAGAGTGGGTCCTGCCATTTGACAGGGGGAGGTCCCGGTGTCGCTTTGGCGGGAGCAGCTGTCACAGAGCCGTCTACGTCATCTCCGCGTCAGAGTGAGGAGCCGCCGGCTCCTCCTCTCTCTATTGGGGAATGCCTTGCGGATTTCCCATTAGAGCAGGCGCGAGACGAGACTCTGCGGCATGCGTTTGACCAAGTGAGAGTAATCGATGGTCAAACGCTCCAGCCGAACGCCACCCCGTCCTTCCCCTACTTCGCGATTATGAAGGATAGATTATACCGAGTGACGCAGGACACTCAAACTAAAGAGCGAGTCACGCAGCTTTTAATTCCGAAAAGCCGCCGGGAATTGGTATTCCAGGCGGCTCACTTTAATCCCATGGCTGGACACTTGGGGCAGGATAAAACACTAGCCCGAATAATGGCCCGATTCTATTGGCGGGGGATTCGCGGCGATGTCCGTAGGTGGTGTACAGCATGCCGCGAATACCAGTTAGTAAACCCAGCGGCCATTCCAAAAGCGCCTTTGCGCCCTCTACCGTTAATCGAGACCCCGTTTGAGAGAATTGGGATGGATCTCGTCGGGCCATTAGATCGGTCAGCACGAGGGTACCGCTTTATATTAGTTCTGGTGGACTATGCAACGCGATACCCGGAAGCCGTGCCTCTGCGCAATATCTCAGCACGCAGTATTGCAGAGGCACTCTTCCGTGTCATCTCCCGAGTTGGAATCCCGAAAGAGATTCTGACTGATCAAGGCACTACATTTATGTCACGAACACTGCGCGAACTGTATGGGTTATTAGGGATTAAGCCGATCCGCACCAGCGTGTATCACCCACAAACGGACGGTTTAGTAGAACGATTCAACCGCAGCCTCAAAAATATTATTAAGAAATTCGTAAGTGAGGACGCACGTAATTGGGATAAGTGGCTCGAACCCTTGCTGTTCTCAGTGCGAGAGGTCCCCCAAGCCTCCACGGGGTTCTCCCCGTTCGAATTATTATATGGGTGTAAGCCGCGCGGCATCCTGGACGTGCTGCGGGAAAATTGGGAGGAGGGACCTTCACAAAGTAAGAATGAAATTCAGTACGTTATGGATCTGCGCGCAAAACTCCACACGCTCACCCACCTAACTCAGGAGAATTTGCGGCAGGCCCAGGAACGGCAAGCCCGCCTGTACAACAAGGGTACGCGCCTTAGAGAGTTCACTCCGGGAGATAAGGTACTCGTACTGTTGCCCACGTCAAGCTCCAAATTGATCGCCAAGTGGCAAGGACCCTTTGAGGTCACACGGCGAGTCGGGGATGTCGACTATGAGGTGAGGCGAACGGACAGGGGTGGGGCGCCACAGATTTACCACCTCAATCTGCTTAAACTCTGGAACGAGGAGGTTCCCGTGGCGTTGGTGTCGGTAGTTCCGGAGAAGGCGGAGCTGGGGCCGGAGTTTCAAAAAGGAACATTGGCATCATGTACCTCTCCGGTCCCCTGTGGAGACCACCTCTCCCCGACCCAAATCACGGAGGTCGCCCAGTTGCAGACCGAGTTTTCGGATGTGTTCTCGCCCCTGCCCGGTCACACTAACCTCATAGAGCACCACATAGAGACGCCCCCTGGGGTGGTAGTGCGTAGCCGCCCTTACAGGCTACCCGAACACAAAAAAAAGGTGGTTCGGGAAGAACTTGAGACCATGCTCGAAATGGGCATCATCGAGGAGTCCCACAGTGACTGGAGCAGCCCGGTGGTCTTGGTACCCAAGGCCGACGGGTCGGTCCGGTTCTGTGTGGACTATAGAAAAGTCAACGCGGTGTCTAAATTCGACGCGTACCCAATGCCTCGTATTGATGAGTTGCTCGATCGACTCTGCACTGCTCGCTTTTATTCGAAACTGGATTTGACGAAGGGATATTGGCAGATCCCCTTGACTCCACTATCCCGAGAAAAAACGGCCTTTTCCACACCGTTTGGTTTACACCAATTCGTCACCCTTCCGTTTGGGCTGTTTGGGGCGCCCGCGACGTTTCAGCGGCTGATGGACAGAGTCCTCTGCCCTCACGCCACGTATGCGGCAGCGTATTTAGATGACATAATCATCTATAGCAATGACTGGCAGCGGCACCTCGAACACCTGAGGGCCGTCCTTAGGTCGCTGAGGCGAGCGGGGCTCACAGCCAACCCAAAGAAGTGTGCGATTGGGCGGGTGGAAGTACGGTATCTGGGCTTCCACTTGGGCAACGGGCAGGCGTGTCCCCAAATTAATAAGACGGCAGCAATTGCGGCCTGCCCGAGGCCCAAGACCAAAAAGGGGGTGAGACAGTTCCTGGGGCTGGCTGGCTATTATCGTAGGTTTATACCTAATTATTCGGACGTCACCAGCCCGCTGACTGATCTCACTAAAAAGGGGGCACCAGATCCGGTCCAGTGGACGGAGCAGTGCCAGCGGGCTTTCTCAGAGGTAAAGGCTGCACTGTGTGGGGGGCCACTTCTACACTCCCCTGACTTTTCTCTCCCCTTTATGTTGCAGACCGATGCGTCGGACAGAGGGCTGGGGGCGGTTTTGTCCCAGGAGGTGGAGGGGGAGGACTGCCCTGTCCTGTATATCAGCAGGAAGTTGTCGGTGCGTGAGGGGCGCTACAGCACCATAGAGAAAGAGTGTCTGGCCATCAAGTGGGCGGTTCTTGCCCTCCGGTACTACCTGCTGGGGCGCCCTTTCACCCTCTGTTCAGACCACGCGCCCCTCCAGTGGCTCCACCGCATGAAAGATGCCAACGCGCGGATCACCCGTTGGTATCTGGCGCTCCAACCCTTTAATTTCAAGGTGGTCCACAGGCCGGGGGCGCAGATGGTCGTGGCGGACTTCCTCTCCCGTCAAGGGGGGGGGGGGGGGGGGGGGGAGTCGGCTGCAGGCCGGACGGCCGCCCGGCCTGAGTCGGGCGGTGGGGGTATGTGGCAGCGGGGGCGTGGTCAAGCGCCGGTCTGTGACAGGAGGGCGGAGTCAGGGAAGGTAAGTGGCAGAATCACGACACCTGAGAACAATTAACCTGTGTTTGTGTGTCTTCCCAGTGACCGCGCCCTATATCAGGAGGGAGAGCGAGAGAGGAAGGGTCTCTCATCCCTGAACCAGACGCCGGTTGCGTGTGTCCCAAATACGAGTGATTATTGTTAAACTGAAAAGTGTGGCAATAAAGCCAAATTGTAAACCTGATCTCTGTCCTGCCGTCCTCTGTGCTCCACCCACACTTAGGGAGTCCTACAATTTACAATTTGTACTTTGTCCCAACTTTTTTGGAATCGGGGTTGTATTATGCCACCCCTGGTGGTTAGAAGGGGCGAAATAGAACTGTGCTTTCCTTCATATGTATAATACATGTGCAATAGGGTGTCTTACATTATTCCACAGTATTTGCCTTAATGAAAGACACAAAACTGCTGCTTTCTAGCAAACACTTTTAATAGTGTCCAGTAATAGTCAAGACTCTGTCATGTTAGTGCACAGGGAAAAAAAAAAAACATGAGCGTTGGTGAAATATGAGCAGACAGTAATTTGCAGAGATAGGCCGGTGGTCAGCTGTAATCACATTGTGCGGTAGAGCCATGCAGCAAAATGTGATTTGAGACAGATGTAGACAGATCCAGTCTGAATATGGACAGGATAGAAAGGAGTTGGTAAGGGGAAAAAAACAGAATGGGACGTGAAGTCTTATGGAGGATAATTAATGTGACATTTCCCTGACATTTAGCTGGAGGTGTAGTGCAGAAGACTGGAATGATGGCGATTGGGACACAGAGTGCAGAGAGAGAATTGAAAAAAAAAAACACTGAGAGCCAAGAGAAGTTATAGCAACAACAAAAGCATAGTCAGGTATTGATCATTTCTCTACTGTAGCTCAGAAAAAGACCAGTTTTGAATGAACACCTGTAGTTTTGAATTAGCATGCACGATGTTGAATGAACTCTTATTGTGTTGAATGAACACCCATAGTGTTGAAGCACGGTGACCATTTGGGCCCATTTAGATTCACATAAACATTGTAGGTGTTCATTTAACTCTTGGACTTTGGTGTGACTATCACCAGCAGAAGTTCACAATGTTGAATCACCTACTTACAGTTGTTGTCAGAAGTTTACATACAGCGACATGAATGCCATCTTGGACATAAATGTTATGGCAATATTTGGGCTTTCAGTAATTTCTTTGAACTGTTCTTTTCTGTGGCAGAATGATTGTACAGCATACATCTTTAATTTAAAAAACATTAGAATTTGGTGCACAAGCTTTAATTTTCTTTGGGTTTTCTGAAATCAACACAGGGTCAAAATTATACATACATGGTCAAAAATTTACATACACTCACTTAGATTATTAATTCAGAGTTACTGAAATGTCCGAAATGTCTCTTATCTTGCCAAGGCCGAGGTCTCTTAACTTCCTGTCAGTGATCATGATTGACTACAGCTGGTAGCTTCTCTGTGCCTTCATAAAAAGGGTTTGTTTACAGCACTCATTGGATTGACCAACACACAGTAAGATGGGAAAGTCCAAGGAGCTCAGTGCAGATCTGAGAAAGAGGATCGCAGATGTACACAACTCCGAGATGTCTCTTGGAGCCATTTCTAAACAACTGCAAATTCCAAGATCAGTTCAAACAATTGTATCCAAGTTATTGTGAGGTGTAGTCACTTTTCCAAGCCACTTTGCTTCAAGAAAATCCAAACTCTCACCCTCAGCTGAAAGGAAATTGGTTTGGATGATCAGGAACAACCTGGAAACCACCATGGCACAGCCCTGCCATGAACTGGAAGCTGATGGATCACTGTCTACAGTTCAGATCACCATGGACTAAGAGGCTGCTATCCAAGAAATAAACCCCTACTCCAAAACTGACACCATCAAGCTTAACTAAAGTTTGAAGCTGACCACACGGACAAAGAGCAAGCCTTCTGGAGGAAAGCTGTATGGTCAGATGAGACAAAGATTAAGTTGTTTGGCCACAATAACCACCATGTACAGAGGGACACTGTACCAGCTGGTGGTGGTAGGATCATCATGCTCTGGGGCTGTTTTGCTGCCAGTGGAATTGGTTCATTGCACAAAGTGGATGGGATAGTGAAGGAGGACTACCTCAGAATTCTTCAGCATAAACCATCAGAAACTTGAACACGACTTGGGACTTACAACAGGACAATGAACCCAAACATGCATCAGAGCTGGTTGTGGAGGATAAAGCAGGCTGACATTAAGCTTAAAACAAGTCCTGACTTCAACCGTATTGAAAATATCTGGACTGTGCTTATAAGTCGAGTCCATACCAAGGAAAAGTAAATAAATAAAAAAAATTAATTGAACTCTACCAATTCTACCATGAAGAGTTTTGAAATATCCAACCAGAATTCTGCCAGAAGCTTGTTCATGGAAAACAAAAATGTTTGGTCAAGGTGAATCTTGTGAAGAGACATTTTACCCAAATATTAGGTGTGCTGTGTGTATATTTTTGACCCTGTATGTATAATTTTGACCCTGTGTTGATTTCAGAAAACCCAAAGAAAGTTAAAACTTGTGCACCAAATTCTAGTGTTTTTAATTAAAGATGTATGCTGTACATTCTGCCACAGAAAAAGAACAGTTCAGAGAAATTACTGAAAGCCCAACTATTGCCATGACATTCATATCCAAGATGACATTCATGTCGCTGTATGTAAACTTCAGACAACAACTGTAAGTAATTCACCAACTCAAGCATATACTGTACATTGTTGAACTAATTCTTAGTGTTTGACTGTAAGCAGCTGGCCTAAATGATGAAATAATGAATTTAAATTGTTCAATACTGTTTTTTTTGTTTTGTTTTTTTGCTTGGTTTATCACCAACACATACAATGCTAATGCAATCAACACCAGAATTATTCCCTCACCAGCATCTCTTTTCTCTTTCTCAAAGTTAATAAAACAAAAACAAACAAACAAAAACAACTGCTGCTTATCATACAATGGTGCTCAAAAGTTTGTGAACCCTTTAGAATGTTCTATATTTCTGCATAAATATGACCTAAAACATCATCAGATTTTCACACAAGTCCTAAAAGTAGATAAAGAGAACCCAGTTAAACAAATGAGCAAAATATTATACTTGGTCATTTATTATAAGAACAGTTGAAATTACTTAAAATTAACACAAAAAAAATTGCACAAAATTTACACATAATTAGAATTTTCCACTCAAATCATTGAATAAACTACTTACACTGACCAGCCATAACATTCTGACCACTGACAGGTGAAGTGAATAACATTGATTATCTCATTACAATGGCACCTCTCAAGGGGTGGGATATATTAGGCAGCAAGAGTCAGTTCTCGAAGTTGATGTGTTGGAAGCAGGAAAAATGGGCAAAAGTAAGGATCTGAGCGATTCTGACAAGGGCCAAATTGTGATGGCGAGATGACTGGGTTTGAGCATCTCCAAAATGGTGTATCTTGTTGGGTGTTCCTGGTATGCAGTGGTTAGTACCTACCAAAAGTGGTCCATGGAAGGACAACTGTTGAACCAGTGACAGGGTCATGGGTCTCAAAGGCTCACTGATTCACATGGGGCATGAAAGCTCACCCATATGGTCCAATCCTACAGAATAGCTACTGTAGCACAAACTGCTGAAAAAGTTAATGCTGACACCTTTCTGTTTTAGCCAGAATAATCATAATGTACTTGCACTGTTGGTCACATGTACTCACACATCATGGATATGGCAAAAAGGCATCTAACTGTGTTGTCATTTCTAAGAAGTAAGCTAAGAAGTAAGCAAAAGTGAAGGACCAGCAAGAATCTCAAAAAGCAAGGGAAGTGTTGTTTCTGAAACTTGCGAGCCCATCACTCACAGAATTCATTAAATAAATTAAATAAATTGAGCATGGCCAGTGGATTGAAGAGGTCAGTCCAAATGTGTAATAATATAAATTAGACTGAAAAATTCCACATTATTAGACATTACAAAAAACAAAGAAACCAAAAAAACCCTGCAGTGCTGCTTTCTCTCCAGGGAAGGCTTAATGGGCAGAGCTACACTAGCTGGGTGGCCAACACTTAGCTCCACCCACAGTAAGACATAATAATAATAATAATAATAATAATAATAATAATTTATTATTATTATTATTATTATTATTATAGGCACATATGATGTAGAACTAAACTACCTGGTGAACCTCATTGTGATAGGTTAGTGTTAGTAAAGGAATGGAAAGAAGTTCATTTCATCATTGTTAAACAGCAAACAGTGTCAACAACTGTAATGTGCAAGAGCAATCATGTTTAATGCACTAACACAGAAGAGAACTATTCCTTCATCTTTCTGACCACACACACACACACACACACACAATCAATCAATATCTTTCTCTCTCATATATATATATATATATATATGCCCTTTGACATGTATGTAACTGAATGACCTCTGTTTAAGCAGGTAAGTTTTGCAATGTTGGACATACTGTCTTGATCCCCAGAGACCACAGGTGCTAGGAAATCTGAAGAAATAAGGAGCCAGTGAACAAATGCATCAGGCTGGTCGGATGGTTCCTGTGAAATGCTAATTCAATATTGCTCAGTATTTTCTCAACAAATACACTATAAGTTAATCTCACTGCCAAAAAGCTTACCTCTGATGTGATTTACTTTACAATAGCAGTAATGAGAATGGCACTTTTTTATTTGCCCTTTTAAGCTAATTGCCAGGTTATAAATGTGCCAAACTCCCAACAGATATGTGGACGTTGCGATTTTATCTTGGCAGAGAGCATGATTTGACAGGGACTCAGGCCTAATGGTATTAGAAAATGGCATTATTGAATCCAAGTGCTTTGAAAGAAAAGAAAAGACATATTATCCTCAATTCATATCAAGACTCATAATTAGTCATTGCAGAAGCGGGGCAGTATGAACTGTATGGCATTATATCTCATAACTGAAACATTGAGATTCATGCATAGCCATACCCCCATGACCATAGAAACTTATCCTTGTGAAAGTCTGTAGTTTGTTTTATTAATGATTTTGTATTTGCATTATGTGTGTAGGGGGTGCATATGTGCATGCTTGTCTCTCTCTCTCTCTCTCTCTCTCTCTCACACACAAGGTAGTTCCCACTCCTATAGCTACCTTGGCTGCTACAGAAGAGCCGGGCTTCTCCAGCAGGTCCCACAGTTTCTTGCGTTTCTCCGAGCAGCACGCGTTATCCAACTCCTCTCCTTCGCGCTCCTTCAGTGTGTCAGCTTCGCGCCGCAGCTCTTCATTCATCTGCTCCTTTTTTTGGTGGTAGCGCGCCTGGCAGCATGACTCCAGGTAGATCTCATCCACGCCCCAGTAGTCCAGCTCCTGGCTGAACGATAGCGCGCACATCTCCTCCATCATGTGCAACTTTCCCGTGCGGTAGAAGTTCAGGATGGACGTGAACGCACCCGGATGCCGGTCAAAGAAGTACTCGTTCTCGTCCAGGTTATAGTCGTCACAAATATCCATGAGCGCCTCGTGTGTCGTGCACGCGCGAAGCTTTCCCAGGCGCGTACGCGGCAGGCGCTCCAGCGTGCGCCAAAGCACCTCGTGCGGCAGGCCGCCTACATTCAGACGCACACGCCGGTAACACGACATGCTCCGGATGATGTCCACCGGCTCCGGAGGTAGAGAGGCCGCCGATCGAGAGCCTGTTTTACTGATAATCGCGGACGGCCTCTCCATTATTTTCGATCCGGCCGCAGTTTTGCAGGCTATGGCTTCCTCCAGGCGGGCCGCAGAACCTGCGTTACCTCTCGGTGTCGGAAGCGCTTTCTTCCATCGCTGGAAAGAAAACGAGAGATACGTCACACAGTTAGTACACACCTGCAGCTGCACTGATTCAAGAACACATTTCCAGACGAATCAGAAGTGCACATGCACTTCACCCATAGCAGGAGTAGAACCCATAACCACGCGTCTGAACGGAGATGAATGAGGCGCGATGCTGAAAATACCCATGCACTGTCATTCCTGGCGGTAGTGTACAACCTGTGGTTTCAAGAACCTACACTACACGCAGGATTCTGGAGTAACCAGAACCTGTGGGAATATATTAGAGAATGCAGCTTACTCAGGACACACGTGTTGATTTTCAGTATCAAAAACAAACCGTCTTGTACCTGCTATTCCTATGTTCAGAGAGAGAGAGAGAGAGAGAGAGAGAGCAGGATTTCTGCTTCAGCATGCTTGAGGGGGTGAAAAAAAATAACATCCCAGAAGCAATCTATTGTTTGTTTGATCTGTAGCCACTTATCCTGTGCGGGGTCGCAAGCTGGAGCCTATCCCAGCTGACCATGGGTGAGATGCAGGGTACACCCTGGACAAGTCACCAGCTCATTGCAGGGCTGGCACACACAACCATTCACACTCAATTTAGAGCCACTAGTTAACCTAACCTGCATATCTTTGGACTATGGTGAGAACACACAGAAAGGCCCGTGTCAGCCACTGGGCTCGAACCCAGAACCTTCTTACTGTGAGGCGACAGTGCTAACCACTACACCACCGTGCCGCCCTGTTGCTCAGTTGTCCTATATATATATATATATATATATAAAGAGTTGCTGCACCACTAACATGGAATCCATACAGAACATAAAATCGGTCGGAAATCATAACAGCTGGAAAAAAAAATCACACATGCGTCTCACTAGTGCGCTCATTTTGGGATCATTTAACAGAGCTACTATGCAAATCCCACGATACACTTACATTTAGTGGAATTCATCACCAAGAAATTCGGTCGCGTAAATAAACAGGCACGCAATCCAGTGTTAATAAATTTAATGCGCGTTTGCTTTGCTAATTGGTTCATTTAAATAAGCATTATTTAGAAATTATTTAGAAAGAAATCAGAAAGTCGACCAAACCAAAGTGCACATGAAAACAAATGTGCTCAGTAAAGTAGGCTAATACCAAACATGGAAACAGCAGGGCTTTAATTTGTGCATATGTGGGGATTATTGCTCTTTTTGGTGACCTCTAAAAGCACATTCAATAATAATAATAATGGCTAGAGTCATCACAAGGCATACCTCAGGAGCTGAAGGCTGAGAATGATGGAAAAGCGATGGAAATGAGAAGGAAAACAGGAGGAGCGTCACTGATTTATTCCCAGTATGAAATAAAGCCCATGCGGAGGACCGCGATCTTCCAGTCCGGGCATATTTGGCTGCTCTCTACAAATCGCCAGCGGTTTTCATAGGAAGAGAAATAAATCAACAAGTCTAGCGGTAAATCTGTGTAGCTGATTTGGCGGCAGCGGTTTTAGTGTGCGGAGGCTGGATCTGGGATTAACCCTTCAGTGCCCTGCGCAGCGTCTTCCTCCCTCCTGCGCCACGGCCCACTGACCTCGGGCAAAATGGCGAACAGCATCTTTAGCTTGTGCTTTTCTGGGATGGAAAGAACTGTTGATAAACTATTTTACTCAGCAACTAACCTATTATTAAATGAACACCTACGAGAGGTGAATTAATGCTGTTGTGCTGAATTCAGACACAAACAACCCCAGTGTTTATCTTTGTCGATCTGGACTTACATGCACTCTGTAGGTGTTCATTCATCACAGTAGTGTCTTTTTGGCACAGGACACAAATGTGCTTAAACAGGCTCATCTGTGAGTGTTGAACTAGGATGTAAAGGTTAGTCTGTTGATTTTCAGATCAGAACATTCATCCATTATCTGTAGCCGCTTATCCTGTTCTACAGGGTCGCAGGCAAGCTGGAGCCTATCCCAATTGACTATGGGTGAGAGGCGGGGTACACCCTGGACAAGTCACAAGGGCTGACACAGAGACAAACAACCATTCACACTCACATTCACACCTACGGTCAATTTAGAGCCACGAATTAGCCTAACCTGCATGTCTTTGGACTGTGGGGGAAACTGGAGCACCTGGAGGAAACCCATGCAGACACGAGGAGAACATGCAAACTCTACACAGAAAGGTCCTCGCCAGCCACTGGGCTCAAACCCAGGAGGTGCCAGTTCTTGCTGTGAGGTGCCAATGCTAACCACTACACCACCGTGCCACCCCAGATCAAAACACTTTTTTGTAATATTTTGCCTCACATTCCAAAAGCTGGTGGCACAGTGGTGTAGTGGTTAGCACTGTCGCCTCACAGCAAGAAGGTCTGGGTTTGAGCCCCGTGGCCGGCGAGGGCCTTTCTGTGTGGAGTTTGCATGTTCTCCCCGTGTCCGCGTGGGTTTCCTCCGGGTGCTCCGGTTTCCCCCACAATCCAAAGACATGCAGGTTAGGTTAGGTGGCTCTAAATTGACCGTAGGTGTGAATGTGAGTGTGAATGGTTGTCTGTGTCTATGTGTCAGCCCTGTGATGACCTGGTGACTTGTCCAGGGTGTACCCCGCCTTTCGCCCGTAGTCAGCTGGGATAGGCTCCAGCTTGCCTGCAACCCTATAGAACAGGATAAAGCGGCTAGAGATAATGAGATGAGATTCCAAAAGCTGTCAGAAAATTATCAGCTGAGGTAAAAACTCAAGTGTCAAATGATATACTAGTGCATCTCAAATAATTAGAATATTGTGAAAAAGTTCATTTTGTTTTTGTAATTTAATTTAAAAAGGTAAACTTTCATATATTCTAAATTCATTACACACAAAGTGAAATATTTCAAGCCTTTTTTTGTTTTAATTTTGATGATTATGGCTTATAGCTCATGAAAATCAGAAATCCAGTATCTCAAATTATTAGAATATTTCTCAAGCTCAATCAAAAAAAGGATTTACAATACAGAAATGTTCACCGTCTGAAAAGTATGTTAATTTATGCACTCAATACTTGGTTGGGGCTCCTTTACCACAAATTACTGCATCAGTGGGGCATGGCATGGAGGCGATCAGCCTTTGGTACTCCTGAGGTGTTATTGAAGCCCAGCTTGCTTTGATAGCAACATTCAGCTTGTTTGTATTTTCGGTTTGGGTGTTTCTCACCTTGCTCTTGACAATACCCCATAGATTCTCCATGGGGTTCAGATCAGGTGAATTGGCTGGCACAGTAATATCATGGTTAACAAACCATTTGGTCGTACAACCCCGATTCCAAAAAAGTTGGGACAAAGTACAAATTGTAAATAAAAATGGAATGCAATAATTTACAAATCTCAAAAACTGATATTGTATTCACAATAGAACATAGATGTAGCGGTTCAGTGTTGGTGGGTGGAGCACAGAGGATGGCAGGACAGAGATCAGGTTCACCAAAAGCGTTTATTGCTATACTTTTCAGTCTAACAACTTTTCCCACTAAACACACACACACGACTGGCATCTTGTTTGGGGATGAGCTCTCCTCTGTTCTCTGCTCTCCCTCTTTAAATAGGGCGCAGTCACTGGGAAGACACACAAACACAGGTTAATTGACGTCAGGTGTAGTGATTCTGCCACTTACCTTCCCTGACTCCGCCCTCCTGTCACAGACCGGCGCTTGACCACGCCCCCGCTGCCATATACCCCCACCTCTCGACTCAGGCCGGGCGGCCATCCGGCCTGCAGCTGACTCCCCCCCCTTGACGGGAGAGGAAGTCCGCCACGACCATCTGCACCCCCGGCCTGTGGACCACCTTGAAATTAAAGGGTTGGAGTGCCAGATACCAACGGGTGATCCGTGCGTTGGCATCCTTCATGCGGTGGAGCCACTGGAGGGGCGCGTGGTCCGAACAGAGGGTGAAAGGGCGCCCCAGCAGGTCGTACCGGAGGGCGAGGACCACCCACTTGATGGCCAGACACTCTTTCTCTATGGTGCTGTAGCGACCCTCACGCACCGACAGCTTCCTGCTGATATACAAGATGGGGCAGTCCTCCCCCTCCACCTCCTGGGACAAAACCGCCCCCAGCCCTCTGTCCAACGCATCGGTCTGCAACATAAAGGGGAGAGAAAAGTCAGGGGAGTGTAAAAGTGGCCCCACACACAGTGCAGCCTTTACCTCAGAAAAAGCCCGCTGGCATTGCTCCGTCCACTGGACCGGATCTGGTGCCCCCTTTTTAGTGAGATCAGTCAGCGGGCTGGTGACATCCGAATAATTAGGTATAAACCTACGATAATAGCCAGCCAGCCCCAGGAACTGTCTCACCCCCTTTTTGGTCTTGGGCCTCGGGCAGGCCGCAATTGCTGCGGTCTTGTTAATTTGGGGACGCACCTGCCCGTTGCCCAAGTGGAAGCCCAGATACCATACTTCCACCTGCCCAATCGCACACTTCTTCGGGTTGGCTGTGAGACCCGCTCGCCTCAGCGAGCTAAGGACGGCCCTCAGGTGTTCGAGGTGCCTCGGCCAGTCATTGCTATAGACGATGATGTCGTCGAGATAAGCGGCCGCATAGGTGGCGTGGGGGCGGAAAACCCTGTCCATCAGCCGCTGAAACATAGCGGGCGCCCCAAACAGCCCAAATGGAAGTGTGACGAATTGGTGTAAACCAAACGGTGTGGAAAAGGCCATTTATTCTCGGGATAGCAGAGGCAAGGGGATCTGCCAATATCCCTTCGTCAAATCCAGTGTCAAATAAAAGCAAGCAGTGCCGAGTCGATCGAGCAACTCATCAATACGAGGCATTGGGTACGCGTCAAATTTAGACACCGTGTTGACTTTTCTATAGTCCACACAGAACCGGACCGACCCGTCGGCCTTGGGTACCAAGACCACCGGGCTGCTCCAGTCACTGTGGGACTCCTCGACGATGCCCATTTCGAGCATGGTCTCAAGTTCTTCCCGAACCACCTTTTTTTTGTGTTCGGGTAGCCTGTAAGGGCGGCTACACACTACCACCCCCGGGGGCATCTCTATGTGGTGCTCTATGAGGTTAGTGCGACCGGGCAGGGGCGAGAACACATCTGAAAACTTGGTCTGCAACTGGGCGACCTCCATGAGTTGGGTCGGGGAGAGGTGGTCTCCACAGGGGACTGGAGAGGTACGTGATGCCAATGCCCCTTTTTGAATCTCCGGCCCCAGCTCCGCCTTCTCCGGAACCACCGACACCAACGCCATGGGGACCTCCTCATTCCAGAGTTTAAGCAGATTGAGGTGGTAAATCTGTGGCGCCCCACCCCTGTCCGTTCGCCTCACCTCATAGTTGACGTCCCCGACTCGCCGTGTGACCTCAAAGGGTCCTTGCCACTTGGCGATTAATTTGGAGTTCGACATGGGCAACAGTATGAGTACCTTATCTCCCGGTGTGAACTCCCTAAGGCGCATACCCTTGTTGTACAGGCGGGTTTGCCATTCCTGGGCCTGCCGCAAATTCTCCTGGGTTAGGTGGGTGAGCGTGTGGAGTTTTGTGCGCAGGTCCATAATGTATTGAATTTTGTTCTTACTTTGTAAAGGTCCCTCCTCCCAATTTTCCCACAGCACGTCTAGAATGCCGCGCGGCTTACGCCCATATAATAATTCGAATGGGGAGAACCCTGTGGAGGCTTGGGGGACCTCTCGCACTGAAAACCACAAGGGCTCGAGCCACTTATCCCAATTACGTGCATCCTCACTTACAAATTTTTTAATGATATTCTTGAGGATGTGGTTGAACCGTTCAACTAAACCATCCGTTTGTGGGTGATACACACTGGTGCGGATCGGCTTAATCCCCAATAACCCATAAAGTTCACGCAGTGTCCGTGACATAAACTTGGTGCCTTGATCAGTCAGAATCTCTTTCGGGATTCCAACTCGGGAGATAACGCGGAAGAGCGCCTCCGCAATACTGCGTGCTGAGATATTGCAGAGAGGCACTGCTTCCGGGTATCGCGTTGCATAGTCCACCAGAACTAATATAAAGCGGTACCCTCGTGCTGACCGATCTAATGGCCCGACGAGATCCATCCCAACTCTTTCAAACGGGGTCTTGATTAAAGGTAGAGGGCGCAAAGGCACTTTCAGAATGGCTGCTGGATTTACTAATTGGCATTCGCGGCACGCCGTACACCACCTACGAACGGCACCGTGAATTCCCGGCCAATAGAATTGGGCCATTATTCGGGCTAGTGTCTTGTCCTGCCCTAGGTGTCCAGCCATGGGATTAAAGTGAGCCGCCTGGAATACCAATTCCCGGCGGCTCTTTGGAATTAAAAGTTGTGTGACTCGCTCTTTTGTCTGAGTGTCCTGCATCACTCGGTATAATCTATCCTTCATAATTGCAAAGTAGGGGAAGGACGGGGTAGCGTTCGGCTGGAGCGTTTGACCATCGATTACTCTCACTTGGTCAAACGCATGTCGCAGAGTCTCGTCTCGCGACTGCTTTAATGGGAAATCTGCGAGGGATTCCCCAATAGAGAGAGGAGGAGCCGGCGGCTCCTCACTCTGACGCGGAGATGACGTAGACGGCTCTGTGACAGCTGTTCCCGCCAAAGCGACACCGGGACCTCCCCCTGTTAAATGGCAGGACCCACTCTCTACTAAGTGTGTTATTAAACCCCGAAATCCTGGCCAATCAGTCCCCAAAATTAAAGAGTGGGTAAGGCGAGGATTAACCGCCGCGTTCACTATAAATTTTTCCCCTGGAAAAAAATGTGGACTGACACCAAAGGGTAGCTGTGAACGTCCCCGTGCACACACAACACCTTCACCCCCTGTGCTCCCCCCAATGCCTCATTTTGCACCAGGCTTTGGTGAATTGAGGTCTGATTACAACCAGAATCCACCAACGCCTGATATGTATCCCCTTGGATACTCACCGGTATGCGATACGCTCCGGCTCGATCGAGGGCAGCTTCTGGCGTGTCGGGGATCTGAACCACCACGCCCACCTCCATTGCCATGCACTGCTGTTGGAGGTGGCCCGGTTCCCCGCAGCGCCAGCAAACCGGCCCGGGCTTCCTCTCTGCCCCAGTGTTCTGGGGCTCACTCACCTGAGGGGGGGAGAGACAGACACAGAAGGGAGAAACGGGAGGGCACCACGGGTGCGGCGGGCCAGCTGGGGTGGTGCCGGCCCCCGCCCCCGCGGTGGGGGAATGGGGCGAGGACAGGAAACAGGAGGAGGGGGAGAGAGAGAAGAGGAGAGGAGAGAAGAGAAGAGGCGGTCTGCTGTCCTGCTGCCGGAACAGCCGCCAAATGGTCCTCTGCCAGCTCGATGGCCTGATCCAGCAACGCCGGGCGGTGGCACTGGACCCACTCCGCGGTTCCTGTCGGCAAGCGCGCGATGAACTGCTCCAGCACCACTTGATCGATGATCCCCTCGGCGTCGCGGTTGTTGGCCCTCAGCCACCACCAGCAGGTGTCCTGGAGTTGCTGGCCAAACACAAACGGCCGGCCGACTTCCTCCAAGCGCAGAGCGCGGAAGCGCTGGCACTGCTGTTCGGGTGTGCGCCCCACACGGTGGAGGATGGCCCGGCGAAGGTCCGTGTAGGCCAGCCGGCGATCGGCAGGGAGCTGTAGCGCGGCCAGCTGTGCCTCTCCCGTTAGCAGGGGGAGGAGGCGCGCCGCGCGCTGGTCCATTGGCCACCCCGAGGTCTCCGCGACTTGCTCAAAGAGTGTGATGAAAGCCTCGGGGTCATCCTGCGGGCCCATCTTTGTCAGGGTGAGGGAGGACGGGCCCGTGGTGGAAGCGTCGGTTGTCCCCGCCGACGCGAGGAGGTGCCGGAACGCCTGTCGGTCCTCTTGCTGGGCCAACACCAGGGCCTCGAAGCGCTGCTCCTGCTCCTTACGGAGCGTGACTAGCACCTGGTGCTGGCTTTGCTGGGCTGTGGTGAGGGCGTGGACCAAGTCGGCGAATGGGGAAGACTCCATGGGGCGGTTTGGCATTGGTGCTCCACTCCCGGGTTTCAGCACCACTGTAGCGGTTCAGTGTTGGTGGGTGGAGCACAGAGGATGGCAGGACAGAGATCAGGTTCACCAAAAGCGTTTATTGCTATACTTTTCAGTCTAACAACTTTTCCCACTAAACACACACACATGACTGGCATCTTGTTCGGGGATGAGCTCTCCTCTGTTCTCTGCTCTCCCTCTTTAAATAGGGCGCGGTCACTGGGAAGACACACAAACACAGGTTAATTGACATCAGGTGTAGTGATTCTGCCACTTACCTTCCCTGACTCCGCCCTCCTGTCACAGACCGGCACTTGACCATGCCCCCACTGCCACAATAGACACCATATCAAATGCCGAAAGTGAGACATTTTGAAATTTCATGTCAAATATTGGCTCATTAGAAATTTCATGACAGCAACACATTTCAAAAAAGTTGGGACGGGGCAATAAGAGGCTGGAAAAGTTAAAGGTACAAAAAAGGAACAGCTGGAGGACCAAATTGCAACTCATTAGGTCAATTGGCAATAGGTCATTAACATGACTGGGTATAAAAAGAGCATCTTGGAGTGGCAGTGGCTCTCAGAAGTAAAGATGGGAAGAGGATCACCAATCCCCCTAATTCTGCGCCGACAAATAGTGGAGCAATATCAGAAAGGAGTTCGACAGTGTAAAATTGCAAAGAGTTTGAACATATCATCATCTACAGTGCATAATATTATCAAAAGATTCAGAGAATCTGTAAGAATCTCTGTGCGTAAGGGTCAAGGCCGGAAAACCATACTGGGTGCCCATGATCTTTGGGCCCTTAGACGGTACTGCATCACATACAGGCATGCTTCTGTATTGGAAATCACAAAATGGGCTCAGGAATATTTCCAGAAAACATTATCTGTGAACACAATTCACCATACCATCCGCCGTTGCCAGCTAAAACTCTATAGTTCAAAGAAGAAGCCGTATCTAAACATGATCCAGAAGTGCAGACATCTTCTCTGGGCCAAGGCTCATTTAAAATGGACTGTGGCAAAGTGGAAAACTGTTCTGTGCTCAGACGAATCAAAATTTGAAGTTCTTTATGGAAATCAGGGACGCTGGGTCATTCAGACTAAAGAGGAGAAGGATGACCCAAGTTGTTATCAGCGCTCAGTTCAGAAGCCTGCATCTCTGATGGTATGGGGTTGCATTAGTGCGTGTGGCATGGGCAGCTTACACATCTGGAAAGACACCATCAATGCTGAAAGGTATATCCAGGTTCTAGAGCAACATATGCTCCCATCCAGATGATGTCTCTTTCAGGGAAGACCTTGCATTTTCCAACATGACAATGCAAAACCACATACTGCATCAATTACAGCATCATGGCTGCGTAGAAGAAGGGTCCGGGTACTGAACTGGCCAGCCTGCAGTCCAGATCTTTCACCCATAGAAAACATTTGGCGCATCATAAAACGGAAGATATGACAAAAAAGACCTAAGACAGTTGAGCAACTAGAATCCTACATTAGACAAGAATGGGTTAACATTCCTATCCCTAAACTTGAGCAACTTGTCTCCTCAGTCCCCAGACGTTTACAGACTGTTGTAAAGAGAAAAGGGGATGTCTCACAGTGGTAAACATGGCCTTGTCCCAACTTTTTTGAGATGTGTTGTCATGAAATTTAAAATCACCTAATTTTTCTCTTTAAATGATACATTTTGGGCGGCACGGTGGTGTAGTGGTTAGCGCTGTCGCCTCACAGCAAGAAGGTCCTGGGTTCGAGCCCCGGGGCCGGCGAGGGCCTTTCTGTGCGGAGTTTGCATGTTCTCCCCGTGTCCACGTGGGTTTCCTCCGGGTGCTCCGGTTTCCCCCACAGTCCAAAGACATGCAGGTTAGGTTAACTGGTGACTCTAAATTGACCGTAGGTGTGAATGGTTGTCTGTGTCTATGTGTCAGCCCTGTGATGACCTGGCGACTTGTCCAGGGTGTACCCCGCCTTTCGCCCGTAGTCAGCTGGGATAGGCTCCAGCTCGCCTGCGACCCTGTAGAACAGGATAAAGCGGCTACAGATAATGAGATGAGATGATACATTTTCTCAGTTTAAACATTTGATATGTCATCTATGTTCTATTCTGAATAAAATATGGAATTTTTAAACTTCCACATCATTGCATTCCGTTTTTATTTACAATTTGTACTTTGTCCCAACTTTTTTGGAATCGGGGTTGTAGTTTTGAGACTGTGGGCAGATGTTAAGTCCTGCTGGAAAAGGAAATCAGCATCTCCATAACGCTTGTCAGCAGATGGAAGTATGAAGTGCTCTAAAATCTCCTGGTCGATAGTTGCATTGACTTTGGTCTTGATAAAACACAGTGGACCAACACCAGCAGACGACATGGCACCCCAAATCATAACAGACTGCGGAAACTTCACACTGGACTTCAAAAACCTTGAATTCTGTGCCTCTTGACTCTTCCTCCAGACTCCAGGACCTTGATTTCAAAATGAACTGCAAAATTTGCTTTCATCTGAAAAGAGGACTTTGGACCACTGAGCAATAGTCCAGTTCTTTCTCTCCTTGGCCCAGGTGAGACGCTTCTGACATTGACTCTGGTTCAGGAGTGGCTTGATATTAGAAATGCCACAGTTGTAACCTCTTTCCTGAAGTCTGTGCGTGGTGGCTCTTGATGCAGTGACCCCAGCCTCAGTCCACTCCTTGTGAAGCTCTCCCAAGTTCTTGAATTGACTTTTCTTGACAATCCTCTCAAGGCTGTGGTTATCCCTGTTGCTTTTGCACCTTTTCCAGCCAGTCTTTTCAGTAATTACCTTCTGTGACTAATCCTCTTTGTGGAGGGTATCAGTGATAATCTTCTGGACAACTGCCAAGTCAGCAATCATCTCCATGATTGTGGTTATGCATCGTGAACTAGACCAAGAGATACATGGTATTTATCCTGTTTTACTCAAACTCAAAATGAAATACTCTAATATTTATGAAATATGTTTTTTTTGCGGCGGCACGGTGGTGTAGTGGTTAGCGCTGTCGCCTCACAGCAAGAAGGTCCTGGGTTCGAGCCCTGGGGCCGGCGAGGGCCTTTCTGTGCGGAGTTTGCATGTTCTCCCCTTGTCCGTGTGGGTTTCCTCCGGGTGCTCCAGTTTCCCCCACAGTCCAAAGACATGCAGGTTAGGTTAACTGGTGACTCTAAATTGACCATAGGTGTGAATGGTTGTCTGTGTCTATGTGTCAGCCCTGTGATGACCTGGCGACTTGTCCAGGGTGTACCCCACCTTTTGCCCATAGTCAGCTGGGATAGGCTCCAGCTTGCCTGCGACCCTGTAGAAGGATAAAGCGGCTAGAGATAATGAGATGAGATGTTTTTTTGCACTGTAGGCCAGAATTATGAAAATAGAAAAATGTTTGAAACAATTTAGTTTTCATGTAATGAGTCTACACAATATCAGTTTTTCACTTTCTTAAATAACTGATGGAAAATATTGAACTTTTTCACAATGTTCCAACTTGAGATGGACTAGTTTTCCACCCATGACCAACCAACCAGGATGAGAAGGTCTATCATGTTGCCTGTAAAATTAGACAAACAACCCCTATTACATCATGGATGTGGTACACTTCATAGCTTATGACTTTATTTGTATGAAATGGACTGAAATACATTTCCCTCACTTCTTCACATTTACACTTTTGATCTTGTTCACTGGCTTAGCTGAGAATTACTATATTTGTTTTTAAAAACAGCTCACTTCACCCAACTTTGCTGCCGTCAACATATCTTCAAGGAAGATAAATAAACAGTTGTAAAGTTTTATTGGTAAATCTAAAAAAAGTTTGCAGTAATCCATACTGAAGGATATCATAATAAAAAAGTACCCAATTACAATAACACAGAAGCACTCATTTAATTAAAAAAAGAAAATGACAGAACAGTATCAGAAGTTAGAGCTTCTTTAAAAAATTTTTTTTACATTACATGAATTAATGACCCATTTTATTTAAACAGCAGGTGATAAAAACTATACAATAAACAGCAAGAATAAATAATGCCTATATACAATGAAGCTACTTGATTGTCAATTGTATTAACTGTAGTTTACATTGTGCAATTATGGTTTTTGAACTTGTAGGAGATTTCCAAATCCCCATCTGGTTGGAGCATTCCAAACCCGTAACGGCTGGGGTCAACTGGTGGCATACGTGCATTACAATCACACAGCTCCAGGTCAAACTGTGTAAGAATCATGAGCACAAACCTAGAAGAAGTAGGTTAAGAAGTTTAGAAATTAACAGCAATCAAAGAAAACATATGGGACAAAACTCATGGAATAGTGTTTACATTTTCATGCATGTTGAGAAGAACTGTTAAGGAATCAAACATGCAATTAAACAGGTGGAATAAATAGCATTGTAAGCATGGTATGAAATAGAAGTGTAAATAACAATGTATAACAGTGTGGAAGATGCTTTGATTATTTAAGTTGTTTAAAGCATTTAATTAGTGTAGAAACCATGGCTTGAAGGACTAATACTCACCTTTTTAAAGAACAAACAGCAAAATCACGTGCAGGACACAAATTGCTCCCTGCTCCCCATGGCATGGTACCATAATTCATTTGCAGCTCCCCCTTACAGAACTTGTTCTTCTCTGTTCCATCAGAATTTAGGAAACGGTCAAACTTGAACTTCTGAAAGAACCAACAGCAGATACACAGACTCAAAGCATCTGATCATTCTGAAGAAATCTGCATCTCAGAAATCATGGTGCACATCATATATAGATTACACTGATATAGTATGTTGGGGTTTGGATGTCATAACATGTTAGAATCTTCTTCTTCTTCTTCTTCTTTTGGCTGCTCCTGTTAGGGGTCACCACAGTGGATTTGGCATAGGTTTTACACTGAATGCCCTTCCTGACACAACCCTCCCCAGTCTATCTGGGCTTAGGACTGGCACCAAGTATGCATCATCTTGTACAACTGGGTATTTTACCCAATCTGGATATTTTACCTAATCTGCATATCTTTGAACTGTGGGGGAAACCGGAGCACCCATGCAGACATGGGGAGAACATGCAAACTCCACATGGTGCTAACCACTACACCATGCTGCCCTCATAACATGCTAGAATCATTGTGACAAATTTGAGTCGGCCTTTGGGAATGTTTGTGAAATCCATGTTACTTAGTATTTAATCATCTAATATCTTCCAGCTGCATTGATCAGTAAGAAGTACAGTGATTGTGTTATGTACAATGAGGCCACAAAGTGCGGAAGCATGCTAACTCAACACTTATAGCAGTAATATCCTGGCCAAAATATCCCCTTTGTTGCATTCTCTCCTTTTGGATTAATAATGGTTTACCTAATCCAACCTGCAGGGATAAACTAGAAAGTAGTAGAGAATTATGGAAGTAACATACTATTAATTATGGGAATGAGAAATAATACATTATACAGTACCAGAAAAAAAACATTTGGACACACCTTCTAATTCAATGTTTTTTCTTTATTTTTATAAATGAAAAAAGTCACTTTATGGTTGTCGTTTCTCTTGACTTAGTTGAGCTGTTCTTGGCATAATATGGATTACTACAGTTGTAGAATAGGGCTATTTACTGTATTTATTATTTACTGTTTGATCTCAAATGCATTAAGGCAGCAAAAAAAATTGCACTAATTAACTTATGATGAGGCACACCTGTTAACTGAAAAGCATTCCAGGTGACTTCCTCATGAAGCTGGTTAAGATAATGCCAATAGTGTGCGAAGTGTCATTAAGGTAAATGATGGTTACTCTCAAGAATCTAAAATATCAAACATTTTGTTTTTAACACTTTTGTTTGCCGCATAATTCCATATAGGTTTCATGTGTTGTTTCATAGTTTTGATGTCTTCAGTATTGTTCTACAATCTAGAAAATAGCTAAAATACAGACACACTTATGAATGAGTAGGTGTGTCCAAACTTTTGACTGGTACTGTATCTATTTGTATCTAACTGCAAAGAATATTAATTACTTACCATTAAAGCTATGCTGCACCAATTTTAACTTTTCTGCTTATTTTCATTTTGTGGCCATAGGAACTGCAGGCTTTACAGAACTCTCAAGTGACAACAGATAGACCACTATGCATGTCAATTACTGCTACAGAGTAGTTTTATCACAAATGTTTTCTTTGAATATAAAATATCACAAAAGCATTCATCAAACTGTATAGCTGATGGCTGCAAGACATCCATTTCTATAGTCTGATGCCCTTAAAACCTGTGTCCCCCTCTTCTTTAAGTCTGAGACATCCAACCAAATGTTAAATCAGTGCATCATTACCCAAGGTTAGCTTAAATCGTCAGATTAAAATTCAGTTAACATATACTTTCAGAATTGAAAATAATGTTACCGTATGGGTCAGCATTATTAAAATTAAATGTCTAACACTGCTAAAGCTTTGTTATGCTACATTTATATCACAGCAAGCTGAATTCTCAAAACTGGTTGGTCAGAAGGTGCACATTATTTTTGTATAACAGCATGGTTCAGACAATAGTTCTGGGTGTAACATGAACTTTAATTAATATTAAAGCAAAACGGACTTTCGATTTCATAAAATCTGTGAAATTTAGTTCCCTCTGTAATTTGGTCATTGTGATATATGTTTATTTCTGTAATATCTAAACACACACACACACACACACACACACACACACACACACACACACACGCCATTCTGTGATTGGCAAGTTATTTAATTTGAGGGGATTCCCTAGCAAATAATGTGCATGAAATCACATGCTTTGTGCAGTCAAGCAGAGAGAGGAAGTCCAGTGTGCACATACACAGATTTTCACTGACCGTGCACTGACTGTTACATCATTTTGCCACGAGACGAGGAGCTAATCACAATATTATTCGCATTGGAATTTCAGTACTGAAGTTGTGACAGAAAATATGACAGAGCCAATGGATCCTATACATGAAATGCTGATTAGTATGTTTCTCCCTATTGTAAATATTGTAATTAATGAAGAACCATGCTGCAATTAGCCCAAATATGTATCTTTGAGGCAAACTTGAGCCTGGTCACGCATCTTGAAGTCTGTTTTTCATTGAGCATATTCTAGCCAATATTCGTTAGTTATAACAAAAATTCTGTATTGATTTCATAATGTAAATATTATTCCTGTGCATTAGATAGTTTACAAAGAAGGTCCTTTTGTTATCATTGTGATGGTGAAGACCGCTGAGCAAAAATGTGTGTAATTAGACTATACACCTACAGTGGTGCTTGAAAGTTTGTGAACCTTTTAGAATGTTCTATATTTCTGCATAAATATGACCTAAAACATCATCAGATTTTCACACAAGTCCTAAAAGTAGATAAAGAGAACCCAGTTAAACAAATGAGACAAAAATATTAGACTTGGTCATTTATTTATTGAGGAAAATGATCCAATATTACATATCTGAGTGGCAAAAGTATGTGACCCTCTAGGATTAGCAGTTAATCTCATCTCATCTCATTATCTCTAGCCGCTTTATCCTGTTCTACAGGGTCGCAGGCAAGCTGGAGCCTATCCCAGCTGACTACAGGCGAAAGGCGGGGTACACCCTGGACAAGTCGTCAGGTCATCACAGGGCTATTAGCAGTTAATTTGAAGGTGAAATTAGAGTCAGGTGTTTTCAATCAATGGGATGACAATCAGGTGTGAGTGGGCACCCTGTTTTATTTAAAGAACAGGGATCTATTAAAGTCTGATCTTCACAACACATGTTTGTGGAAGTGTATTATGGCACGAACAAAGGAGATTTCTGAGGACCTCAGAAAAAGTGTTGTTGATGCTCATCAGGCTGGAAAAGGTTACAAAACCATCCCTAAAGAGTTTGGACTCCACCAATCCACAGTCAGACAGATTGTGTACAAATAGAGGAAATTCAAGACCATTGTTACCCTCCCCAGGAGTGGTCGACCAGCAAAGATCACTCCAAGAGCAAGGCGTGTAATAGTCGGCGAGGTCAAAAAGGACCCCAGGGTAACTTCTAAGCAACTGAAGGCCTCTCTCACATTGGCTAATGTTAATGTTCATGAGTCCACCATCAGGAGAACACTGAACAACAAATGGTGTGCATGGCAGGGTTGCAAGGAGAAAGCCACTGCTCACCAAAAAGAACATTGCTGCTCATCTGCAGTTTGTTAAAGATCACATGGACAAGCCAGAAGGCTATTAGAAAAACATTTTGTGGACAGATGAGGCCAAAATAGAACTTTTTGGTTTAAATGAGAAGCATTATGCTTCGAGACAGGAAAACACTGCATTCCAGCATAAGAACCTAATCCCATCTGTGAAACATGGTGGTGGTAGTATCATGGTTTGGGCCTGTTTTGTTGCATCTGGGCCAGGACGGCTTGCCATCATTGATGGAACAAGGAATTCTGAATTATACCAGCAAATTCTAAAGGAAAATGTCAGGACATCTGTCCATGAACTGAATCTCAAGAGAGGATGGGTTATGCAGCAAGACAACGACCCTAAGCACACAAGTCGTTCTACCAAAGAATGGTTAAAGAAGAATAAAGTTAATGTTTTGGAATGGCCAAGTCAAAGTCCTGACCTTAATCCAATTGAAATGTTGTGGAAGGACCTGAAGCAAGCAGTTCATGTGAGGAAACCCACCAACATCCCAGAGTTGAAGCTGTTCTGTACAGAGGAATGGGCTAAAATTCCTCCAAGCTGGTGTGCAGGACTGATCAACAGTTACCGGAAACATTTAGTTGCAGTTATTGCTGCACAAGGGGGTCACACCAGATCCTGAAAGCAAAGGTTCACATACTTTTTGCCGCTCACAGCTATGTAATATTGGATCATTTTCCTCAATAAATAAATGACCAAGTATAAATTTTTTCTCATTTGTTTAACTGGGTTCTCTTTATCTACTTTTAGGACTTGTGTGAAAATCTGATGATGTTTTAGGTCATATTTATGCAGAAATATAGAAAATTCTAAAGGGTTCACAAACTTTCAAGCACCACTGTATATTGCACAACTTCTGGTGAACAACCCTTTGATTCACTATCATACTGTGCAGTTTATTTCGTTGAGCAAGACAGTATACGGTTCTTTTTCACTGTGGCAGCGGGGGCGTGATCAAGCACCAGTTTGTGAATGGAGCGTGAGCCTGGTGAAGGTGCTCTGTGTGTGTGTGTGTGTGTGTGTGTGTGTGTGTGCGCGCGCGTGTGCGTGCAGTGAGGATCTCATCCCCTGGCTGAAATCACGTCAGTGCAGTGGCACAGTTTATTTTGAAACTGATGAAAAGCGTGTTGTGTTAAGTGACAGTTTAAAAAATAAAAACGAAAGTGACATTGATCCTGCCTGCCTGGTTCAGTGTCCACTATATCAGGGAAGCTGTTATATTCATCTTTTGGATTTTTGTGTTTGCTAATGTTTTTGCCAAACATAGTGATCAGAAGTAATAGTTTTGGAAATATGAACACTTCACTATCTTTGTAATGCCACTAATAGACTTTCCTAAACTCGGCTTTAGTATAACCTCGTGAATTTCCTGTATAACCCACCCGTTTCATACATGAGCCCGAGGAGAGAAAAAAAATCTGTTTCCTTTCCTTTGCAATACAGGGTCTTTTCTTCTCACTTTCCGTTACTGTAGTCAGTCTTCCGTGTTTCATGCCCACACCCACGTGCTCCATTGTTCTCTCAGGTTGCAAATTTGTATCCCACAATGCGTTGCGAACGGGAAAACCCCCACGTCATGCATGATGTAGTATCTTGGTTTAGGTCACGATGAGGTAAGAAAAAAATGGCGGAGAATTTAGGGCCACGGGGCTCTAAATTCATGAATTGTTATTTAAGGGAAAAAATTAATAAAATTTGAAGTCTGTGATTCGAATTCAGTAGCTTTTTGTACACTAAAATAAATAAATAAATAAATAACTGGGTTTCAGGGAAAATTCTTTTTATGGCTTAAATTCAAAAAATCTGAAAGACAGTCTACCTTTAATGCACTTGTTCTAGCATATTATTGTTTCTGTAGTAACAGGGACTTGTACAGCACTCTAGATAATCTAAGACTCATGAAAAGATAGAAAATAATGTGTTGTTCAACAAACTAAAATGTATGATGATTTCATGCTTTTGCTTTCTCTGTAAAACGACAAGCTGCATTTTTTGAGAAGGAGAGAGAAAAAAAAACATACACTTTGGGGTGGTAATTACACTCCTCTTTGTGTTGTGCCACATCACACCACCCTGGTGTTATTCCTTACACAGTGCTACACTTGGAACCTGTAAACTAATCCTGTTGACGTTCATAGACTGTGGAGGATACACTGACAGATTGATTTTTTTTTTCTAATGAAATATGAAAAATCTATACTGGTGCATTTATTTGACTTTGAGCCCGCAGAACAGGTTGAACTGCTAAAAAGCTAAACATTCAATTCAACCAGTTCAGAGAACTGAAAAAAAAATGTGAAGACAGCTGAGTGTTTGAGCTTACCTCTGGCTCATGATGAATCTGAGGATCCATCTGTGGACTGAGGAAAGGGAAGATACAGAGGCGATCTCCATGCCGTAGAACATATTCTTGACCGCTGCTTAATTTAATCGTTTTGTCCTGCATCACATCTCTGGTGATGAGCGCAGCTGCTCTGAGGCGCAGCGTCTCCCACAGAACACTGTCTGTAACAGCAAACACAAATGTAAACATTCATATTATTGTATGAATATAAAAATGATTCAAGCATGAATATATAATATAAAAATAAGCCTTTTCAGTAATGCATGTTATTCTATTTTCATAATAAAAAACAGGCTTAAGAATTATTTGATGCAAGTTTTTGAAGGGTACAGAACAAGCTTTTTTGTTTTTAATATGATTCAATGTGCCACCACTGAAACTTACTAAACACTGGTGTGTTGTCTCTTTTGTCCAGGGGGAGGTGCTGTAATCTGCACAGCTCCTCTTTCACTGCTTTCAGAGCCTCTGGGTGAGTGAGCAAGAAGCCCAGCAACCAGAATGCTGCAGGGCCAGCATTACCCTACACACACACACACACACACACACAGTCAATACATTGGATTTACTAAATGCTTTTCCTTTAAGCAATGACAGTTCAAAATTTTGTAATCCTGGAGTTTTAGTTCCTCAGTTTTAGTTGCTTAAGTGTTTAATCCACCACCATCTGAAAACCCAGATATCACATAATAGCCTGCTCCAAGAATAATGTTGCCAGTCCTACTACTCTGACCACATCTGTCATTTTCCCAAGACCTTATTTCCTCAAAAACTAAATCTGCATTGACTTGTAATTTATACATTTTACTGTGTTAAATTTATTTACACTGTCTTCATGTTCAATACTGGAATAAATTCCAGTGGGTCAGAAACTGAATTCAAATAAGACCCAAGTCTGTGAAAGTGGAGAACATGGGGTGATGTCAGACAACTGGTGCCATAGCCCATATGGAAAAGAAATAGAAAAAAACTTATTAAAAAATATAACTTTCCATCACCTTCAGTTTATGTTTCATCTATTGTGCATCATATAAGGAATATGATTTACTCCTGAAAGTGGCCACTTTTGCATTACTGCATAAGTGCATATTGTTCTGATAAATACGCAAATCATACAAGTTTCATTTTGTTCAAATTTACTAAGGATCTTATATCTGGTTTCACTGTTGTATCCTTTACATACAAGTTTCAGACAAAGGACATACAAATTTTATAAGATTTATCGACATCTTTTCCATATGGGAGGATTGGTTCAAAAAAAAAAAGTACTTAAGATAAGTCATTTGAATGCTCAAGCCTAATGAATTTACATAACATTATATATTCAAACATCTTTTCTTGCCATGTCACTTGTCATTGGTGTCAGTTTCTCAGGAAATGGTCACAAGTTGCTGCTTGTATTTATCAGTGTCAGATAATCTGTGAAAGACACTGCTGTCAAGTCTCACAGATCTGCACGCTTCAAACTATACCAGCGTAAAAGTATGGGGCTCAGAGGTGATTCTACACTAACAGATATAGCTAATGAAGGATAAAACCAGTCTAATAGTGGTCAAGAGTGCAGTTCTCTCTAACTCTAGCAACATTAAATGCCATAATTCAGTCTTTGTGCTGATGTTTTATTTGTGGAAATGCCCACTTACTGATAAACACTGCTCATTTTGTATGTCTTTCAGTATGTACGTAAATGTTCATCACTGTGGCAGAATCTCCTCCTCATTCACCCAGGTCAAACTGACATGTTTTTCATATCCTCAGAGTATGTGAAAAGGCAGGAGAATGAACAACAGATCCATTTACAATTGTCATTTTCTATGCAAAACAAATATGTAAACTTCTTTGAATGTGTGTGTCTGGGAGAAGATTCTGACAAATTATATGTTGTGCTCCAGAATTATTGGGACACTTCATGAAAATGAGCAAAAATTAATTTTTAAAAAGAACAGTAAGTGATCTTCTGAGCTCAAAGTTTACAGCTTACTGTTCTGATTTGATCTACAGGTGTGGGAGTATTAGTAAACAAAAAAGCAGGGCAATTTTTTTTCTACAAAATACTGGTTTCACAATTATCAGCAATCATACAATTGATATTTTGTAATACCTGCCCTAGAGAGAAAAAACATCACTGAGTCATTTCTGTCCTATTTAACAAGCTTGGACTTGAAGTGGTCTGTATAGAAAATGTTATACTCTTTTATAGTCAGGTTTGCATATCTTTAACCATTTCTGCATTTATTTGGCTCATCATTTTCTTCAAAGCTCAGTCTTTGGCCAAATCTGAATCTTTTGGCAGAGGCAATCAGGTTTGAAGCTTCCTGTTACCCTGAATCACCAGCCACAAAAAAGACCCAAAGCATCAATGATCCACATTTACAGTGGGCATCAGGTGAGTTTCCTTGTACGTAGTACCTAATTTTTTTTTTAATTGCCAAACATGTTGATGTGCATGACCAAAAAGTTTGATTTTGGTTACATCTGACCATAATACACATACTAAGTTTAGAAATAACACTTGGACATCCAGCATTTTGTGAGATGCTCTCCAAAAGGGTTTCTTTCAAGAATGTTCAAAACATTATTAAAGAATGACAATTTGCTTGCATTTATTAAAAAAATTCCCTGGGGTGTCAATAGTTTTGGCACATATACAGTAGCGGTTACATACATATATATCACAGTGGCATGCAAAAGTTTGGGCACCCTTACTGAAAATGTCTATTACTGTGAATAGGTAAGTGAGCAGAAGATGAACTGATCACCAAAAGGCATAAAGGTAAAGACAACACATTTCTTTTCAGCAGTTTCTGCAAGATTTATCTATTATTTTTGTTTTGTACAATTGGAGAGTGAAAAAAGAAAAGGAACGCCATGCGAAAGTTTGGGCACCCCAATACATTTGAGTTCTCAGGTAACTTTTACCAAGGTTCCAGACCTTAATTAGCTTATTGAGCTGTGGCTTGTTCAAATTCTTCGTTAGGAAAGGTCAGATGATGCAGATTTCAAAGCTGTATAAATTCTCTGACTCCTCAAACTTGTCCCTAAAATCAACAGCCATGGGCTCCTCTAAGCAACTCCCTCGCATTCTGAAAAATAAAATAATTGATGCTCACAAAGCAGGAGAAGGCTACAAGAATGTAGCAAAGTGATTTCAGGTAGCTGTTTCCTCAGATTGTAATGTTATCAAGAAATGGCAGTTAACAGAAACAGTGGAGATCAAGGTGAGGTCTGGAAGATGAAGAAAACTTTCTGAAAGAACTGATCATTGGATTGCTAGAAAGACAAATAAAAATCCCTGTTTGACTGCAAAAGACCTTCAGAAAGATTTAGCAGACCCTGGAGTGGTGGTGTACTGTTCTACTATGCAGCGACACCTGAACAAATATGACCTTCATGGAAGAGTCAACAGAAAACCATTCCTGCATCCTAGCCACAAAATTCAGCATCTGAAGTTTGCAAATGAACATCTAAATAAGCCTGATGCATTTTGGAAACAAGTCCTGTGGACTGATGAAATCAAAATAGAACTTTTTGGCCACAATGTGCAAAGGTATGTTTGGAGAAAAAAGGGTGCCAAATTCCAGGAAAAGAACACCTCTCCAACTCTGAAGCATGTGTGTGGATCGATCATGCTTTGGGGTTGTGTTGCCGCCAGTGGCACAGGGCACCTTTCATTGGTTGAGGGAAGTATGGATTTGAATAAATACCAGCAAATTCTGGAAGCAAACATCACACCATTTGTAAAAAAGTTGAAGTTAATAAGAGGATGGGTCCTACAATAAGACGATGATCCAAAACACACCTCAAAATCTACAATGGAATACCTCAAGAGGGACAAGCTGAAGGTTTTGCCATGGCCCTCACAGTCCCCTGACCTAAACATCATTGAAAATCTGTGGATAGATCTCAAAAGAGCAGTGCATGCAAGACAGACCAAGAAACTTGTAGAACTGGAAGCCTTTCGCAAGGACGAATGTGTGAAACCCCCCCAGGTAAGAACTGAAAGATTATTAGCTGGCTACAAAAAGTGTTTACAAACTGTGATACTTGCCAAAGAGGGTGTTACTAAGTACTAACCATGTAGGGTGGCCAAACTTTTGCTTCGGGCCTTTTTCCTTTTTTGTCATTTTGAAAATGTAAAAGATGAAAATAAAACATTGTTTTTGCTTAAAATATAAAGGGAATGAGTCATTTTTAACTTTATGCCTTTTGGAGATCATTTCATCTTCAACTTGCTTAACAGTTCACAGTAACAGCAATTTTGACCAGGGGTGCCCGAACTTTTGCATACCACTGTATATATATCTCATCTCATCATCTGTAGCCACTTTATCCTGTTCTACAGGGTCGCAGGCAAGCTGGAGCCTATCCCAGCTGACAACGGGCGAAAGGCGGGGTACACCCTGGACAAGTTGCCAGGTCATCACAGGGCTGACACATAGACACAGACAACCATTCACACTCACATTCACACCTACGGTCAATTTAGAGTCACCAGTTAACCTAACCTGCATGCCTTTGGGGGAAACTGGAGCACCCAGAGGAAACCCACGCAGACACGGGGAGAATGTGCAAACTCCACACAAAAGGCCCTCGCCGGCCACAGGGCTCAAACCCAGACCTTCTTGCTGTGAGGCGACAGCGCTTAACCACTACACACACACACATTATATATATATATATATATATATATATATATATATATATATATATATATATATACACACACACACACACTATCCACATTCACTGGATATGAGCAATCATGTGCTCGGATTGGTTACTCTACTACTAGGCTATCAGCTCATATACCGTGAGTAGAGAAAAACAAAATGGTGAAGCACATCAAGTCAGATATATCACTTTCTCATTAAGTATTTAAAAGAAGTAGAAATAGCTAAAAGAATATAGTTCCCCCCCACACCAATATCTCCTTTTCCACACTCCAGCCCAGTCGGTGATGGTAATGCACCTTTATGTTGGTTTGCCAACCACCAAAAAACCCTAAAGAAGAAGAAGAAGAAAATGGCGGCGTGTGTTGCGGAACCAATCGAGGAAGAAATAAAAACTCTACTCAAAAACAACCCCTCCCCCCAAAAATACAAAAAAAAGCAATATCTATCTATGTGTGTGTGTTAGAACAAAGATGACTAGTTTATTATGTTGTTTGAGAGGACACTTTGAAATATTGTGTGTATTTTCTTCCAATAATTTTATTTTATAAAAATTCAGATGCTTTAAAATCTAATTGAGTATGATCAATTCTTGTCTTCACATGTTTGTTTGATGTTGGATGCTGTGTGATTGGGGCAGTAGCAGGTCAGGTGCACTTTTCATACTTCACAACTATTGCATCATACTCCCCGAGTTTGACAGATAAACAGCCCTGACACATTCTGTCTCATTTGTGCTCTTTTTCCCACTGACTACCTCACACACACACACACACACACACACACACACACACACACACACACACACACACACACACATGCATGAGCAAATTAATTAAGGCCAGGAATTTCCTTTCTCTTTTTATAAATGTATATCTACCATATTTGTTTTGGTGTTGCACAGGAGGGTTTAGGGAAAAAATATTCTTACACTTTGTGTGTGAGAAATACCACACTGATGCTGCTCACCTGTGTAACCCATAGCTGGAGAAGCATGGCTCGTTGCTGGGTCTGTTTGTCCAAACCTTGCTCTTCTAGCTGCTGTATATAGGTCTGAATCCATGACTGAGCCTCTGTTCCCATGAAAAACCGGTTTGTACACAACAACTGCCATAGCCGCTTTCGTGCTGAGTGAGCAACTTTCAACTCGTCTAATATGCGCGCGCACACACACACACACACACACACACACACACACACACACACACACACGCACTTTAGTGCAAAAGTTTAGTACATATTTCAGAAAAGGAATACCTTTTATTCTTGTTTTATCTACTTCCTTTCTCATAATTATGAGAATGACAAGAGTTCTTGGTTGTTTCTTTTCCTACTTCAAAATACCTCTTTGTGCAGAACATCGTGCCAGTTTTGGTAAGATCTTGTCAAACTGCCGAAACTTCTCATAAACCTCAGTCATTTCAGCACTGTTATTATCCTCTGTGCTAAACAGGGTATGATAACCAGCCCTAAATAGAGAGGGAGAAAGAGTGATCAATATTCACAACTTAATTTGATGAGCAGAATCTCTCTCATATATATAAGCATGTGCTTTTATGACACTTGCATATTGTACAGTTTGTGAGATGGGCTTCTGTGAGATATTCTAAACATTATTAAAGAATGACAATTTGCTTGCATTTATTTATTTAAAAGATCCCCAGGGGTACCAATAATTTTGGCACATATACAGTAGTTTTGAGAGAAAATCTAAAATTCTAATGACAATATCTTCTTCTGCAGTGGCACTAGTAACCGCTTCCTTTGTGAAACTATATAGACCGAAAATTTTAAATAAAATTATTTATATAAATTTATAAAATTATTTATAATTATAAAATTATTTATATAAAATTATTTTCAGTCCACATGGCTTCACCAAGGAAGCAGTTACTAGTGCCACTGGAGCAGTATATAGTACATCTGTAATGGTCTGCTGACTGCCAAGTCACACCCTGAAAATTCTTAAGTTTACAGACGGCTTCTGTCAGGATGAGTGTGTGGCACAATTATTATACTTGTTTGGCAGAATATTAAGTTCACACTTCTATCTTGTTTACATAATACTAAATATGCGAACATACTTGAAGAGCATGCTGTAACAGAAGTCAAAAAGTCTGTCCTTTTTCCATTCTGTTGGGTTCTGTGTCTTTACAGATGCCATGAGAAACTGGAGGTTGTTCTGCATTAAGCTGTGGAGTCGAGACAGATTGCGTCTGTCGTTAAAGTACCTGAAAACACAGACAGACAGATACCAGAATAGTTCCTTATTTCTATCTGGACAACACACACACACACACACACACACTAAAAAAAAAACTGAAATAACCACACCAATTGACATTAATTTACAAAGAAATTACAAGCTTCCACGTGGGTTTCTTCCGGGTGCTCCGGTTTCCCCCACAGTCCAAAGACATGCAGGTTAGGTTAACTGGTGACTCTAAATTGACCGTAGGTGTGAATGTGAGTGTGAATGGTTGTCTGTGTCTATGTGTCGGCCCTGTGATGACCTGGCGACTTGTCCAGGGTGTACCCCGCCTTTCACCCGTAGTCAGCTGGGATAGGCTCCAGCTTGCCTGTGACCCTGTAGAACAGGATAACGTGGCTAGAGATAATGAGATGAGATGAATTACAAGCTTGGCATTTATGTATGAACTGTTGCAACTTGCAGGTGCTACAATCTTCTATAATAAATATCAGGTCTCCAAAGCACTGTTCATTTTATTGAACTTTATAAATATAATAAAGTTATTTTATTAAAATATGTATGGTTTAGAAATATAAAAAAATAATAATGCATTATAGGGACTGTTGATCAAGTCTAGTCTGAAACACCTACTGGTCCACTCTGTTTCTCTCAGATACTTGGTCATGATTAGGCATCTGAAGGTTGAAGATTCTGTCCATTAAAAGTTGGCTATAGTGAGTCAGATCGAGGGATTCGGTGTCTGCGAGCACAGCATCATAGCAATTGGAATCCAGTAGGACAGTCACATAATGACCAGCCGCACACACCTGTAGATTGAATCAGTGCAGTAAATTTTCTTAAGTAGTCACATCGAAACAATGACCCATCAAAATGCTCAGCATGTCCCTCCTTCACAGTAGGCTTACTCTGTGCCAGAAACTACATGATGTCATGTCATAGTAATGCAGCTGACACACTGACTAACAATATTTTCTATGCCAAGCATTCCAGAGAAAAATTATGAAATATATAAAGTTGTTTAGTTTGAGATGTAAGGTGATAGTGTGTCTATACAAATTAAGCATTCTTCAGCAGTGTAGTTTGTAAGCAAGGTTAAATTTGCCCCAAAAGAAGATATTACTCAAGAGTTACAGTGTTAAAACTATTTCTTAGCCTAAAGTTACAAGTCGGGCGGCACGGTGGTGTAGTGGTTAGCACTGTCACCTCACAGCAAGAAGGTCCGGGTTCGAGCCCTGTGGCCGGCGAGAGCCTTTCTGTGCGGAGTTTGCATGTTCTCCCCGTGTCTGCGTGGGTTTCCCCCACAGTCCAAAGACATGCAGGTTAGGTTAACTGGTGACTCTAAATTGACCGTAGGTGTGAATGGTTGTCTGTGTCTATGTGTCAGCCCTGTGATGACCTAGCGACTTGTCCAGGGTGTACCCCGCCTTTCGCCCGTAGTCAGCTGGGATAGGCTCCAGCTTGCCTGCGACCCTGTAGAAGGATAAAGCGGCTAGAGATAATGAGATGAGATGAGATGAGTCACATCGAAACAATGACCCATCAAAATGCTCAGCATGTCCCTCCTTCACAGTAGGCTTACTCTGTGCCAGAAACTACATGATGTCATGTCATAGTAATGCAGCTGACACACTGACTAACAATATTTTCTATGCCAAGCATTCCAGAGAAAAATTATGAAATATATAAAGTTGTTTAGTTTGAGATGTAAGGTGATAGTGTGTCTATACAAATTAAGCATTCTTCAGCAGTGTAGTTTGTAAGCAAGGTTAAATTTGCCCCAAAAGAAGATATTACTCAAGAGTTACAGTGTTAAAACTATTTCTTAGCCTAAAGTTACAAGTCGGGCGGCACGGTGGTGTAGTGGTTAGCGCTGTCACCTCACAGCAAGAAGGTCCGGGTTCGAGCCCTGTGGCCGGCGAGAGCCTTTCTGTGCGGAGTTTGCATGTTCTCCCCGTGTCTGCGTGGGTTTCCCCCACAGTCCAAAGACATGCAGGTTAGGTTAACTGGTGACTCTAAATTGACCGTAGGTGTGAATGGTTGTCTGTGTCTATGTGTCAGCCCTGTGATGACCTAGCGACTTGTCCAGGGTGTACCCCGCCTTTCGCCCGTAGTCAGCTGGGATAGGCTCCAGCTTGCCTGCGACCCTGTAGAAGGATAAAGCGGCTAGAGATAATGAGATGAGATGAGATGAGTCACATCGAAACAATGACCCATCAAAATGCTCAGCATGTCCCTCCTTCACAGTAGGCTTACTCTGTGCCAGAAACTACATGATGTCATGTCATAGTAATGCAGCTGACACACTGACTAACAATATTTTCTATGCCAAGCATTCCAGAGAAAAATTATGAAATATATAAAGTTGTTTAGTTTGAGATGTAAGGTGATAGTGTGTCTATACAAATTAAGCATTCTTCAGCAGTGTAGTTTGTAAGCAAGGTTAAATTTGCCCCCAAAAAAGATATTACTCAAGAGTTACAGTGTTAAAACTATTTCTTAGCCTAAAGTTACAAGTCGGGCGGCACGGTGGTGTAGTGGTTAGCGCTGTCACCTCACAGCAAGAAGGTCCGGGTTCGAGCCCTGTGGCCGGCGAGAGCCTTTCTGTGCGGAGTTTGCATGTTCTCCCCGTGTCTGCGTGGGTTTCCCCCACAGTCCAAAGACATGCAGGTTAGGTTAACTGGTGACTCTAAATTGACCGTAGGTGTGAATGGTTGTCTGTGTCTATGTGTCAGCCCTGTGATGACCTAGCGACTTGTCCAGGGTGAACCCCGCCTTTCGCCCGTAGTCAGCTGGGATAGGCTCCAGCTTGCCTGCGACCCTGTAGAACAGGATAAAGCGACTAGAGATAATGAGATGCGATGAGAAAGTTACAAGTCATAATGACTCATTCACGGTCTTTCATGTAGAATGATGAAATGAAGCATTGTGCAGTGGATCATTTGAATTTGAACACCAGGTTGGACAGAAAAGACAGGCAATAATTGTTTAGAAAATAACTTACTGTAAAAATGTCTCCATGCTTTTCTTTCATCTGTGTTAAGAACTTGGCAACATCTTTCCCAAACTCAAGGGCATAGCCAAGCCAGGGAATTCGGCCTTTATCCAAAGGGGGCTCGTTTTTTTGCCTTCAGAAAGAATAAACTACTTGAAATACAATGACTTATAAATAGCAGCATTATTATTATTCGGTTGGAACGAGGAAACAAATTGAGGTTAGTGTCAAAATCGATAATATTATTTAAAAAATAGCAGGAAAAGAGTGCGCCACATGCTTTAAGTTGTGCGCAAAATTGCATCTTACTAAATAATCCACGACACTCGGATCTGCAGCACAACTGTGTGGTGGTGTATGTTGCTCGAAACTCAGTAAAGCCTGAACATGCATAATGTGAGGACACTTTGCCTCACTGACTCACCTCGTGCGCCTGGTGTAGAGTAAAAGCGCTGCGGAAAGAACTCCGACTAACCCCAACACCAGTGTCAACATCATTCCGTACAGCTCGCGTCTTTTCGAAGTCAGAATGTTTGCATACAGCATGCGATCGCATTTAAACAGCACGCAGTCTCAGCGCTACCCACGTCACTCATGATTACGAAATTAAGGACTGAATTAAGCTGAAAGTGGGTGGGGTCTCGATGACAGGTTGCTCTTCTTGATCACAGAGACTGAAAGAGTGACACATGGAACGAAACTAAGGAAATCTCATGAGACTATGATGCACTTAAATGGTCTGAACAAATAAAAGAATAGTTTCTGCAATTTGTTATCGAAATCAGAAGCTCTTTATACAGTGCCCGCCACAATTATTGGCACCCCTTGGAAAGATTAGAAAGAAAGAAAGAAAGAAAGAAAGAAAGAAAGCACAACTTTATTCATCACACACTTGTGAAATTCCTCTCTGCATTTCATCCATCTGAAGCAGTGAACACACACATGAGCAATGAGCACACATACATACCCAGAGCAGTGGGCAGCCATGCTAACAGCGCCCAGGGAGCAGTTAGGAGTTAGGTACTTCGCTCAAGGGCACCTCAGCCCAAGGCCGTCCCATATTAACCTAACCACATGTCTTTGGGGGAAACCGGAGCACCCGGAGGAAACCCACACAGACAACATGCAAACTCCACACAGAAAGGCCCCCACCGGCTGCTGGGCCTGAACCCAGAACCTTCTTGCTGTGAGGCAACCGTGCTAACCACTTACACCACTGTGTTGCTAGGGCTAGAAATAATCCACCTTTTGGTGAAATAGTTTCATCTCACACTGAAAGAAAAAAGACAAAAGTCCAACTTTTAATTGAAATAAATTTATTCAAAGAAAAACAAACCCCTCATCAAGAAAGTTTTTTTTCCCAATAAAAACACGTCACTATTATTGGCACCTCTGCATTTAATACTTTGTACAACCTCCCTTTGCCAATGAAACAGCACTGAGTCTTCTCCTATAACATTTTATAAGGTTGGAAAATACAGAACAGAGCATCTGAGACTCTTTACACTCTCCTCTTTACCCCACCCCACAGGTTTTCAATGGGGTTCAGGTCAGGGGACTGAGATGGCCATGGCAGAAGCTTGATTCTCTGGTCGGCTAACCATTTTTGTGTTGATTTGGACATATGCTTCGGATCATTGTCCTACTGGCAGATCCACTAATGACCCAGTTTTAGTTTCCTGACAGAGGCAGCCAGATTCTGATTTAAAATGTCCTGCAATTTCATGGAGTTCATGATGCCATGTACCCTAACAATATTTCCAGGGCTTTTGAAGGAAAAACAGCCCCAAAACATCACAGAACCTCGACCATATATTACAGTTGGCATTGTGTTCTTTCCATTATAGTCATCCTGTCACAATCCAGCCCAGAACTTCCAAATCCTGACCTACACCTTCACGCTCCACTCTGTGTTTTCCCTGTTCTTCCCACGCTGTGCTAGCACACCTGCTACACATTTGCCATTAGCCACGCTATATAAACACACCAAGGAGAATTACTCACTGTGGATAAATCCTCGCCGTTAGATTTGGTAAGTTCACGTTCATGCTCTCGCTCTGTTCCCCAATTTGGATTATGTTTTTTGACTACGATTTTTGCCTGCTGATTTTTGGGTTTTGTTACTGGGACTTTGATTCAGGACTCTGTTATTTTTCCAGCTCTATTTTTTTCCCTGGGATTATTATGTCACTCTGCTCTCGATCTGTCTTGCTGGATTTCACCAAGTGTGTTTCGGACTGTGCTGCTGTGCCTGCTTCCTGCCTGTTCTCCTCACAAGCCAACTTATCAGGTATGCCTTAGTTAATTTCCAGTAGTTGTATATTGGGTCCAATCTGTTCCCGTGGCCTCTGGGTTGTGACAGAATTTATCCGCCACACCATGGACCCAGCAGACTACGATGCACTCAAATGTGCATTGGCTAAGCAGGGCTCAGTTCTCAGATCTCATCAGCAAGAGATCATAGCTGTTCGTCAGAGCATGTCTTCCATCACTGATAACCTACAAAGATTCTCCTCACAGCCTTCATGCTTCAATCGCGGGCCAACCAGCACCAGTTCCAACTAATCAACTGGCCGCTCCAGCCTCCCCCCCATGAGCCTCAATTAACTGCTCCACAGCCATATGATGGTGCACCCGGGACCTGCCATTCGTTCCTCTCACAGTGCTCCTTAGCCATGGAACTTCAGGCATCTGCCTTCCCATCTGAGAGCTCCCGTGTAGCTTAGTCATCACACTCTTTACAGAAAAGGCACTTGGAGTGGGGAACAGCTGTTTGGGATATCAGGGCACCCTGCTGTTCGAGTTTCAGGGAGTTCACTGAGGAGATGCAGAAGGTTTTTGACCATTTGCCCAAGGGCAGGGAGGCAGCGAGACAGCTGATGGAGCTGAAGCAAGGTGCCCATTCAGTTCATGATTATACCATCGAATTCCGGACTCTTGCTGCAGCAGTTGACTGGAATGCAAGCGCCTTGTATGATGCCTTCTTTCATGGGCTAAATCATGCCATCCTGGATAAGACTGCACCTCATGACCTTCCTGACAGACTAGATGACTTGGCAGACCTGGCCAGTCAGGTGGACACGTGTCCTCTGCTGCGCAATCAGAAAAGGGACTGGAGGTGGAGCTGAAGGGTCAAGCCCAGGACCATCACCTCTCCATCAGAGGGTGCCAACCCCAGTGAGTCAGAGCCCATGCAATTAGGCAGAACCCAAGTAACTCCAGAGAAAATAAGATGCCATCGAGAAACTAGTTCCTGTTTTTATTGTGGACAGTTTGGACATTTAATCTCCCGCTGCCCAGTAAAAAGCTCTTCCCACCAGTAAATGTGGAGATATGGGTGTGCATCTCTACACACACTTTCCTTGCCGCTAGGTCAATGCTGACCATGGAGACTACAGTCCAAAATAAAATCCAGTCTGTTCAAGCCCTCATTGATTCCGGTGTGGACCAGAGCTTTATCAGGACTTCCCGGGCAGAAGAATTGGGCATCCCCTTGTGTCAGCTAGATTGCCCCCTTGTTACCAGAGTGCTGAACTCAGTCCCATTTCCTGTGTCTCTGACCCTGTCACTTTGGAAGTTTCAGGTAGTCATGTTGAATCAATTTTGTTCTACACCATGAGCGACTCCCTTGAGTTTACTGTTCTTGGCCTTCCCTGGTTACACCTCCACAACCCCCACATTAACTGGAGTGATGGGACCATTCTCTCTTGGAGTATCTGCAGCCTGGCCTCCTGCCTATCTTCTGCTCAGACTCCTCTGGCCCCTCTTGTCATTAGTCCTGATGAGACAATAGAACTTTCTAACATGCCCCTCAAATATCTGGACCTTCGTTTGGTGTTCAGTAAGGCTCATGCTACCTCTCTTCTTCCACACCAGCCCTATGATTGTGCCATAAAGCTGTTACCTGGAACCACACCTCCCAGGGTCGTATATACTCTATTTCCCCCCTGGAGTGGGAGGCCATGGACAAATACATCTCTGAGTTTCTAGCAGCTGGTATCATTCATCCATCATCCTCTCCAGCAGGAGCAGAGTTCCTTCTTTGTGGAGAAGAAAGACAAGTTCCTCAGGCCCTGCATTGACTACTGGGGACTTAATGTGATCACTGTCAAGAACTGCTATCCCCTACTACTCATGTCCACTGCCTTTGAGTTACTTCAGTTTTTTACCAAGCTGGATAGCATAATGCCTACCACCTGGTATGAATAAAAGAAGATGAATGGAAGATGGCATTTAACGCCCCTACAGGTCACTATGAATACCTGGTTCTTCTCTTTGGGCTCACTAACACCCCCTCTCTCTTTCAAGCCCTGATCAACAATGCCTTATGAGATTTCATTAACCAGTTCGTCTTTGTTTATCTTGATGATATCCTCACCTTCTCCCCCACATTGGAGACCCGTTGGTCCATGTCAGACAGGTCCTGCAATGACTCTTAGAGAATCAGCTCTTTGCCAAAGCGGAGATGTGTGAGTTTTACAAGTGTACTGTGTCCTTCTTGGACTTTGTGTTTTCCCCTGGGGTGATCCAAATGGACCCTGACAAGGTTAAGGCAGTCATTGAGTGGCCTGTTCCCTCTTCCCATAAGGAACTGCAGCACTTTTTGGGGTTTGCTAATTTCTATCGAAGGTTTATCAGGAACTATAACGCCATCACCACTCCCCTGACTGAACTCACATCCTCTAAACACCCCTTCTCGTGGACTGGCTATGCTGAGAGAGCCTTCCCTTTTCTTAAGAGCAGATTCACCATAGCACCAGTTCTTATCATCCCTGACCCTGCCATTAAGTTCATCCTCAAAGTGGATGCCTCTGACACACCTCTGGGCATCAAAGCTGGACTATCCCAGAGGTCAGCCAGGGATAACAAGGTGCACCCTGCACATTTTTTTCTCATTACATGACTCCAATGGAACGCAACTATGGCACTGGTGACCAGGAACTACTAGCTATTAAGCTGGCCCTGGAGGAGTGGAGGCAATGGTTGGAGGGGACTAAGTTTGCATTCATCATATGGACTGATCATAAAAACCTCAAGTACCTCAGGTCGGCTAAACACCTCAACATGCATCAAGCCAGGTGGTCATTGTTTTTCTCCCACTTCAACTTTGTGCTCTCCTTTAGACCAAGTTCTAAGAATATCAAGCCAGATGCTCTTTCCAGGCAGTTTTCTCTGAATGCTCAGCAAGGCACCGCAGACCCCATCCTCCCTGCCCATTGTCTCATGGCTGCCGCCCGACTTGACATAGAAACTGCTGTCCAAAATACTCTGCCCAGTGATTCAGGACCAGGTAACAGTCCTCCCAAGTGTCTGTATGCACCCCCTTGTGTGCATTCCCAAGTGCTTCCAGCCCCTTCTCCCTCCCTTCCAAGGCCCCTCCCCCTCCCAGGATCAGCGATGGATGGGAGGCCTACACAGTCAGAAAACTAGGTCCGTCGAAGAGGTCGGGGTTACAGTATCTGGTTGACTGGGAGGGCTACGGCCCAGAGGAGAGGTGTTGGGTGCTGGCAGGTTTCATCCTTGACCCTGCGCTCATTAGAGATTTCCACTGCAAGAATCCAGGAGCTCTGTCTGGGACACCCAGAGGCACCCATAAGGGGGGATACTGTCACGATTCAGCCCGGAACTTCCAAATCCTGACCTGTGCCTTTGCGCTCCACTCCATGTTTTCCCTGTTCTCCCTGCACTGCATGAGCACACCTGCTACACATTTGCTATTAGGCACACTATATAAATACACCAAGGAGAATTACTTATCACGGATAAATACTCACTGTTAGGTTTATGAAGTTCACGTTCATGCTCTCACTCTGTTCCCTGATTTGCATTATGTTTTTGGACTACAATTTTTACCTGCCGATTTTTGGGTTTTGTTACTGGGACTTTGACTTGGGACTCTGTTATTTTTCTGGCTCCATTTTTTCCTGTCACTCTGCCCATGCAGACAAACAAATTCCTGGCTGCTGCATGCTTGCTATGCACATTGCATATGGCGCAACGCATCACTCACTTCTGCTGGCTCCAGTGCTGAAAGTGAAAGTACCTAATACAAGCTTGACACTTACTGTGGAGTAAGCTCTTTGGGATGGTGCTTCTGACTTTTGTTTCCAGATTGTAGGAACTGCTCCATGTACCAGAGGTCACTCAAATCCTTCTATGTGAATTTGCCTGACAAATTTATCTTTTTCAAAATGTATGGAGCAGACACCAAATTGTCCTGTCCGTACAAATCAAACCCATTCATTTTGTAAGTGTCCTGCCAACTTTGGGCAATAATGGATCAAAATTCCACTTTTTTAATCAGCTACACTTGAACAGACTTGAACAGCACACCTCTTAGGAGGCATGCTTTGGTTTTAATTTTGTTTTGGAATAAATAATTAGTTAAAAATGTGCTACACTTTGCAAAGCAGACAAAGCCAAAAATGCTGCAAACTTTCAAGCATTGCGCATATGATGTCACTTCCTTTGAATTAACAATAACTTACCAGGAACACATTCATGTAATGGCAGACTCAAAGAGCCAAACTTTACCAACTAAATAGAACATGTTCCCGGTCTCGTATTAAAATACAATTTAGAAAGTAAACTATCAAACATATCTAGTTTTATAAGGTATAATTTCCAGGGGTGACATCATTTTCATGAGACTAGCACTTTAAAGTTTATCTAAACGTTTAAAGAAAGCTACCTTCAGAGTAGATTGCTGTTCTGTGATGATCTAAAACTAAAGCAGTATGACAAACAGCAAATGAGAGACTAGTATGTCTTTGGTGAACTAATAAAGGGTAAGTCTACATTGTAATAACCATTGATTTGTGAAGGCCGTTAGAGGACATGGCAGGATAAAATAAGGTTCTGTCATCTGTCTCTTATCTTTTATTTCTACTAGAGATATTGTTCATAAAATGCATTGATGTTTTCATTGCCTTGTGACAACTGATGTAATATTAAATGTTACAATTTCATCTCTTTCAGTGAGTCACAGATTTACCTGGAAATTAAAAGGGACACACACACACACACAGACGTGGACAAATTTGTCGGTACCCTTCCACTAAAAAAAAAAGGAACCCAGAACTATCTCTGAAATAACTTGAAACCAACAAAGGTTAATCCCATCCATGATTGTTTACTCCATGTTTAACACAAATCAGACTTTGCTTTTGATTTTTGATTCAACTGAATATTTTACATAAATATAAATTTATGTACACACACACACACACACACACACACAACAGACATTTGCCTTACTATTATTCTGAGGAACTTCCGCTGATATAATTATTAATGCAGTTAATTAATGCTATGCCTGCACTTAAACCTAACCCTAACCTTGACCTCAGTAGTCACTGTCGTGGAAAAATGACAACACCAACACCAGTCTCGTCCTTTTGCAAGAGAAAGAAGGTTTATTGCAGAAACGGACAAGTGATGAGGGTTCAGCACACCCCTCACACTGTCCCTTTGTTCTCAAATCTATATATACTCTTTACTAGATAAAAAGGAGACATTACATCTATTGCATTACATGCCCTAGCTGATTGGATCTCATTTAATCGCTGTCTCGTACGCACACCTGCTACGCACGTAAGGAACATGATAAGATGAAAAATGGTTTGATGCAGAATGTTCTGTCGTTTATCCTTAAAGAGGCAACGCTCAGAAAAGGAAAATACACACACACACACACACACACACACACACTACACTCATCTGTGATTGCACATTTGTTTTCGTGTGTATTATGCTGATAGGTTGGATATGGTAGGTCCTCTAGTGTAATTGTATATGCTCTTGGTTTTGTAGGAAAAAAAACCCCAACTGAATGGGTCTTTAGCTCATTTTTCTCGCAATTCAGAGAAGCCCAGCCTAGCCTTTAAGCTATTGCTTAAAAGCAAATACACATAGGATTAAGATTACTGTGACCTTTGCTTCTACTGCCAGTGTTTGGGCCTACAAGTCTGGACAATGCTTGTTTAAAAATAAATAAATAAATAAAATCTCATGCTGAATAAATTAGTCCGCCGAATCTGTATTTGTCCCACTAGGTGGAGACTATGCTACACAAACCAGCGAGTTCTGCTCATTATTCTGCCTTTACAAAACGCAAACAAATATTTTCTCCTTTCAAGATGCAGTTTTGTTTTCTTGTGTGCTACAATCCATTTTCTTAGATTTGGAGTGTAAGTTGGTATTGTTGTTGGTGGAATCGTAATTCTGGTATTCTTTATTTTTCTTTTCCTACCCCATTTTCTGTCCTACATGCTAGACAATTGGTACACACACACACACACACACACACACACACACAGATACCAGAAAGCATTTGAACTTGTGATTCCACAAATTATGGTAAACACAATAACATTTGGGACCCGTTCACCAGTGGCATCAATTTCTTTTGCCATTGCTTCCCATGAATTCCAAACTAATCACTTCATCGTTGCTTCCTGCTTATTCATAGCTAACCAAGGCTATAACACCATATAAAAGTAGTATATATAGCTGACATAGTCTTTGTAGAATATTATATAACTAGCTATCTAACTACTGCTATCTCTTAATATGCTCCATTGTTAGACCCTGAGATACAACAGCTGACAGCCCTCTCTATAACAAATAAGCGGATTCTGTTGTTACATTTCCTGCAGAGAGTTGGCCTAGCTCTTGAGTAAAACAATTATGGTTAAGGAAATTTTAAGGAGAAAGCTCAAAAATAGAATTGTGCAGGGCATCCAGACATTTTTGGTGATTAAATGCAATGGACATGCCCTATAGTAGAATTTAATCATAAACTTAGATTAAAATGGCCTTTAAAGCTGTATTAAGTAGTCTTAATATCGCGCTTAGCTTTTTCAACTTGGAAAGACTCGACTGAGGTTCTGTTGTAAGAATTTAACCCCCTCCCCTTAATTTTCTTGTTCTTCCTCAATCCCTGTTCTTCTGTACCTCAGCTGATGACATCGTTGTGCAATCAGCATGGCAAAGGTATTACAAGACCTTGAAATTCAATTCCCCCATCATCCTAAAATGTGGGACATCCTTTGACATCTCTAGTGCTCTAAATATGAAGGACTTTGGACTAGTTTCAGAATTAAAATGATATTAAATCTTATTTGTTTTCATTTGTGTCCAAATGAAATTTACTAGGAATGTACAGTGGGAATCTGAAATGGCAATGATGACAAACTCAATATAAAGGAGTCACACAAAAACATGTCAGTATTCAGATATAAAGCAGACTCTCAAATCCCAAAACACCCACATTCTGATTTCTGTACAGCTTATTAATATGACGATCTGTTGTTTTTGGTAAGGTGGTTGGTTTTATTTCTGTCTGCATCAGACAAAGCTAATTCTTGCTTATGAAACCCTGATGATAATGATTTCTGTGTGTTACTGAATCTGTCTGTCTGTCTCTTTAAGTGACTGCCAGATTTTTTTTTCCCTTTGTTGACTCTTTTCCAGGTCTTTGCCTGTACTGATCTGTGACTATGATCCGAGAGCCAAGCCCAAAAACTTGGACACAAAAGTCAACTATCTGGAAAGATAACCTATGCATATGGTATGAAGATTAGTATTAATGTTATGTATATGCCAATACTAAAAATATAACATTGTTAAAAACTATTTGCAATATCATCCATCCGTCTGTCCTTTATCTGCTTATCTGTCAGGGTCACGGGGGAAGCTGAAACCAATCCCAGCTGACTTTGGTGGTGTTTACATTAGACCGTATCCGTATCATTTTCGTCGCGGATGCACTGTCCGTGCACATTAAAACGCCAGGAAACGACTCCACAGGCGGAACAGTTTGAATCCGCCAGGGCCCACGTATTCAACCCAGTACGTATCTGATCCGGTGCTGTGTAAACATTGAGGAACGAGGATATGGAGTGCTGAGCTCTAGCTGACGTCGTCATTGGACAACGTCACTGTGACATCCACCTTCCTGATTCGCTGGCGTTGGTCATGCCACGTTGGTCATGTGACGCGACTGCTGAAAAACGGCGCGGACTACAGGAAACGACACACAGCGGCTCAGTCCTGAATCACTGCTCGTGCGCTTCACTCGCGCGCTCTGTGAGCTGCGCAGGGCTGGAGTGCGCACCCTCCAGAGGGCACTCGCTGTTCAGGGCGGAGTGATTTGGAGCACAGGATGCCTGAGTGCGGAGGAGGAAGCGCTGAGCCGCACTGAGGTTTATTTACACATTTCAACTTACGTGCCGTCTAATTAGTCATGTGATTAGCGTATCCGTGTATTGGCGTTGCTGTGTGCATGCGAATCGTGTATTGGTGTTGCTGTGTGCACGTGAATCGTTTTAAAAACGTTAATCTGATGATCCGCTGATACGGTCTAATGTAAACACCACCTTTGAGTGAGAGGCAGGGTACACCCTGGACAGGTCGCCAATTTATCACAGGGCTAAACACAGAGACAAACAACCATTTACACTCACATTCACACCTATGGGCAATTTAGAGTAGCCGCTTGATCTAAACCACATGTCTTTGGACTGTGGGAGGAAACTGGAGCACCCAGAAGAAACCCAGTCAGGCACAGGGACAGCATGCAAACTCCAACTAGAAAGATCCCAGTCATCTGCAAGATTTGAATAGAGAACCTTCTTGCTCTGAGGGGGTAGGAGATCATTTAAATATCAAGAATATATTGAGGTCCTGCACTGAAGCCCATGTTTCAATATGTATCATTATAAACAAATATCCTAAATAACTGCAAAGAAGCCTGTAGGTACCACTATGTCTTCATATTTAGAAGTTGTTTATTACATACTGTATGTAATTCCACACGTAAAAATCTACTGAGAAGGTGTAACTGAATACCTTCTAAAGGCACTGTAAACATATTTATGCCTGAGACTGCTGTATTGTCAGGAGATTTCTTGACATTGACAACAGGCATAGCATGACACTTCCAGCTGCATACAGAAAAGTGATGAATACACACTTAAGAGAAACAAGAACAGTAAATGGATTGTGAGGAACGCATCTGTAAAATATGTAACAAGAAGTAAAATGGACAGTTTAATATGTTGTACAATCAATGACCATTAAACACATTTCTGCCAATAAGCTTGTAGTAGAGCTAAAGAATTAATTTCACTGTGAATGTTTGTTGAAGTGCAGTACAAAACTACAAAAATATACCACAGGCTAGTGACTGTAAGACAGGGTTAACAGTGAAATAATACTTAGGGCTACCACAACATTAATGTGTGGAAATTATTCCTGAACGTTGCAGTCTTGAATAAAATAAACCTGCACATAAATAATTTTTTCACACCCTGACCTTGTGGTAGCCCTAATCAACATTTCATTGTTAACCCTGTCTTGTTTTTCCATGTGAAAATATTATGACCTTCAAGAGAAGCAATAAGGTTGTAGCATCATACAACTGTATGGCCATTGATGATACTGACAATTAGATTAATGAATATATTTATGTAGGCGATTTCTACGACAGTGTGCACATATGCAATTTACACCAGAATGTCACTGTGAAATATTACATTAGTAATTACGTTTACAGGCCCAGTTGCATCTGTTTGTTTAATGAAATGTCTAGACAGATTCAACATTATATCATGTGTGCAAATTATTATACACTCATTTATTTAATTACAGATTTCTCAATGTCTCAAATGTCAATAACAGGACATGGTGAAAACTGCAGCTGTGGTCTTACACTGTTTCCACAGAGCAAGGTCGTGTATTTGCTGTGACCATGTCACACCTAGGTATAACATCTGTTATTTTAGCATAGTGACAAGCAGTATTATAGGCAAGTTTTCGATTGTGGCCAAAACATAATGGATCATGGTTTGGGGGTGGGGTTGTTTCTTCCTCCAATGCAAATACATATCAGGAAATCTAAAAGGAGCCTATGCACAGCCAACAGTTTTCATTGATGACAGTGACACTCTGGTGACCCTTGGTGTGAAGCAAGGTGTGTTACATCTGGTTATCACTGCCAATCATACTGACAGCTGGAGACATTGAGAGGGCATTGCTAAAGTATTACAATGGGTCTCAACATGACTGGGACAAAGACATGAATAGTGTTGTATATCAAATAAACCCCTCAAACTAGTGTGTTAAAGGTAATTAGAAATATTGTGTACAATTGTGTTCAGCATCACAGCACACAGCCTAAGTATAGTCAGAATTATTATTTGTCATTTCTTCAGGATTACACAAAGTACATGCCATTCTGATGTTCATCAACTTTATCCCAGAACAGCAAAAATTATTGTTTGTTTGTGTGTGTGTAGCATCTTAAGTTGGTGTTGACAACAGAATTCATTAAGTCAATGCTAATTTGTCACAAATGAAATGTGTTCTACTTATAGTATTGTACAGTAAGTATGCAGTGTTAGTGTGTTGATGTAATTTCAAAACCTGTGTTGGTCAACACTGAAAAGGCTCAGGAAATAAAAAGAATCAGGAACAAGAACCTGAGGTAATTTAATCCTCAAAGGAAAGGGTGTGCAAAGCACTATTTAAGGGTAGAAGGTTGAACAGTAACTGACCAGGACTTATAGACTAGGTCAGAATTGCAAAAAGGGGCTTAAATAAGGAGTTGCAGGCATTTGTGAGTAAAAGTTGGCAAACAAACTTTTCTAAAGGTATTTTTTGCGCTGAATCCATTTTTGCTGTTTGCCAAGCTGTATCTCATACGTGGAGCCCAGTAGAGGGCACATTTGCATATAATTTGCATATTTCGAGTATTTCAATATAAAACTCTTCAATGTTGTACAGTATGAAAAAAGTAAAATAGCAGAAAGTTGCATATACCTCTTGGCTAAATAAGTACCAAATTTGGCTTCAATTGGGTGAAAGGAACTCTCAAAAACAGACTTTAGGTAGTGTGTGTGGTCCAAATTACCATATTAAATTATAAAATTCGTGGTCTTGAGTTTATAGACTATATAATAGACTATATAAAGGGTAATTCTTTCTGCTGAATCCATTTAGGCAGTCTTTTTATTTGTAACTCAAACTTTAAACTTTGAGTTCACTTCCTGGCAGAACATGCAGGCATCCCAATTCATGGTTGCAACAGAACTCCTTGTCATTGTTGGTAGTGTTCTTGCTCTCTTGCTTGGACCAGCACCTTCATCCAGATCTGCAGAACTGTCACAGGATTTTTGTTGCAGCCTAGAAATGTGGTTTTTACTGGTAAACGAAGCATAGCACATACGGTGCCAGAAGACATTCTGTATGTTCTGAACAAGAAGCACTCTTTGGATAGCATCTCTGTAATTAGTGTCGTGAAGCCTTTTTCTGTCTTCTGCAGCTGCTTTTAATGTGAGAAGGCCCTGTTCAGTTGCTTTGAATACCTGATCTCTCTTGGACTCTTTGCATATAATGCAGGTATCCAATGGTATTGACTGGTCTAGCTTCAAGCTACACACAGCTTCCATAATGATGTTCTTATAATCTGACAGACTTCATGGATGATCTTACCGACAGAAATATTTCAAATGCTACCAGAAATGTTGGCTTATATAGCTCTTTGGATAGAGTTTTATGGTGATGAACTAGGGCTGGGCGATATGGAGGAAAAACATATCTTGATTTCTTCTATATCTCGATATACGATATATATCTCGATATTTTCAAATCCCCCTAAATAAATAAAAAATAAGTAAAACTTCTGCTAGTAGGGACAGAACTGTATCAGTTTTTAAACTGCTGTGGGACAAAACTGTCTGTGCTGCTGCTCTGCAGTAAGATGTTTGCCTACTGCAGCATGGGCGATCGAAGCACGGGCAGTCTGAGTGAAGTCGCTGGAGTAGCCAACCGAAGGCATGCAGTGGAAATATGTGAAAACGCAATCAAGTAAATGCTACTGCACAATATTAAATGCTACTTATCTTTCAACTAACAGTGTTTTGAGGTGTTACAGAGTGATAGGGTGACCAAACCTCTGTAATTCCAAAAAGTAATTTTTTTTCTCGATTAATTTGACATCTCAAAATCCATATCGAGATACTTGTCCATCTCGATACATCTTAAATATCAATATATTGCCCAGCCCTATGATTAGCAATATTTAAACACTGTATGGAAATAGAAATGATGGCAAAAAGTGATTTTATTTTGAATTAAAGTTCTTGTGGATAAGTTTGAAGTTAATTTACAAACTCTGATGTGATGGCAACAGTTTCCTTGCATCCTCAATGAAATGACTCAGGAATGTAAGATTTTCTATTTGTCTGCTTGAAATATAGGGATAAAAGAAGACATATTCAGGAAAACAATAAGAAATGAAAGTGCAATTGTCCTTGTCACATACAAGTACCCTAATTCTCACTACAAATAAACCTCCTAGACTTGATCATTATTGTTGTACATGATGTTAAATAAAAAAAACGGAATTTACTGAAATTTTAGAGGTTGTCTTAGATTTTGTGCTCTACAGACTTCCACATAAGAGATACAGCTTGGCAAACAGCAAAAATGGATTCAGCACAAAAAATACTTTTAGAAAAGTTTGTTTGCCAACTTTTACTCAAAAATGCCTGGGGGTGTCACATTATCTGAAAATCGACCTAGTCTATTATTGTTGTCCAAGACATTACCAAAAAGGCCTGTTGACACAGTTGTGCACCTCTAGTAATGTTCTTTGACCAAAGACATATATATTTCCTACCTCAAACCTTACTTGAGGCAGGACAAAGTAAACAAACAGATGTAGTTTTATAAGTACCAATTAAAATAGCATGGGTTCAGTGGGTAGAGTTGGTGCCTCACAGGCTTCACCATCTGGGGTTTGATCCTGAGTTTGGGTTACTGTCTATGTGGAGTTTTGTACATTCTCTGTCTCGTTGTAAGTTGCCTGCAATTCCTTACACCTCCCTGTAGGTAGCTACTCTAGTGAGCAAGTGAACAAATGGAGTGATATCCTCTCCAGTGTGTATTCCCACCTCACAATCAGTGTTGAATGAATAAATCCATTAAAATTACTTTGAGTGGAAATTTGTATGTTTCATGTGTGGCTTTATAAAATGTAAGCATTTCCACTTTTTCAGCATGTAATTTGGTACATCTGTTCCAAATGCTATGTGTTCTTTTGTTCCTCTCCCCCCTTTAAATGTGATTTTTTTTTCATATTTGTCTGATAAAATCCCATAAAATTTATTTATTTTAAGTTAATCTTTCTGAACTTCAGAATAAGTGTTTTCAGCAAGTCAGAATGAACTTGTGGGACATTCATGATGGTGGTTTGCATGAGAAATTATGCAACAAGCTATGCATATTCATAAAAAGAGAGATTTTAAAAAAAAGCATTTGATAAACATCTCAGATCCTAACTAGCTTTCAATACATACAGTACACATGATTACCTTTTAAATAGAAGCTATATTGCTATGCTTCCAATATTGCTTTTATGTTTGTTAGGCAGGACCTACACTTCTGGTTCAGATTTCTTCATACTCCAATGTAAAACTCAATCCATTCTCTTCCTCTTTGTGTGAGACTTGATTCATTGGGTGGTGTTCTGTTGAAATTGCCCAAATTCACCAAAAGAACATCATACAGTGAATCAGTCTCTGAGAGGTTCACACACCCAACACACCTTAATGATTCAATTATAATGTATGTGCATGCGCAACGTACATCTTTAATTAAAAAAAAAATTGGTGCACAAGTTAATTTATTTTGGGTTTTATGAAATCAACAAAGGGTCAACATTATACATACAGGAACAAAAATGTGCATATAGCACACCTAATATTTGGTGAAATTTCCATTTGCAAGTTTCACCTTGACGAGATCCTTTTGTTGGCAATCAACAAGATTCCGACAGAATTCTGGTTGGATGTTTGATCACTCTTCTTGGCAGAAAATTGGTAGAGTTGGTCAGTGTGTGTGCTGGTCAATACAATGAGTGCTGTCAAACAACCCCTTTTTATGCTGGCACTGAGATGCTACCAGCTATATTCAACCATGATCACTAACAGGAAGTTAAGAGGCCTTGGCAAGTTAATTTTTTTTTCTTTTAATTTCAGCACCACTGGATTAATAAATCAAAATGGGCACATGTACATGACTACACACAAGAAAATAACAGAACTTAAATTAATGGCTCTTTCAAATGTGTTGAGAGAGCAGATTTATTATTTACCACTGGCAGATTACATTTAGCATTTATGTGGCCTGTATAAAAGAGAGAGATTAAAAAATAAAAATTATAGTCTTGTAGACAAGCTCAAGCTCACCAATTTCCCACCTCTCCAGCTTCCATTTATTAATTAATCAGAACAAAATTAAACGACAATATGGTGAAGTGATGGAAAGTTTGCAATGAACAATATGTTACTTTATAGTTTTGAAGTCAGGATCACCTGGGATTGAACCTGGTTCTCTGGTGTAATAAGTAGGTGTGCTAACTCTGTACCAGAAGATAGTGTTACAAAACCTAGATGCAGAGACAAGGTTATTCAGATCAAGGGTTTGTACTTGATTAGCAGGGCAGAAACATGGAAACAGCAGAAGACAAGAAATCAGAAGTACAGTCCAGGCAAGGGTCAAAATCCAGTGTCAGTCAGAACCAGCATACAATCCAAAGTGGCAAGCAAAAACAAAAGTCCATGAGGCAAGCAAGGGTCAACAACAAGAAAACAAACAGGAGAAAACTCAGAGCATAAACTCAGGAACAGGCTTAATCACTGGGATTGCACAGAATGTCAACTCAAGACTGAGAAGAGGAAAAAAAAAATTCGGGGGGGGGGCGCTTTAATAGACACATTAACCAGCCTGAGGTGAACACAATACATAGATAATTAGAGCAAACAAAAGACACTGAGGACCCCACATGGCCAAAAAAGGAATGGCAGTCACAAAGTCATGACATTTGATGTCTTCAGTATTGCTCGACAATGTAGAAAATAATCAAAATACAGAAAAACCTATGAATGAGTACGTGTGTCCAAACTTTTGACTGGTACTGTATCTGTAAAGGTGGTTCATGTAAAGCATTATCTTACCTGATTTTGTAAGTGATGAGTGATATGTAAACAGGGACGGATTATGAGTCCGTGGGCCCCTGGGCCAGACGACGAGAAAGGCCCCCCCCAACAACGCACACACACGCTGCTGCAGCGGCACCCAACTCACACACAAATCAGCAGCGGTACAAAGGTTGTGCTAAAAACTATACTACATTTTTATTCATGAAACATCACTTTTTGAACAAACAACTCACAGAATATCTGATCTGAAACGTAGCCTATATGCAATGGTAACGTATATCAAACGAATAACTTTATGTCAGCCAAGAAATCGCTAATTCCTATTCACATATTAAATGCATCTCTTGTGGATTTTGCGCTGCGCGAATTCATGTACAATATCATTAAGTCCAATGACTTAGTCAGCTCACTCTCGATGGCCATCAGAGAAAGCCAGCAGAGATGTTTTTGTTTCATCTTTGTCCTTACTTCATTTTTAATTCGACCCAAAAGAGAGAATGATCGCTGTCCTTTGCAGTTGGTAACAGGCAGTGTGAGGAATAACCGGAGCGCAACGTATACGTTCGGAAACATAGACTGAAGGCCATACTCCAAAATAAGTCTGAGCAGTCCTTTTGGGCTTGTGTCATCCCCAGCCTTGATGAATGACCTCAGTTGGTCGCCTAAACATTCACCCAGATCAGATGGGTAGGCAGATGCCAGAACACTGGCCTTCTGCATCACTGAGGCATCCGATTCAGTCTTTTCGAGGAAAAGTGCACTGAACAAGTCATACAAGTCCCTGTATGCCTGCAGACGGTGTCGGAGGCTCTGTGTGAGTCTGTCGATGGCAACATTAAAAGTCTCTATTTGAAATGTGCATTTCTCCCCAAACTCAATGCCCTCTTCTGCTGTTTCGTCAGCAAAGGTTTTGCGTCTCGTTCAACGACAAATGTCATGCTTGTACACCTGACTGACACCAGGCACACTCAACGTGGCCCTCTCAAATTCCTCAAATCGATTCCTCTGTGCAGTAATGAAATCATGCAGTGACTCCAACGCTCTAACAGCACACTCAAGTGAGACATTGCTGTGCTGCAAAATAGTGCTAGTTGCATGGAATCGTGACAATATTGTATCCCAAAACTTGACCATGAATGCAATCTCCAATGTCTCAAACTGCTTACAGAGTGAACGTGCTTCTGAATGGGTCTCCCTTTTTTCATCCATATCCGTGGAAAAAAGCTTTACCCTTTCGTGCAACTGCTTGTAATTTTGCCACAATGCCTTTGTTGATTCCTCTCGGCAGCTCCAGCGTGTGCTAGAGAGGGATTTCAAAGTAAGCTGTAAGCGAGTGTCAGAATCTCCGAATACTTTGGCCCATTGATGCGTGGAGGCAGCGACGAATTTGTACAGAGACTGCAAAAAATCAAAATAATTGCCAACCGCATCGCTACAGTCCTCAATACTGTTAACTCCGACCAGGTTTAAAGAATGGGCTGCACATGGGACATAGTGAATCACTGGATTCTTCTTTTTTTAGGTGGGCTTGCAATCCGCTATATTTTCCACTCATGTTACTCGCATTATCATAAGACTGTCCACGACAGTTTGCAAGATCTAGACCAAGTTGATGCACCATTGAGATAATACAATCAGCTAAGCTTTCTCCTCTGTGACTATTGATGGGCTCAAATCCAACAAAGCTCTCCACTATGTGGCCTGTTTCACTCATGAATCTAAAAATGAACGTGAGCTGGTCTACATGGGATAAATCAGGGGTTGAGTCAACTATTACAGAGAAATACTTGGCATCACGTAATTCCTTCATAATAATTTGCCTTGTTTTCTGTCCCATGAGTTCTATAAACTTGTCACAGACTGTTGAGGATAAATAGGAGACGCTGCCACGGTCCTTCTGCCCAAACTTTCTGATGTGCTCTGCCAAGAACGAGTCAAACTGTGCTAACAATTCTAAAGTGCCCAAGTAATTCCCATTTTGGGGTGAGCCTAGTAGTTCATCTTGTCCCCTAAATGCAAGTCCTCTCTCCCCCAAGAACTTGATAACGGAGACAGCTCTCTTGAGCACCTCTCTCCAATACTGCCTCTCCCCCTCTATTTGCATCATCAGTTCGCTGTCCACGGTAGCTGCTGCTGTTGTCCAACGATGCAACGCAATCATACAGGCCAGATGTTCCGCACTTCTCTCATGTTCTCCAATCTGCTCTGGATGTTTCCAGTCGGAATAACCAGGGACGAATGAATGTGATTTAGACGAAAACAATTTACACGCAAAACAGTAAATATTTCCTGTGGACGGAGAATAAGTGATCCACTCTCTATCGATGACTTGGCCATTTGGCAACATGCATTTGAGCTGGTTGTTTGTTAGAACACAAGTCTTGCCACTTATTCCACTGTCTCTTGCAGAGGCAGGATAACTCACCCTCCTGTTCTGAAACACTTTGACCCCTCTGTCAATGAGAGCTGCTTTAGCCCTGTCACTTTGAGTGTCCTCCCAGCGAGCTGGGTCAGTAACAGTCTCAAACCACAATGACGCCCCTTGCTCCTCTCTTGCATTAAGACATGGTAACTGACACTCCTGTACATTGCTAGCAGAGGTAACCTGCCTTTGGTCCCCCTCTACTGTCATGTTCTTCTCCTCCTTCCCTGCTTCAGCTGGCATAACACTGCTGCTGTTGCTGCTACTGCTGCTACCTGGCTGTCTCTCATCACCATGTCCTCCTGTTATCCCTCCATATGTGTGCTCATTGTCCTCCTCATTGCCCTCCTCCTTCCTCACTTCTGTTAGCATAACATCACTGCTGCTGCTGTTACCCGCCAGTCTGTCTTCATCAAATTTAGCTCTTTTCCCACAAATGTTTTCATCGTTTATTGTAGAATTCTTAAAAAAATTTTAAATTCTAGGAACTTGATTTAAAATCTCAGCTTCTCTCAAATCTTTGTTTTTTTAACTTGCGCTTAGCTGCTCCATTTAATACCCGCCGCTCCATGATCTTGCATTGACTTAAAGGTGGGGTATGAGCATAGGCGGTTTTAAACGGGGGCCGGGGGGGGCAGTGCCCCTGTAAAATTGCTCCTGGCCCCTGTTGTGGCCCCTGTGCTGAACAGGTAACAAGATTTATTAATTTTGACGTGCGCTGGCTCAAAGATCGGAACTGACATGACGGAGTGTTCTACACGGACTCCTTAAAGCGCTACACGCACACTGTTACCTGCAGCAGAAAGACCCGCAGCAGCGCGAATTGTAAACTTCAGATGTGAGAGATAACAGCAGCTGCAGCCCTGCAAGGATAGGCTACTGCAAAGAGGCGAAGGTAAGGAAAATTATTCAATTTCGTAACGTCAGTGTTTGCACATATCCGTGTTTTACTGTTGTTGTTCACTACAATAATAAATCCGTTTTATTGCGCTTTCTTAAAAGTGTGTTGCACAGCAACACACTGCTGTTACCCGCCAGTCTGTCTCAAGAGAAGAGAGAGCCAGAGGTGGAGAGAGAGCCAGAGGTGGTGGTTGGAGAGGTGGAAAGTGAGGCATCTGAAAGGCAATCTGAGAGTGAGGATGAAGACATTCAGTGTTTAACCTTCTTGTAAAACTTTAATGGCCTTTTGATATGTAGAGGCTACATTCCTCTCCGTTTACTTTTTAGTATAGGCCTACTGTAGGCTATCATCATGGAAAGGAGCAAGAAGGACATTATGTCCTTTTTTGCCCCTGTTGGCAAAAAGCAACATAGAGAGAGTAAGGAAGATGAAGATTATGAAAGAGAAGAGAGAGCCAGAGGTGGAGAGAGAGCCAGAGGTGGTGGTTAGAGAGGTGGAAAGTGAGGCATCTGAAAGGCAATCTGAGAGTGAGGATGAAGACATTCAGGATCAGATTGAGGGACAGAATGAGGGACAACCCAACAAGTCATTGGGACAACCAGATTCACCATGCATATCAAGTACAGCACCATCAGGTTTGTGATGTTGAACAAATGCGTGTGTGTGAGCAGTGTCGACCTACAATTCATATAGCCTACCCTGAAAGTGTGAAGTCTGAATAATAATTAATAAATATAAAATACAAATAATAGATATAATAATAAATTAATAAATGAATAATGATAAATAAATGTTGTTCTCAGTCGCACTCCCATATTTACTGTATTCATCTTTCTCCAGATATCAGCAAGTGCTTGGACAACACTCCAGTGCAGCCACGTCTGAAGAAAAGGTTCATTGTATGCAAAAATAGAAATCTTATTTTACAAAAAAGAGAAACATGGTTTTAAGATTTACTGAGCACAATTTATTTTATGTTTAGGCTATTGAGACAGAATGTTTATCTCATTGTATTTATGCTCAATGTTTTTTGTTTTGGTTTTAAATAAACTAAACAAAACATTTTGAATGCTTAAATATTGCCATGTTTTGCCCATATGTGCCCCCCTGAAAAAACACTGGCCCCACCTCGGCCCCCCTAGTAATTTTGGTCTAGAACCGCCACTGGGTATGAGATTTTTTTCAGGAGTATTTTTTACCATATTGCTTGAAAAGCTCCTCACATCCACGTTGCAAGCAGTACAATAGAAGGTTTGACCCAAAAGCGAAATATTTTAATCCAGTCTACAGTGTAAAATAAAGGAAAAACGCCATCCAACCCTATCGAGGTACCACCTCAAAATGATTGGATACTGACACGTCAATCAGACTGAAGCCTGCGAGCAGCCCGTCCCTTCTGTGTGTGTGTGTGTGTGTGTATGTGTGAGAGAGCGAGCAGCCCCTCCCCCAACCCGCGCGCTGCGAGCAGAGTGTCACAGGATTTTCTCAGTGGACTCCCTCCAAACAATGGGGAGTTACACGAAAACGGAAGGAGATATTCACAAAATTCTTTCAAAGTGAGTGCCACAAGGCTCTCCTGAACACACTGATGTAATTTTTTTGTCTGTAGTGTAAAAAATGAGGTCACTAGAGCGAGTTAAAAACGAGTGACTTTTCTGCCAAGTTTATAATGGCAGTCTATGAGGCTGCGCGCCTGCCCTCTCCTCACTTTCAGGCTTCTCATTCAAAAACTGCAAGTCCTATCAGTTAGGTAGACACATTGTGTGAATCAGGACAAGTGTGGCTACTACTTTTGAGAAAATTATGTGTGTGGAGTGAAAATTGGGGCTGAAAACACAGTTTAAATGAGAAAGTTTGAGCTATTTTTCCAAGCTCTCTACACTCTCCACTGGTGTGTAACGCAATAGACACCCATTATAAAGGCTGATTTTCTCAGGCTTTATAAGGGGGAGGAGGGGTGGAGACGCGGGGGGTGGGAGCATGGCGAGGGCAGGCATGTTTCTTTTCAAAATATGGCTTGCGGGAACCGTTATTCCAAAATCTCATACCCCACCTTTAATCATTAGTATTGTAAATGTTCACCTGCCTGTCAAGTTTTCTAACTAGCGCCCTCTATTGACAAATCCAGTTATAGCCTACTAACCATTTTCAGTAAGCTAACAGACGAGCTGTGTCCTAGACGTAAACAGAATTGAATTACTTGTACGTATTACCATACTGAAGCAATTAAAAGTAATTCAAACAAAAGAGACTGACTTAAACATCAGTATGCGTTGTGTTGGTATGGCAGAAATATTTTTTCACGTTCCATATTTAGACTAGGGTGGGGCAAATTAGACTATGGTGTGCAAGCCATACACTCAGCAATACATTTAATGCAGGATCAGAGAGAAATCTTTATTTTTCTTTTCTTTTTATTTTTTTTCTGGGCCCCTCTCCAGACTGGGCCCGGGTGCAATAGCTCACGTTGTTACCCCTCCAGAACTGGCCCTGGACCTGCGCACTAATGAAGCAGATAGAGGGGTACATGTGACATTTAATACCCCACATTATTTGATTGAAAGGCCCCTTTTAGATATCAAGGATGAATAACATAACCTGTGGTTCAGGGGCCCTATTAAGACATATGACATATCATACCCCATGCTATTTAACTGAGGGGCCCTTTCAGATACCAGGGATGACTAACATACTGTAATCCGTGTTTCAGGGCCCCATATGACATATGACCTAATTGAGGGGCCCTTTTCCGATACCAAGGATGAATAACATACACAACCTGTGGTTCAGGGGCCCTATATGACATATCACACACCATGCTATTTGACTGAGGGGCCCCTTTCACATATCAGGGATGAATTACAAAGCCTGTGGCATATAATGGAGGGGCTGTATTAAGACATATTACATAATATAACCAGTGTTATATGGCTTCAGGGCCCCAATAGGATATCGGGATGCATAATGTTGTAAAAACAATGTTGAAATGGTAGCGCGGAGGCTTGGGCTTCAGGGCCCCCTTGGCCCTTGGGCCCCTGGTCCTGGGCCCGGTAGGCCTGTGCAGTAATCCATGCTTGTCTGTAAAGCTGGCCATTCAAACAGTCAAATATTTTATACAGATTGTGTTTGGAAAGTCATCTAGGAGGAATGTCACTAATTCCAGGAATATCCAAACTCATTCCTGTCACCAGTACTGAATTGAAAGGAAAACACTGCATTCCAGCATAAGAACCTTATCCCATCTGTGAAACATGGTGGCGTTAGTATCATGATTTGGGCCTGTTTTGCTGTATCTGGGCCAGGATGGCTTGCCATCATTAATGGAACAATTAATTCTGAATTATACCAGTGAATTCTAAAGGAAAATGTCAGGACATCTGTCCATGAACTGAATCTCAAGAGAAGTTGGGTCATGCAGCAAGACAATGACCCTAAGCACACAAGTTGTTCTACCAAAGAATGGTTAAAGAAGAATAAAGTTAATGTTTTTGGAATGGCCAAGTCAAAGTCCTGACCTTAATCCAATCAAAATGTTGTGGAAGGACCTGAAGCGAGCAGTTCATGTGAGGAAACCCACCAACATCCCAGAGCTGAAGTTGTTCTATACGGAGGAATGGGCTAAAATTCCTACAAGCCGGTGTGCAGGACTGATCAACAGTTACTGGAAACGTTTAGTTGCAGTTATTGCTGCACAAGGGGGTCACACCAGACACTGAAAGCAAAGGTTCACATACTTTTGCCACTCACAGATATGTAATATTGGGTCATTTTCCTCAATAAATAAATGACCAAGTATAATATTTTTGTCTCATTTGTTTAACTGGGTTCTCTTTATCTACTTTTAGGACTTGTGTGAAAATTTGATGATGTTTTAGGTCATATTTATGCAGAACTATAGAAAATTCTAAAGGGTTCACAAACTTTCAAGTACCACTGTATCTTTGGAAACTGAAAGTCATAACAGGCATTCATGCAGCAGTAACAGGCAAAACAATGATCAAATTCCAGAAAACTGGCAATAATAGCAAACGAAGAGATAATGGAAGAGCTCACTAAGATGGTTCCAGACAACTGGGCTAGACACTTAGAAGTGCAGTTTTGGAAAATATCTAGAAATGACATAAGCTTAAAAAATACATAAGGATAATTAGTAGAACATGCAATGGTTAAGAAAGGAGAGAGAGAAAGAGAGAGAGAACGATATCAAGCAGAAAACACACACACACACACACACACACACACACACAGATCGAGAGAGAGAAAGTACCTACCAATCTTAATTCTAAGAATTATAGTAAGTAAGCATTTTTCCAAGTGTACTCTGGATTCACAGTGCCACATCAGTGACCAGTGCATGTGAAGGAGCTTCACTTCAGATGAGTGAAGCTTCAAATTCAGGTATAATACAAGGGAGCCTGAAATGTCATATACATCAAAGCTTTTCTTTTTCTGAGCCTAGAAAATTCTGTTCTGCCCTCACTCACATTTACCATGACCCTGGCTGTTCCTTAAACCACCAAATGGGAAGAGACAGCTGGCAAAGAAGTGAAAAAAAGCAAAAGAGAAGAAGAAGAAGCCTTTATTTGTCACATGTACATTGTGTTGCTAGAACTAAGGCATCTTTTCATATTTTTTTAAAATTAGTGTCTTTAACAAATAAGACAAACAAATGAACAGTTATTTATGTTCCCCCCCCAAATTATTTGTAGTTAAAATGTAATTGACTCAAGCTGCACAGTGGCCCAAAGAGTAGCATTGCCACCTCACAACTCCAGGGTCCCCTGTTTGGTCCTGAGCCAGGGTTACTGTCTGGATCCTCCGAGTCTTCTGGTTTCATCCCCCCCCCCAAATAAATAAATAAATAAATGCTGGTACTGTAGGTGTGAATAAGTGTGCAAATTTGTATGTGCATGATGTCCGAGGATGGTCAGAGTGTACTGCCTCTTCATAGTCAGTGTTACGATGATAGATAGACTATGACCCTGACCAGGATAAAGCGGTTTCTGAATTAATTAAACTGATTTGTTTTGCTCTGAAAAAGGTTAGAATGAAGAGTGAACCAAAAGTTATGACGGGAAATTGCCAAAATTAAGAATGCAATGATCACACAGGAATTCATAGTAATGTGAAATATCTGTTTCACTTGTGAATTGTTTGTCCTCCTCACCCCTTTGATACAACAATTTTGCTACAGATACCCCTAAATCTATTATCATATTGTACATATAAAAGTATTTGCGGTGTCCTGAGATGGACTGGCATCCTGTCCAAGGCTTTTTCCCATCTTGCACCCAATGTTTCCAGGAGAGGCTCTGGGTTCACCTCAAATAGGACCAGGATAAAAGTGGTTACTTGGACAAATTATAAGTGCACCATTTGTTAAAAGCTAGTAAGTAATTTCATGCAAGTGGTCCAACAGTGTGTTTTCTGAAATTTGGCCAGTGTCAGGTGGCAGAGATAGTTACAAGTGTAGGTAGACTTTATTGCAACACATGTAGACTGAAGATATTTCAACCTCAATAATGACATGCAGTAGGTGTTCTCTTTCAGATAATTTTTACACTGTAGGTGCAATAAATTTAACTAGTGGAGATTTCTTCTTCTGATTTTTTTTTTTGCAACACGTATGTAAACCATTTTCCCATGTACCAAATGTAGTTAACCTTCCATGACATGATTAGTGTCTGAAGGTTTTTTTTTTTTAAATTTACTTTACACTGGAGACATGAAATTAATGTTTCTGTTCCAGCAATAAAGGAAGCTCCGAGCCACCAGTTTGGCATTATGTTGCTGTCTGGTTTGGAGGAACTAAGAGGAAATATAAATATTGCTGCAAGAGGTGATGAAGGGTTCTCGCACCTTCAGTGCTATCAACAGATGAATGCAACGTGACAAGAGTTTGGTTTTTCTAGGAAGTATGTGAAATGCCTCCAAACATCAATAAATTAACAACACCGCTAACATGTTTTAACCACATAAACCAACATGGTAACCCTTGTCTGGAGTAGGGTTCAACTCCATGCTGTGCCCTTGCTTATAAAAGTGGATAAATTATCATGTACAATTTTGTAACATTTCCCAGCTACAACACACAACATGCCCAAATCACTTGCTGAGGTGTTGGCAAACACACACGAATATTACTGTAAAATTCATGATTGTGTGCATCTTTAGACAATATAAACATCAGTGTCATGGTTTTAAATAAAACTACAAGAAAAAGGAGGGCCTTTTAACATATAAATCTCATTATCCTCAATGACTGCACACACCGACACCTAATCTTTACACTTCACTTGTTCATGTAACCTGTACCATAATCCTTTTTATGTGCTGTGTAAATATGCACCTGACAAATTTTCTTTACTTCCATGTATAATGGTAAACTGCATGTAAAATTTTATTTTCAGACATTGCCTTTACTTTACATGCGTATCCAAAAACATCAAGAGTTTTAAACACTGGAAGTATCAGTTTTTATGTATCAACTACAAGGACACAGTTAAGGTGTAAATCATATTGCTCAAATTCTAAACATTTTTGAGCAATTTAATCTTCTTTAGATTCTCAACCATGCTTGCTGCACACCATGCAAACTAAATTTTGAATGCATGTGATAAAGTATCTGGTTTTGTACTTTAGATCTGTGTGGTAAAAGTCGTGAGTTTTTAAACATTAGAAGTATCAATTGTTGTGTATGGAAGACAGTGGGATACTTGTGCATCTCAAACAAGTAGAATATCATGAAAAAGTTCAATATTTTACATCACTTATTTAAGAAAGTGAAAATTTAATATATTCTAGACTCATTACATATAAACTAAAATGTTTCAATTATTATTATTATTATTATTATTATTATTATTATTATTATTATTATTATTATTATTATTGCCTACAGTGCAAAAAAATCTCAAAATATTAGAATATTTCATTTTGAGTTTGAGTAAAATAGTATAAATACTGTGTATCTTTCGGTCTAGTTCAGTACACACAACCACAATCATGGGGAAGATTGTTGACTTGACAGTTGTCCAAAAGACAATCATTGACATCATCCACAAAGAGGGTAAGCCACAGAAGGTCATTACTGAAAAGGCTGGCTGGAAAAGGTACACAAGCAACACAGATGACTGCAGCCTTATCAGAAACTTTCAGCATTTTAAAAGCACACAGTATTTCTTGGCCAGGCACAGTACACTGTGGCATTGTACTTCATTGTTAGTATAATTTATTGTAAAATAAAGGTTAACATGGAATGTTCTGACACACACACACACACACACACACACACACAAAGCACATTGACACAAATGTTAAAAAGTAGAAACTGTTGCCAATGAAAGTCTTTGCAAGGGTAGAGGGAATGTTCTGATGTAACGTGACTAAGAGAATATTCATATAAATCAAGCTTTTGACATTACATAGAGGTTTAGTAGTGTTTTTCAGTTCATTGATCCTTAAGTAATGTGGAGGCATACACAAACACAAATATTGTGATTTCTGCTAAACGTCCTCACCTCTTTCAGACTATGTCTACAGTATCCTGGTCTCCTGGTACATATATTTTTGGTGTTAAAGTGATAGCATTATAAGAAAAGATATACACCAGACTTTAATAACACACAATCTGCAATAATAAAAAATGTAATAACACAAACACCAGACATGGAGCTTTCAACCACTTACGGTATGCTTGTGAATGACTGGTACATGATGAACTGAAACAGATGTGTAAAAGGAGGGGAAATGTGATATATATATATATATATATATATACGGTATATATATATATATATATATATTTCAATGCATTGAGTTCCACAGATTTGGTTGCCACTGCTTTAGGTAAATTTTTAACACATGCAATAAGTAAATAAATAAATAAATAAACAAACACACACACACACACACACACACACACACACACACACACACACACACATTTCTGCTGTGAGTTCAGAAGGTTCTTCTGAGTTTTCACATTTGCTTTTTAAACAAGTTTTATTCTCCCAGAACTCCAATGCAACAAGACCTACCGTAGTGTGTTTACAGGGTGTATGTTGTGCATATATGGATTATTGATTGGATCAATAAAATATCGGAAGGAAATAATTCAGTAAAAGTTACATAGTTCAGAGTACAGAAATGGTTGTCTCCAAAAAGAAAATATTGAATTAAAAAAAAAATGCATTGAGCATTTTGTCTGTTTGAAGATGTTCTTAATTATAATTAATTAATTAAAGATCCATGCTCTTATTTTTCTTGATCTAATAAATAGTACATAGTTGTACATAGTTGTACATAGTTCAGAGTACAGAAATGGTTGTCTCCAAAAAGAAAATATTGAATTAAAAAAAAATGCATTGAGCATTTTGTCTGTTTGAAGATGTTCTTAATTATAATTAATTAATTAATTAAAGATCCATGCACATATTTTTCTTGATCTAATAAATAATGCATATATGTACCACATACACTTGATTTGCCAGCACCAGATCCTGCTAAACAGAAAAAAAGATAAGTTTTTTGTTCTTTTTGTATTTGGATGGAGAAGATACAAAATACATTTGATATTTGTTGATATTTGTTGATATTTAAATAATATTGGCTGGCTTTGAGTGGTATATCAGATATATTCCATTCAGCTAGCATGATATTGAATGAGTCAAAGATGAGTATATAATATTTCGATTGTTAACATAAATTATACTAACAATGAAGTACAATGCCACAGTGTACTGTGCCTGGCCAAGAAATACCATGTGCTTTTAAAATGCTGAAAGTTTCTGATAAGGCTGCAGTCATCTGTGTTGCTTGTGCACCTTTTCCAGCCAGCTTTTCAGTAATGACCTTCTGTGGCTTACCCTCTTTGTGGATGATGTCAATGTTTGCCTTTTGGACAACTGTCAAGTCAACAATCTTCCCCATGATTGTGGTTGTGTGTACTGAACTAGACCGAAAGATACACAGTATTTATACTATTTAACTCAAACTCAAAATAAAATACTCTAATGTTTTGAGATTTTTTTTGCACTGTAGGCCATAATAATAATAATAATAATAATAATAATAATTGAAACAGGGCGGCACGGTGGTGTAGTGGTTAGCGCTGTCGCCTCACAGCAAGAAGGTCTGGGTTCGAGCCCCGTGGCCGGTGAGGGCCTTTCTGTGTGGAGTTTGCATGTTCTCCCCGTGTCCACGTGGGTTTCCTCCGGGTGCTCTGGTTTCCCCCACAGTCCAAAGACATGCAGAGGCGTGTCAACCAAGACAGCCCCACAACATCCAGAGACTTGAGATACTCAGGGCGGATCTCATCCACCCCCGGTGCCTTGCCACCAAGGAGCTTGCAAACCACCTCAGTGACTTTGGCTTGGGTAATGGACGAGTCCACCTCTGAGTCATCAGCCTCAGTCTCCTCAATGGAAAACATGACGGTGGGATTGAGGAGATCCTCAAAGTATTCCTTCCACCGCCCGACAATGTCCCCAGTCGAGGTCAACAGCTCCCCACCTGCACTGTAAACAGTGTTGGCAGAGTACTGCTTCCCCCTCCTGAGGCACCAGATGGTTTGCCAGAATTTCTTCGAGGCCGACCGATAGTCCTTCTCCATGGCCTCCCCGAACTCCTCCCAGTTCCGAGTTTTTGCCTCCTCAACTGCCCGAGCTGCAGCACGCCTGGCCTGCCGATACCCGTCAGCTGCCTCAGGAGTCCTGGAGGTCAACATGGCCCGATAGGACTCCTTCTTCAGCTTGAAGGCATCCCTTACTTCCGGTGTCCACCACCGGGTTCGGGGATTGCCGCCACGACAGGCACCGGAGACCTTGCGGCCACAGCTCCGAACAGCCGCGTCCACAATGGAGGTAGAGAACATGGTCCACTCAGACTCAATGTCCCCCATCTCCCCCGGAAGCTGGGAAAAGCTCTCCTGGAGGTGGGAGTTAAAGACCTCCCCAACAGAGTGCTCGGCCAGACGTTCCCAGCAGACCCTCACCATATGTTTGGGCCTGCCAGGTCTGTCCAGCTTCCTCCTCCGCCAGCGGATCCAACTCACCACCAGGTGGTGATCAGTTGACAGCTCAGCCCCTCTCTTCACCCGAGTGTCCAAGACATAGGGCCGGAGATCAGATGAAACGACAACAAAGTCTATCATCGACCTCTGACCTAAGGTGTCCTGGTGCCACATGCACTTATGGACACCCCTATGCTCGAACATGGTGTTTGTTATGGACAAACCGTGACTAGCACAGAAGTCCAATAACAAAACACCACTCGGGTTCAGATCGGGGAGGCCGTTCCTCCCAACCACGCCCCTCCAGGTGTCACTGTCATCACCCACATGAGCATTGAAGTCCCCCAGTAGCACAATGGAGCACCCCTCAGTACCTCTCCCAGGGACTCCAAGAAGGCCGGATACTCTACACTGCTATTCGGCCCGTAGGCACAAACAACAGCAAGAGCCCTCTCCCCAATCCAAAGGCACAGAGAGGCGACCCTCTCGTTCACTGGGGTAAACTCCAACACATGGCGGCTGAGCTGGGGAGCTATAAGCAAGCCCACACCAGCCCGCCGCCGCTCACCATGGGTGACTCCAGAGAAGTGGAGAGTCCAGCCCCTCTCGAGGAGCTGGGTTCCAGAGCCCAAGCTGTGCATGGAGGTGAGCCCGACTATCTCTAGCCGGTACCTCTCAACCTCCCGCACAAGCTCAGGCTCTTTCCCCCCCAGCGAAGTGACATTCCATGTCCCAACAGCTAGCCGCTGTGTCCGGGGATCAGGTCGTCAAGGCCCCTGCCTTCGACTGCCACCCAATCCACACTGCACCAGCCCCCTACTGCTACCTCTGTGGGTGGTGAACCCACAGGAGGTCGGGCCCACGTCACCTCTTCGGGCTGAGCCCGGCCGGGCCCCATGGGCAAAGGCCCAGCCACCAAGCACTCGCATGCGAGCCCCAACCCTGGGCTTGGCTCCAGGGTGGGGCTCCGGCTGCGCCATACCGGGCGAAGTCTCGGTCCTTGGTTGTTGCTCCATTAGGGGTTTTGGTGAACTGCTCTTGGTCTGGCCTGTCACCTAGGACCTGTCTGCCTTGGGAAACCCTGACAGGGGCATAATGCCCCTGACAACATAGCTCCTAGGATCATTCAAGCACACAAACCCTTCCACCACAATAAGGTGGCAGTTCTAGGAGGGGTTTACCGGTCCGTCGTAGTGAAGAAGGAGCTGAGCCAAAAGGCGAAGCTCTCAATTTACCAGTCGATCTACGTTCCGACTCTCACCTATGGTCATGAGCTTTGGGTAATGACCGAAAGAACAAGATCGCGGATACAAGCGGCCGAAATGAGTTTCCTTGGCAGGGTGGCTGGGCGCTCCCTTAGAGATAGGGTGAGAAGCACAGTCACTCGGGAGGAGCTCGGAGTAGAGCTGCTGCTTATCCACATCGAGAGGAATCAGCTGAGGTGGCTCGGGCATCTTTTTCGGATGCCTCCTGGATGCCTCCCTGGGGAGGTGTTCCAGGCATGTCCCCCCGGGAGGAGGCCCCGGGGAAGACCCAGGACACGCTGGAGGGACTATGTCTCTCGGCTGGCCTGGGAACGCCTCGGTGTTCTTCCCGAGGAGCTGGCCGAGGTGTCTGGGGAAAGGGAAGTTTGGGCTTCCATGCTTAGACTGCTGCCTCCGCGACCCGGTCCCGGATAAAGCGGAAGAAGACGAGATGAGACAAACAACGGAGTGGCCTGGCAGCCAAAATTCTCTCAAAATCTTCTGCTTTTAATGAAGCAAACCTTGCGGCCATATTTGTTTACAAACTGTCACAGTCACTCACTAATGCAGAAGTTTTACATCTCCGACGGGTCTCTTTTCCAGTTTTTTATGTCCATTGGTATGTTTTTCTCTTGTAAATATGCATGAAGAATATAAAATGAAGTTTTGGTATCCTTTCAGGTGTTCAGCACATCTTTAGTTTCAGTTTTCAGTTTATTTATTTAGTGCTTAAACCTAGCACTGGGATTAGCCTCATTTTCTCTCTTTCCTGGCCAACAAAGAAATGATTTTGCACACAGAAAAGTTTTGTCATTGGATCTTTGCATGAGCTCCGATGTGTGATGTTGTGTTGTCTTGACAACGTGCAATATTATAACAATATTGCAAGCTCATTCTCCATTGGGGAGAGTAGCATGATACACTGAGGATAAGTGGTATTATAACAATATTGCAGGCCATCAATAAATCCACTAGAAGGGAATAGAATACGTGTTTATTCCATGGAAAAAGTGGCCCATATGTATAATAATTGTTGATATTCTGTCCCCCTCCACACACACACACACACACACACACACACACACACACACACACACACACACACAGATATTGATTTGCAATAGCAAAAACACATTAAGAAAAAGACCAGCAATCCTTAATTCACTATCCAAGTCTCAACTCTTGATGAACTGTAGATGGAAATGAATGCAAATATGAAAGATAAACTTCCAATCTATCACTCTCATTTCCTATTGGGTAAAATCTTCATGGGAATAAAGAAAGTTGCCTCTGAGTGCTGGACAGATTGTGGTTTGACATACGACCACGTGCTCTGTCTGTACTGTTCTGAGACATGGCAGTACAATGTTCTGTATTTGAGCAAATTGGGTTTAAAATGAAGTGTTATTTACTTAAAAAACATTGAACTAAATATTGGTCAAATCAGGTATTAAAGACAGTTGTTCTTGTTGATGATGATGTTGCTTTTATTTTTTTTACATACAATTCCTATAGGATACAAAGACAAAACAATGTTTGTTTGTTTTTTAAACTGCAGTGTGGGTGGCACGGTGGTGTAGTGGTTAGCACTGTCGCCTCACAGCAAGAAGGTCCTGGGTTGGAGCCCAGCAGCCAACAAGGGCCTTTCTGTGTGGAGTTTGCATGCTCTCCCCGTTTCTGCGTGGGTTTCCTCTGGATGCTCCAGTTTCCCCTACAGTCCAAAGGCATGCAGCTTAGGCTAATTGGTGGCTCTAAACTGACTGTAGGTGTGAATGGTTGTCTGTGTCTATGTGTCAGCCCTGTGATGACCTGGCAACTTGTCCAGGGTGCCTCTCGCCCATAGTCAGCTGGGATAGGCTCCAGCTTGCCTGTGACCCTGTAGGACATGATAAGCCACTACAAATAATGGATGGATGGAACTGCAGTGTATGATGAATTAATGGATTTTATTAAGTACACACCACAGTTTCAGGAGTTTAACATTCTACCCCCAAGCTCTAAATTGACTTCAGAGAAATTCAAACTGATGTTCTTTGCAGGGAGAGATGAATCATCCCACGCTGATATTGATTTAAGAGCTAAACATAGAAATAAAAAAAGCCTTATCATGTATGCAGCAAATCAGCTACAAATTTAAGCAATGCTGTATTCTGTTTATGTAGCACTAGAGTAAGAGCAATAGCTACATGTGGCAGCGGGGGCGTGGTCAAGTGCCGGTCTGTGACAGGAGGGCGGAGTCAGGGAAGGTAAGTGGCAGAATCGCTATACCTGAGAGCAATTAACCTGTGTTTGTGTGTCTTCCCAGGGACCGTGCCCTATATGAGGAGGGAGAGCGAGAGCAGAAGGAGCTCATTCCTGAACCAGACGCTGGTTGTGTGTGTGTGCGTCTGCGTTAGATTGTTTATTGTTAGACTGAAAAGTGTGGCTATAGAGATCTTGCATGTGACGTCACAGCCGATCCAGATTGTGACAGACGCCATCTTGTAGGTCAAACGCCATATTCCGCCTTCTACTTCTACTTCTGGTTCTACTTCTGCTTTTACTTCTATCTTTTCTTCTGGAAAACCCTACTATATACAATTCTACTACAACGGCTGCGGCTACAAGCTCTCCCTACCTGTGCACGTTTTTTATGTTTTTTGTGTGTATTTTTGCGTGTTGTCCGTCTGTACCGGACTTCAATATCCACTACAACCGTATGGACTTACTGGACATTGGTTTCCAGCAGAAAATGATGGTTTGTAGCGATTTCCATTGCATGCACAACATTCCGGACGAGAAAAAAAAAAAACATTCCGGACGAGAAAAAAAAAAAAAACATTCCGGACGAGACCAGATTGCGAGACCAACAGGGTCTCCGTGGATTGTTATCGGAAGCAAAGCGAAGGAGGCAGCGCCGGGAGCCGAAGCAAAAGCGAGGCTACAGGCAGAGCCGGCCTGTTGACTAAGCTCAGAAAACAGCTACTCAAACCTCCACTGCCAAGCCTCTACCTCTCCAACGCCAGATCCATGTAAACAACACGGACGATTTGGAATTACCTTATTCTATAATCGGCTGGTCAGTGCTATACTCAATACTTAAGTGACTTACCCATCCAGTGAGGATCATTTTCTTGCTTACAAGATGCCACATCTGAGTCGCTGACAAATCCTGAATTTCTTTAGAGATAACTGTCCAGAGATTTATAAGCACGCAGTGCTTCACCACTGAACAGCAAGGGAAAGTTGATGAGGTAATCATACACGTCTGGGTATTCCGCTGGCAGTTCAAAATCCGGTCGTGAAAACTCCGTCCGGTAAGCCATAAGGGTCACAAATCTGTAGATCGTTTATTTTAGACATATATCTAGTTATCTGTTCATTAGAAAAATGAGCCGTGTAGTCCGTCGGTTGAAATTGATCCATTCTGTACACGAGTGCAGCAGTATTCAGCGGTGTTTTTGACCGACACGATGGCGGTTGCGTACTTTCCGGTCACGTGACTGCAAGATCTCTATAAAGCCAAGTTCAAAACCTGATCTCTGTCCTGCCATCCTCTGTGCTCCACCCACACATAGGGAGTCCTACAGTGGTGCCGAAACCCGGGAAAGTGGAGCACCAACCCAGCAGCCCCATGGAATCCTCCCCATTCGCTGACCTGGTCCATGCCCTCGCCACGGCTCAGCAAAGCCAGCACCAGGTGCTCGTCACACTCCGAAAGGAACAAGAGCAGCACTTCGAAGCCCTGGTGCTGGCCCAGCAGGAAAATTGCAAGGCGTTCCGGCATCTCCTCGCGTCGGCGGGGCCCACCAGCACTCCGGCTGCGGGCCCGTCTCCCCTCACTGTCACCAAGATGGGCCCGCAGGACGACCCCGAGGCGTTCCTCACATTGTTTGAACAGGTCGCTGAAGCCTCGGGGTGGCCGATGGAGCAGCACGCGGCGCGCCTCCTCCCCCGCTCACGGGAGAGGCACAGCTGGCCGCGCTACAGCTCCCCGCCGACCGCCGGCTGGCCTACGCGGACCTCCGCCGGGCCGTCCTCCAGCGCGTGGGGCGCACACCGGAACAACAGTGCCAGCCTTCCGCGCGCTGCAATTGGAGGAAGTCGGCCGGCCGTTCGCGTTCGGCCAGCAGCTCCGGGACGCCTGCTGGCGGTGGCTGAGGGCCGACGATCGCGACGCCGAGGGAATCGTCGACCAGGTGGTACTGGAACAGTTCATCGCCCGCTTACCAGCAGGAACTGCGGAATGGGTCCAGTGCCACCGCCCGGCGTCGCTGGATCAGGCAGTCGAGCTGGCGGAGGATCATCTGGCAGCTGTCCCGGCGGCAGGACGGCAGATGACATCATCTCTTCTCTCCTCTTCTCTCTCTCCCCCTCCTCCTGTGTCCCGTCCTCGCCCCGTTCCCCCACCGCGGAGGCGGGGGCCGGCACCACCCCAGCTGGCCTGCCGCACCTGCGGTGCCCTCCCGTTTCTCCCTTCTGTATCTGTCTCTCCCCCACCTCAGGTGAGTGAGCCCCAGATCACCAGTGCAGAGGGAAAGCCCGGGCCGGTTTGCTGGCGCTGCGGGGAACCAGGCCACCTTCAACAGCAGTGCACAGCAATGGAAGTGGGCGCGGTGGTTCGGATCCCTGATGCGCCAGAGGCCACCCTCGATCGGGCCGGAGCGTATCGCATACCGGTGAGTATCCAAGGGGCTACATATCAGGCATTGGTGGATTCTGGTTGTAATCAGACCTCAATTCGCCAAAGCCTGGTTCAAAACGAGGCATTGGGGGGAGCACAAGGGGTGAAGGTGTTGTGTGTGCATGGGGATTGTAGAGGTCAGAGCAGGTGGTTGGAGCACAGAAGTACGGCAGGACAGAACTGAGTTCAAAAAAACTATTTATTGTGTTCCATTTTCAGGTTAAGCACACATACTCCCAGACACACACACACACAAGTCATCTGGTGCAGGAGAGAGCTCACTTCCTCTGTTCTCTCTCTCCTTATATAGGGCGTGGTTGCTGGGAAGACACACAAACACAGGTTAATTGATCTCAGGTGAAGTGATTCTGTCACTTACCTTCCCTGACTCCGCCCTCCTGTCACAGACCGGCGCTTGACCACGCCCCCGCTGCCACAGGGATGTTCACCGCTACCCTTTGGTGTCGGTCCACATTATTTTCAGAGGGGAAAAATTTATACTGAAGGTGGCGGTTAATCCTCGCCTTACCCACTCTTTAATTTTGGGGACTGATTGGCCGGGATTTCGGGGTTTAATGACGCGCCTAGTAGAGAGTGGGTCCTGCCAGTTGACAGGGGGAGGTCCCGGTGTCGCTTTGGCGGGAGCAGCTGTCACAGAGCCGTCTACGTCATCTCCGTGTCAGAGTGAGGAGCCGCCAGCTCCTCCTCTCTCTATTGGGGAATCCCTCGCGGATTTCCCATTAGAGCAGTCGCAAGACGAGACTCTGCGGCATGCGTTTGACCAAGTGAGAGTAATCGATGGTCAAACGCTCCCGCCGAACGCCACCCCGTCCTTCCCCTACTTCGTGATTATGAAAGATAGATTATACCGAGTGACGCAGGACACTCAAACTAAAGAGCGAGTCACGCAGCTTCTGATTCCAAAGAGCCGCTGGGAATTGGTATTCCTGGCGGCTCACTTTAATCCCATGGCTGGACACTTAGGGCAGGATAAAACACTAGCCTGAATAATGGCCCGATTCTATTGGCCGGGGATTCGTGGCGATGTCCGTAGGTGGTGTACGGCATGCCGCGAATGCCAGTTAGTAAATCCAGCGGCCATTCCATAAGCGCCTTTGCGCCCTCTACCATTAATCGAGACCCTGTTTGAGAGAATTGGGATGGATCTCGTCGGGCCATTAGATCGGTCAGCACGAGGGTACCGCTTTATATTAGTTCTGGTGGACTATGCAACGCGATACCCGGAAGCAGTGCCTCTACGCAATATCTCAGCACGCAGTATTGCAGAGGCACTCTTCCGCGTCATCTCCCGAGTTGGAATCCCGAAAGAGATTCTGACTGATCAAGGCACTACGTTTATGTCACGAACACTGCGCGAACTGTATGGGTTATTGGGGATTAAGCCGATCCGCACCATCGTATATCACCCACAAATGGACGGTTTAGTGGAACGGTTCAACCGCACCATCAAAAATATTATTAAGAAATTCATAAGTGAGGACGCACGTAATTGGGATAAGTGGCTCGAACCCTTGCTGTTCTCAGTGCGAGAGGTCCCCCAAGCCTCCACGGGGTTCTCCCCGTTCGAATTATTATATGGGCGTAAGCCGCACGGCATCCTGGATGTGCTGCGGGAAAATTGGGAGGAGGGACCTTCACAAAGTAAGAACGAAATTCAGTACGTTATGGACCTGCGCGCAAAACTCCACACGCTCACCCACCTAACTCAGGAGAATTTGCGGCAGGCCCAGGAACGGCAAGCCCGCCTGTACAACAAGGGTACGTGCCTTAGAGAGTTCACACCGGGAGATAAAGTACTCGTACTGTTGCCCACGTCGAGCTCCAAGTTGATCGCCAAGTGGCAAAGACCCTTTGAGGTCACACGGCGAGTCGGGGACATCGACTATGAGGTGAGGCGAACAGACAGGGGTGGGGCGCTACAGATTTACCACCTCAATCTACTTAAACTCTGGAACGAGGAGGTCCCCGTGGAGTTGGTGTTGGTGGTTCCGGAGAAGGCGGAGCTGGGGCCGGAGGTTCAAAAAGGGACATTGGCATCACGTACCTCTCCGGTCCCCTGTGGAGACCACCTCTCCCCGACCCAACTCACGGAGGTCGCCCAGTTGCAGACCGAGTTTTCGGATGTGTTCTCTCCCCTGCCCGGTCGCACTAACCTCATAGAGCACCACATAGAGACGCCCCCGGGGGTGGTAGTGTGTAGCCGCCCTTACAGGCTACCCGAACACAAAAAAAAGGTGGTTCGGGAAGAACTTCAAACCATGCTCGAAATGGGCATCATTGAGGAGTCCCACAGTGACTGGAGCAGCCCGGTGGTCTTGGTACCCAAGGCCGACGGGTCGGTCCGGTTCTGTGTGGACTATAGAAAAGTCAATGCGGTGTCTAAATTCAACGCGTACCCAATGCCTCATATTGATGAGTTGCTCGACCGACTCGGCACTGCTCGCTTTTATTCGACACTGGATTTGACGAAGGGATATTGGCAGATCCCCTTGACTCCACTATCCCGAGAAAAAACGGCCTTTTCCACACCGTTTTGGTTACACCAATTCGTCACCCTTCCGTTTGGGCTGTTTGGGGCACCCGCTACGTTTCAGCAGCTGATGGACAGAGTCCTCCACCCTCACACCACTTATGCGGCCGCGTATTTGGATGACATCATCATCTATAGTAATAACTGGCAGCGGCACCTCGAACATCTGAGGGCCGTCCTTAGGTCGCTGAGGCGAGCGGGGCTCACAGCCAACCCAAAGAAATGTGCAATTGGGTGGGTGGAAGTACGGTATCTGGGCTTCCACTTGGGCAACGGGCAGGTGCGTCCCCAAATTAATAAGACGGCAGCAATTGCGGCCTGCCCGAGGCCCAAGACCAAAAAGGGGGTGAGACAGTTCCTGGGGCTGGCTGGCTATTATCGTAGGTTTATACCTAATTATTTGGACGTCACCAGCCCACTGACTGATCTCACTAAAAAGGGGGCACCAGATCCGGTCCAGTGGACGGAGCAATGCCAGCGGGCTTTCTCAGAGGTAAAGGCTGCACTGTGTGGGGGGCCACTTCTACACTCCCCTGACTTTTCTCTCCCTTTTATGTTGCAGACCGATGCGTCGGACAGAGGGCTGGGGGCGGTTTTGTCCCAGGAGGTGGAGGGGGAGGACTGCCTGGTCCTGTATATCAGCAGGAAGCTGTCAGTGCATGAGGGGTGCTACAGCACAATAGAGAAAGAGTGTTTGGCCATCAAGTGGGCGGTTCTCGCCCTCCGGTACTACCTGCTGGGGCGCCCTTTCACCCTCTGTTCAGACCACGCACCCCTCCAGTGGCTCCACCACATGAAAGATGCCAATGCGCAGATCACCCGTTGGTATCTGGCGCTCCAACCCTTTAATTTCAAGGTGGTCCACAGGCCGGGGGCGCAGATGGTCGTGGCGGACTTCCTCTCCCGTCAAGGGGGGGGGGGAGTCAGCTGCAGGCCGGACGGGCGCCCGGCCTGAGTCGGGCGGTGGGGGTATGTGGCAGCGGGGGCGTGGTCAAGCGCCGGTCTGTGACAGGAGGGCGGAGTCAGGGAAGGTAAGTGGCAGAATCGCTACACCTGAGAGCAATTAACCTGTGTTTGTGTGTCTTCCCAGGGACCGCGCCCTATATGAGGAGGGAGAGCGAGAGCAGAAGGAGCTCATCCCTGAACCAGACGCTGGTTGTGTGTGTGCATCTGCGTTAGATTATTTATTGTTAGACTGAAAAGTGTGGCAATAAAGCCAAGTTCAAAACCTGATCTCTGTCCTGCCGTCCTCTGTGCTCCACCCACACATAGGGAGTCCTACACTACATTAACATGGACCCTAATAATCCATTAATAATTGAATTTGTTATGTCAACAATTCGATAGGAATGAAATACCCCCATTCCATTTGAGAGTTTAATCTGATTGAAAGAGGTAGTGTCAACCTCTGATAATCTGTTTGATAGGAAAATATTAGCTATCTAACCACTTGAGTAGATTGCTGTCTGCACCTGTAATCTTTTGCACTTGTTCAATACGCCTTCATATAGTGCTGTGCTTTATTTTTAGTCTCACAGTAACGACATCCACAACATCACACGCTGCTCCCAGAAGTATTGAACAATTATGCCAAGATTTCACTTGTCTGTTGTTGCAAGAAAAATATTTACATTAACTTATATTCAATTAAAAAAGTAAAATGGAATTACTCTTCAAAAAAATTGCCAACATTAATGCTCTAGTAATTTAGAATAGGCAGTAATGATATGGCTCTGTACAAGATGACATTTCAAAACAAATTATCCTGTGCTCCCTTTCTCCTGTTCAGCACTTATATAAGAAGGATTTATTTTCCCCAATTGATGTGCAATCTCCCTGTTGTGCTAGAGTGAAGGTCTTTCTTTAAAAGTCGATGTTAAATTGAAATTGGTGTGTCTGAAAACTGTCTTTTTGATAGCAGTCACTTCAGCACAAACAAAAGTGGGAGAACAGATGAGATGAGTGTCCCCACAGCAGGACTTGGTACCTTACTCCCTGGGGAAAAAAGAGGTGGTCTGGCGGACCTGTTTTGGGACCTAAATCCAGCTGGAGCACATGTCTGACCACCGCCTTGATGCCCCAGCAAATGGAGGCTACAATCCTGGACTTGGGAATTATGGGGCTCTTGTCCTTTACTGAGTCAGGGTCTTGGAACTGTCTAGAGAGGGCATCTGGTTTCTTGTTCTTAGTGCTTGGGCAATAACAGAGAGTGAAATTGAATCAGCTAAAAAAAGTGCCCAATGAGCCTGATGAAGATTAAGCCTCTTAGCTTGTTGGAGATGCCCAAGGTTCTTGTGATCCATCCAAACTAGAAATGGGTGTTGAGCCCCCTCCAGCTAATGTCTCTACTCCTTGAGAGCCACTTTAACTACTAACAACTCCCTGTCCCCAACATTGTACTGTGCCTTGGTTGGAGACAGATGTCAAGAGTAGAATGCACAGGGGTGCAATTTTCCATCTGCAGAATGCTGGGAAAGGACTGCACATCAGAAGCATCCACCTCCACAATAAAAGTTTGTGAGAGTCTGGTAGCATAAGAATGGGAGCAGATGAGAAGCGTGCCTTGAGCAGTTGGAAAGCCTCCTCTGTTTTAGGGTTCCACACAAAAGGAACACCACTTTTGGTCAAAGTAGATATGAGGGCAGCCACAGAACTGAAGTTCCTAATGAATTTCCTGTAGAAATTCATGAATCCCAAGAAGCACTGAACTTCCTTGCCTCACTTGGGAGTCAGCCAGTCTTGAACTACTTGGGTCTTCTTTGGGTCCATTTGAACCTGGCCCTCCTTAAGGATGAATCCAAGGAATGACACCTCCCGCACATGAAATTCACACTTCTCCTGTTTGACAAATAAGTGTTTTTTAGAAGCCTCAATAGAACCTGATGGACATGATGATGATGATGCTCATGAAGGGACTTGGAAAAAACATATATCATCAAGGTAAACAAAAAATGGTTAATCATATCCCTGAGGACATTGTTAATGAAGGCTTGAAAGACAGCAGGCATGTTGGTAAGGCCAAAAGGCATGACTTGGTACTCATACTGGTACTCCCCCCCCCCCAACTCTTTCTGTCCCACTGAGTTACACGTCAATCCTGAGATCGAGATGCTGACCTCTTCTGCTCCTCAGACCTGCCTGATCTATACTGATGCCCTATGTCTGGTTGGAGTCTCATCACATCGTTCCTGTGGAGGACAGCCCCATATGGACAGTCAAAAGTTGCACTTGGAAGATGGCTCTGGACACTTACAGTAATGCTTTTATGGCTGAGGACTACAGTTGACTTGCTAACTTTAGGACTATATTTGTCATGAACAGTTTTGCACTTAAGTTTCCATCAATGAACAGTTTATAACTTCAACAAAACAGACTTCATGTATAAACTGTTAAAATGTTACAATCATGCTATCTTTTATCACCCTTTTGAGTCTGGTTCCTCTCGAAGTTTCTTCCTCATGTCGTCTGAGGGAGTTTTTCCTTGCCACCGTCACCACAGGCTTGCTCATTGGAGATAGACTAGGGATAAAATTAGCTCATGTTTAAAGTCAGTAAAATCCTGTAAAGCTGCTTTACAACAATACCTATTGTTAAAAGTGCTATAAAAATAAACTTGACTTGTAGTGCCCTGTTGGAGTGTTGAAAGCTGTCATCCATTCATCACCCTCTTGGATGTGAATAAGATTGTAAGCATTTGTAAGGTCAAGTTTAGTGAAGACAGTGGCACCTTGGAGTAAGTCAAAGGCAGTGGACATCAATGGAAGGGGGTAGCGGTTGCGATCTGTGATTTTTTTTTTTATTTAGACCACAGTAGTTGATGCAGGGTCATAATCCACCATCCTTCTTCCCCACAAAGGCACCTGCTGGAGTAGTGGAGGGCTGAATGAATCCAATATCCAATGCTTCATTGATGTACCTGTCCATGGCCTCCTGCTCGGGCAGGGACAGAGAGAAAATTCCCCAATGGGGGGACAGGTTCTGGGTAATAGCTCAATGCTGCAATGATAGGACCAATGAGGGGGAAGGGTAGAGGCCCTTATCTTACTGAAGACTTCTTTCCGGTCCAGATATTCAGCAGGAATGTAGGATAACTTGGAAACACCAAGAGGTTGAATGGCTTGAGGAGCTGGACTCAGCAAAAGGCAAGTGGCATAGCAGGTGGGCCCCCATTCAAGGACTGTCCCAGTAATCCAATCAAGGTGGGGATTGTGATGGTTCAACCATGGAAAACCAAGTACTACAGGGAATGCAGGAGAATCTATCAAGTGCAGAGTGATTTCCTCTTGGTGGATGTCTACCTGAAGATGCAGGGGAGCAGTGGCTAAAAAACTGCTTAAAAGTCAAATCACACTAAGTCACAAAGCCATGGTACCCCCCTTGATTTCCATCCTATCTTTGGGGAGCTGGGAGTCATGATCCAGCCCCAGGAGCCAGTAGAGAAGTTTGAGGTGAAACAGGAGCAGGAGGCAGAACCTGAGCTGAAGGAGCTGGTGATATGAGCTTCTGTACTGCTTGCCCTATGTCCTGCAGCATCTGGTGGTGGCTGGCAACTGCTTCCCAGGCTGTGGATGAAAGCCATAATGCATTTAAAGTCCATAGGGTAGGTGCCGTCTGAGGTTTCTGCCGAGTTAGTCATGGCTTAATCTTCTGACACCAGGATGAGATTTGAATATGGGTCTTTGAGTTGATAGACTGATGTTATAAACTGAGCTAACCAGGATGGGGGTTGACTCAAGTGCAGAGGCAGTTTTGTTGAACTAAGTGGTTCTTTTATTCCATAAAATAAAGTTGAAAAATCCAAATGCTCAGAAGTTCACAAAAATACAAAAAAACAGAGCTCAAGGTCAATAACTCCAAAACAGTTCAAAACCACAGTTCCATAAAAATGAGGTGAATAATAACACAGTCCAAGAGGGCAATCCATGGAGACAGGCAAGAGTGACAAACCAGGATAGTCAGGGCAACACAGATTCTTAGAGCAGGAGGCTTGGGATAACATTTTCCTTCACAGAACAGCAAAGACTAAGCAAGGAATACAGCTGACAGCTTGGTTTAAATAGGGATGAATGAGGTCACATGACAAAGACAATGAGGCATAGGTGAGGTGAATAACAAAGAATTGATGTTAGCACGGCAGCACGGTGGTGTAGTGGTTAGTGCTGTCGCCTCACAGTAAGAGGGTCCGGGTTCGAGCCACGTGGCCAGTGAGGGCCTTTCTGTGCGGAGTTTGCATGTTCTCCCCGTGTCCGCATGGGTTTCCTCCAGGTGCTCCGGTTTCCCCCACAGTCCAAAGACATGCAGGTTAGGTTAACTGGTGACTCTAAATTGACCGTGAATGTGAATGGTTGTTTGTCTCTATGTGTCAGCCCTGCGATAACCTGGCGACTTGTCCAGGGTGTACCCCGCCTTTCGCCTGTAGTCAGCTGGGATAGGCTCCAGCTTGCCTGCGACCCTGTAGAACAGGATAAAGTGGCTAGAGATGATGAGATGAGATGATGTTAGCACAGAACACAAACACACATAACAAAAGGCATAATCTAAAACGGCCACCAGATGATGACAAAGTTCCCGCAGCCTTGACAAGTTGATTCTCATTAATATCCATGCACCACAATTTGCATATACCAGCTCACATTCTAGCCCAGGCTATAATACTTCTATTTCTGGCACTTTTGCCAGTGGCTGTCTTGACAGTAGCTTTGTCCTAAATTTCCTTTGGGATCAATAAAGTATCTATCTATCTATCTATCTATCTATCTATCTATCTATCTATCTATCTATCTATCTATCTATCTATCTATCTATAACCTGCATAGTTGAAACTTCAACAGTACTGCAGGTATTGTGAAGAACAAAGGAATGACAAACTTACTGGGGAAATCACCAAACATCCCCCTGCAACAAAGTTATGCTGAGAAGGAGAACTTGTGTGAGTCACAACTACATGCCTGTGTGACTTCGGGGACATGACTTTTGATTTATTTATCCACAATTTACCCATGTTCTAATGGCTACTTCCAGCATGATAAATGTACCAAGTAACAAAGCAAACGTCATTTCAAACTGGTTTTATGAACATGACAATAAGTTCAATGTTCTTTGGTGGCCTTCCCAGTCACCAGATCTGAACCTTTATAGATAGAACACCCTTGGGATGTGGTAGAATGAGAGATTCACAGAATGAAAGTTCAACTGAAAACTCTGCAGGAATTGTGTGATTCAATCATGTTAACATGGACCTTGTGTCAACAGTTCAGGCTGGAAGTATAATGGTGTGGGGAATATTTTCTTACCAGATATTGGGCCCATTAATACCAATCAAGCATCCTTTGGATACCATAGCCTATCTGAGTACTGTTGCTGACCATATGCATCACTTTATGGGTAAAATTTAGCCATCTTATAATAGCTACTTTCTTCATTAGAGTATGGCATGTCACAAAGCACAACTCATCTCAAACTGGTTCATGCTGATTCTTGCTGAAATGAAGATTCATCAGACCAGGTCACATTTTCCAATCTTCAACTGTCCAGCTTCAGTGAGCCTTTGCCCACTTAGATTCCTGTTCTTGGCTGACAGGATTCTGATATGGTATTCTGTGTTTGTAATGCATCCACCTTGTTATTTGTACCATTCTGTGTAAATTTTTGAGACTTGGAAATCCCAGGAGATCAGCTATTTCTCAAATATTCAAACCAGCCTGTCTGGCACCAGCTGAAATAACAAAGTCACTGAGATCAAACTGTTCCACATTCTGATGGGATGTGAACATTAGCTGAAGCTTTTGAGCTATCTCCATGAATTTATGCATTGTGCTGCTGCCACATGGCAGTTGGCTGTTTGGATAATTGCGTGAATAAGCAGATGTGAATGTGACAGATTGGGCTACACTCCTCAATTTGAGTCATGATTATTTTAGGTTTGTGGTTGGCGGAGCCACAAGCAAGGGGAGTACTGGTGCGACTTTTATTCTGATAAAAAGTCAGTATTTAGTGCCATAGGATCCTCTCATTTCGCTGTGGCGTTTGTAGCTAGTGCACCTGTGTGGTGGCTGGCGTGAAGTTTTTCATTTCAGCTGGGAGTAGTGTTACCAGGGGTTCTTTGCCTTCAGGTAGGAAATTAACATGATTGTGTAGTTTGTAACTTGTTCAGCTGTTGGCTTTAATTCTTAGCTGCCATGTTGTAACTTTAAAGGAACAGTCCACCGTACTTCCATAATGAAATATGCTCTTATCTGAATTGAGACGAGCTGCTCCGTACCTGTCCGAGCTTTGCGCGACCTCCCAGTCAGTCAGACGCAGTCAGACGCGCTGTCACTCCTGTTAGCAATGTAGCTAGGTTCAGTATGGCCAATGGTATTTTTTGGGGCTGTAGTTAGATGTGACCAAACTCTTCCGCGCTTTTCCTGTTTGCATAGGTTTATATGACCAGTGATATGAAACAAGTTCAGTTACACAAATTGAAACGTAGTGATTTTCTATGCTATGGAAAGTCCGCACTATAATGACAGGCGTACTAACACCTTCTGCACGCTTCGGCAGCGCATTGATATCTGAGCTCCGTATCAATGCGCTAACAGGAGTGACAGTGCGTCTGACTGCGTCTGACTGACTGGGAGGTCGCGCAAAGCTCGGACAGGTACGGAGCAGCTCGTCTCAATTCAGATAAGAGCATATTTCATTATGGAAGTACGGTGGACTGTTCCTTTAATGCGGGCTCATTTTGCAGTGTTCTTTTTGGTCCAGTTGAGGTTTATAATCGCGGTCTGGGCAAGCCTTAGTGGTGGCTTGAATGACACCGGAACCAGCTGAAGGTAGGCTGTTTACATTTGCGCTTTCGCACCAATTGTTTGTCTTCGTACTAATTGTTTACGTGTTTAGTGAACCTGTTTACCCTCTGCTCTTTCTAGCGAGCAGTCTAATTGTGTCGGTCTCGTCAATCAGTGAGTCTGTTTTCATTTAGCATCGTTCGGTATTTGCGGTAGGCATGTTTAATTTTTGCCCACCATTTAGACAAGGTTGGCCACTACTATTTAGTAATCGTTGTGCGAATTGTGTTACAGGTAGAATTGTACACTCGCCACAGCTTCTCACACTGACGGCAAGCTGCTGTTCCATTGCCATTTTGTGTCGGTGTCCGTTTGGGGCCAGGGCTGTTGACAGCTTTGGCTGGGCCCGGGACAAAATAATCTGAGTGGGCCCCCCCAAAATAATCTGTGTGCCCCCCCACACACACACATACGCGCGCATGCACATCGCCACACAGCAACCACCCACACACAACCCCTCTTTTCACAGTCTTCATTCACTCCAACCCTTAAATAACAGGTATTCCAAGCCCATTATAACAGTCAACCATTTTATTTCAACATTTCAACATATTTACAGTTTGAACATTTCCTTAGTCTGCAACTATTCAGGTGCGAAATGCAATGCGCCGGACTTTTGCTGTGGCAAAGTCGTCAATAAGGTCATTGAAGTCCAGCTTCTTTGCAAGTTCGCGCTCTATAGAGAGCATAGCCAGCCCATTGAGCCTGTCCTGTGACATGTTTGAGCGCAGGTAGTTGATAAACCAAAATGATTGTTTACGGGATGGAACTGGGCCTCAATGAGAACGGAGTTATGGCTTTCCCAAAATCTGAACATAGAAGCATCACCACTAGTGATGTGTACAGTGAGTTTTTCAGTGTATTTTTTTGTCTTGTTTTTCATAAACGTCCTTTCCGTACTTGATTTAGAATGTTACAAAAAAAATGGACACCCTCCCAACCACGTAACATTAGCCTATCTGACCTGGGGGCTGACACGTTTATTACGGATAAACCAAAAGGATTACAACTTTCCCTGGATATAGAACTGGACTGAGAAGATTTCAAAATCTTAACGTGTAAGCAACAACAATAAAACAGAGGTTGTTTTATTCATTTAGGGCTTATTAGGCTACTTTCATTAATTGCGCTTTTCATACAGGCCTATCATTTTTCACTTGAGCAAGGGAATTGTTTGAAGAGTATCCAGTCTAAGCGAAAGTTTAATGTTTTGCAACAGACTAACCTCAAAACACCCCATTTATAGCCCATTCGTTACATTAAACTCTATCTAGCTGGCAATTTCACATGCCGTTGTATCTACACGGGATGATTTCCAACAAAATAAGGTTTAATTAACAAGAGGCAGCGTTCCACGGGCTTTCAGCTAACCGGAGTCCAGCTCAGCGCAGCTCAGCAAGCGTGCCTAAAACATTTGGATATGATTGCGGGCCAATGTGCTATTCTTTGCTTCATTGAGATATATACAACACAGTGTTATTAAACCGATATGTTTATGAAATAATTCAATGCCCTGTGCATTTCAGTGTTCACTCAGTGTACCCTGCTATCCCCTACTTTATAATTATGAATGGCGTGTCGCGTGTGCTGGGGTTACATTACGGGGCTGGAAAAAAGTTATCTGTGTCTTACCTGGCTCAGCTGCCCCACTGCCCCACCTGCTGCATCATCTGAATCTTTTCTAAAATATCTATGCAGTGAGCCCCTGAGGCTCTTGGCTTCTTCATCTCTTTTTCTCTTTTCTTTTCTTTGCTCCTGACTTGTGCATGTTGGCAAACGGGCTCGCATGCTTATTGTCGAAGCGTTATGATGGAATAGTGCCGTGTTATTTGGCGCCTTAATCAAAGACCAAACCATTTCTGCATTAGGGGTGGTAGGTGGGTTCTTGAATCTATTTTAGAAGACAATAAAGGCAAAAGAACCAGAAATCATTCATTGAATGCAAATATAGCATATTTTTTCCCCCCAAATCAACACATTTTGAAATGAAACAGAATGATTAATGGCATCTTCATGAGGGACCAGTTCTGGGCCCCCCCTCATGCCTGGGCCCGGGACAAAATACCCGGTTGTCCCCCCCTGTCGACGGCCCTGTTTGGGCCGTCTGACTGTTTTTGCGTCAGTGGTCTTGCTTGGTTGAGAGGGAGGGAGTGTTATATCGTTGTGTCTTTAGATCAGATGGGAAGGAAGAATTGTTTCAGCTCCTTTTACCCTCTTCCCTTCAATCTGAAATTTTACAGCAGCTTCACCAAGACCACGGCCACCAGGGAGTGGAGCACACAGTTGAACTTGTGTGCCACCGCTGTTTTTGGCCAGGGTTGCTCTCCGATGTCCAGCGGTGGTGTAGGGAATGTGGCCGGTGTCAGCTGGCAAGAGATTCGGGCCCTTCCTCGCATAGTTTTATGGGCCATCTCCTGGCATCTCGGCCCAATGAAATTGTGGCGATTGACTTCACCCAGTTGGAAGCGTCTAGAAATGGAATCGAAAATGTGTTGGTCATGACGGACGTATTTAGCAAGTATACTCAAGCTGTGCCTACCCATGACCAACGAGCCCAAACTGTCGCTCAGGTACTACTGCATGAGTGGTTTTATAGGTTTGGGGTGCCTAGCCGTATCCACTCTGATCAGGGGAGGTCGTCTGAAAGCGGGCTTATAGAGTAGCTTTGTTCCCTGTATGGTGTAACAAAATCTCGCACCACTCCCTACCATCCGGCAGGGAATGGCCAATGCGAATGGTTTAACAGGACCCTCCATAATTTGCTTCACACTATACCAACTACCCAGAAGCATGACTGGACATCTTGTCTCCCACAGGTAGTATACTGTTATAACACCACCCCACATCACACCACTGGAGAGTCTCCCTATTTTCTTATGTTTGGGCAGGAACCCATGCTTCCCATTGATTTTCTTCTGGGACACGTTCAAGAACCATTGCCAGGGACAGTTCAACAGTGGATCATTGAACATCAGGAAAGGTTGAGATTGGGCTTCCAAGGTGCACGGGACCGGCTGGTGGCCACTGCAGAACTTAGAAAAGAGCGTCACGATTTACAGGTGCATGAAGCCCCATTACTAGAGGGCCAGTTGGTCTACCTAAGGGACTACAGTGCTAGAGGTCGGCATAAGATTCAAGACCTCTGGAGTCTGGTCTTGTACCAGGTACTCCGAGCACCTGTTGGACACGGGGCAGTTTACACTATCGCTCCAGTGAGCAACCTGCAAAAAGCCCGAATGGTCCATCGTGACCAGTTAAAGCCGCAGTTTCCTCTGGCCTATGTCACGCAGCAGCCTTCAGCTCTAGCCGCTGCTCACCCTGTTCCCTCTGACCAGCCACCACCTGAGGAGGAGCAAGTTTTGCTCATAGTTCGTGATTCTCCATCAGTGACACGTCCTCTTCCTGTTCTTGGATCACTGTCTGGGGCCTTAGGTTCCACTCGTGAGTCCGTTGACATGGGTTCATCTGAGGGTGTTACTTCGTCTCTTGGGGTTGCTGGTTCAGAAAGTACCCCTTTGACATCTGGGGCAGGGTCTGTAGAGGAGGCCTCTGGTTCCACTACAGCTAGTTGTCACTGTACATTACGCTCAACAGCCAGATGGCACTCTAATCTGCACCATCTTCCAAGGTCGGTGGGCCGATTAATTGGGCTACCCCCTTCGCCTCTGGTTGTGGGATCAGGCCAGAATACCTCTTGCCACTCTAATCCATCACGGGTAGTCGACGGGGTGCCAACTCAAGAAGAGGGGGGTAGAATGTGACAGATTGGGCTACACCCTTCAATTTGAGTCATGATTATTTTAGGTTTGTGGTTGGCAGAGCCACAAGCAAGGGGAGTACTGGCGCGTGTTAGGACTTGGACTGTTTTGGCCTCTAGAGGCCGCTGTTATTTCCTTTTCGTGTCATATTTATTTTGGCCTCTAGAGGCCGCCACTGTTCCTGTGTTTTGTGTTTTTTTGTTAATTGCCTGTTAGTCCTAATTATCTTCACCTGTGTCCTTAATTAGTTTGTGTATTTATACCCCTGAGTTCAGTCCTCTTGTCACGGAGTCTTTGTGCTGTTATGTTTATCTCCAGTTTCCTTTGTACTGTGTTTTGTGGATCTTCTGAGCTTTTACATTTTTGCCTTTTTCTTTTTGAATTATACTCTTTGTTTTTGTTTTTTTTTGTTTTGCCTTGGATTGTATATAGTGTACATAGTATAAATAAACCTTTTGTTACTTTTTCTACTTCCGCCTCACGCCTCTGCATTTGAGTCATTCCCCTGGTGGCCTAGTGGGGGTTTGCTGGATCATCACACCAACGAACCAGGTTCGAATCCCAGCAAAACCCTAACAGAAAGACTCCGTCATGACCGACTCAGCAGAGGCTGCTTCAACTGTCTACCCGGCCAACCTTCAGGGAATTATGGCAGCTTTGACATGCTTCGGAGCGACCATGGACGCTCATGGACGTACGCTCACCAGCCAACGTGAGGCCCTTGCTCGCCACGAGGAACTGCTTCAGCAAATTGGGAAAACCCTGGCACAGCTGACATCTCTGCCTGCATCTCCTGCTCCTGATCCAGTTCCTGCTCCTGATCCAGCTCCCACTCCTGCTCCAGTGCCTCCTGCCATGCTGCCTTCTTCACCTCGTGAACCCAGCCTTCCTGCACCACAGAGGTATGATGGCAAGCACAGTGAGTGCCGAGAGTTCCTTACCCAGTGTCAACTCACCTTTGAGCTTCAGCCTACCACCTACACTACGGATCGCCGCAAGATTGCCTTTGTGATCACCTTATTAGCTGGTAAGGCGCGAGCCTGGGCTACTGCTATCTGGCAAAGACAGGGACCTGAGTGCTTTGATTTCCAGCTGTTTTCTGAAGAGATGCTTCGGGTCTTCGATCAGGCAGACATCAGTACCGACGCAGCCCGAAAGCTCATGTCCATCCGGAAAGGAGGAAGCGTCGCAGATTACGCCATCTCGTTCCGAACACTCGCAGCAGTAAGTGGATGGAACGAGACTGCCCTGGTGTCAGCCTTCCACCATGGTCTGTCTGACCCCATCAAGGACGGTCTGGCCTCTATTGGATGCCCAAGTGACCTCGAAACCCTCATCTCACATGCTATTCGTCTGGACAACAGGATGAGAGAACGCCACCAAGCCTTGAGCCCCCCCAGCCTCCCTACCTCTACCTGGAGACCGTCTACCTCCTTCAGTGACTGTCCAGAACCCATGCAAGTGGGTCGTACTCGCCTCTCCGCATCTGAGAGGGAGCGCAGAAGGAGGGACAAGTGCTGCATCTACTGTGGCAAGCCTGGTCACTTCCGAGCATCATGTCCCGAACTCTTGGGAAAAGGACCGCCCCGTCCAGCCGAGGGAGGGTTGTGACGGGGCCTACCCTCTCTCCCGGACTCCCTGGCCAAGGAATCTACATCCCGGTCTCCATCTCCTGGGGTGAGTCTGTCCACTCTTGTCAAGCTTTGATAGACTCAGGGGCGGCTGGGAACTTTATGGATATTCACTTCGCCCAAAGCATCAATATACCTACTGCACCTCTTGAAGTCCCTCTGTCTGTGTCTGCCCTCGATGGCCAAGCGTTAGGTGATGGAAGAGTCACTCAAGTTACTTCTCCAGTCTTCCTCCAGTCTCAAGGTCACAAGGAAGAAATATCCCTGCACCTGATTCCTTCACCTGAGTTCCCAGTTATTCTAGGCCTTCCTTGGCTTACTCGCCATAACCCTCGCATAGACTGGGTAACAAGCCAGGTTGTGGAATGGGGCCCTGCATGCCATGCCTCTTGTCTGCTCTCTAGCTCTCCTGTGTCTCCTGCCGAGCCCCCTGATCTCACCGAGTTATCTCAAGTTCCCACAGAGTACTGGGATCTCAAGGAGGTATTCAGCAAGAGCAGGGCCGCCGTTCTTCCTCCGCACCGGGCCTACGACTGTGCCATCGACTTGCTCCCTGGGACTACCCCTCCTCGTGGCAGACTGTTTTCCCTCTCTCAGCCAGAACGCAAGGCCATGGAGGAATACCTCAAAGACGCCCTGGTCTCTGGGTTCATTCGACCCTCCACCTCACCTGCTGGTGCCGGCTTCTTCTTTGTCGGCAAGAAGGATGGGGGGCTCCGACCATGTATTGACTACAGGGGCCTGAACAAGATCACTGTGCGCAACCGATATCCCCTCCCGCTGATGTCCACTGCTTTCGACCTGCTCCAAGGTGCCACCGTCTTCACCAAGTTGGACCTACGGAACGCATACCACCTCATCCGTATCCGACAGGGAGACGAGTGGAAGACTGCCTTTAACACCCCGTCTGGGCACTACGAATACCAGGTGATGCCCTTCGGACTCACCAACGCACCAGCTGTTTTTCAGGCCCTAATCAACGACGTCTTAAGGGACATGATTAACCTGTACGTTTTTGTCTACCTCGATGACATCCTTATCTTCTCCAAGACCATGCAGGAGCACCGCCACCATGTCCGCCAGGTTCTCCAGAGGCTGCTACAGAACAATCTGTTCGCCAAGGCCCAGAAATGTGAATTTCATGTTCCCGAGGTCTCCTTTCTGGGATTTATTGTACGGACAGGCCAACTCCAAATGGACCCTGCCAAGACCCTGGCCGTCCGGGATTGGCCTACTCCCAAGTCCGTTAAGGAGGTTCAGCGGTTCTTAGGATTCGCTAACTTCTACCGCAAGTTCATCAGGAACTTCAGTTCTGTGGCAGCACCCATGTCAGACCTCACCAAAGGGACAGGTGGATCTTATGTCTGGTCTCCTCAGGCGGAAAAGGCGTTCAGAGACCTCAAGGACCGCTTCTGCACGGCACCCATTCTGGTCCTCCCGGACACCTCCCAACCATTCATCGTGGAGGTGGATGCCTCGGACAGTGGTGTCGGCGCGGTGCTCTCTCAACGTTCAGAAGGAAAGCTGCACCCCTGCGCTTACTTCTCCCACCGCCTGAGTCCTGCGGAGTCCCGGTACGATGTGGGGGATCGAGAACTGCTAGCGGTCAAACTGGCCCTTGAGGAGTGGAGGCACTGGCTGGAGGGAGCGCAACATCCATTCCTGGTTTGGACTGACCACAAGAACCTGGAGTACCTCCAGCAAGCCAAGAGACTGAACCCTCGACAGGCTAGGTGGGCCCTGTTTTTCAGTCGGTTTGACTTCACCCTCTCGTACCGCCCCGGCTCCAAGAACACCAAACCTGACGCACTGTCCAGGCTGTTCTCTGCCACTAACAGGGAGAATGAAGTCGGGCCTATTATCCCTGTGTCCCGGATTGTGGCCCCTGTCCGCTGGGGTATTGAGGAGGCTGTTCGACGAGCCCAACGCCAGGACCCCGGTCCTGGGACGGGGCCACCGGGCCTCTTGTACGTCCCACATCAAGCCCGGGCCAAGGTTCTCCAGTGGGGTCACTCTTCCCCTCTCACCGCCCACCCGGGAGCTCGGAGGACCCTGGACTTCCTGAAAAGACGCTTCTGGTGGCCTAACATGGAGCAGGAAGTAAGGTCATTTGTCCTGTCCTGTGAGGTTTGCACCAGAACCAAGAACCCACGACAGCGTCCCCAGGGTCTCCTGCATCCTCTGACCATTCCCCGGCGTCCCTGGTCCCACGTGGCAGTCGACTTCATCACGGGTCTCCCTGAGTCACAAGGTAACATGGTCATTTTGGTCATTGTTGACAGATTCTCCAAGGCCTGCCGCTTCATACCTCTGTGCAAACTCCCCTCTGCTCTTGAAACAGCGAAACTTATATTTAATCATGTCTTCCGAGTCTTTGGTCTTCCACAGGACATCGTCTCAGACCGAGGGCCCCAGTTCTCCTCCCGAGTGTGGCACGGGTTCTGCAAGGTCATCGGAGCCACTGCCAGCCTCTCCTCTGGGTTTCACCCACAGTCCAATGGTCAGACGGAGAGGCTCAACCAGGACCTGGAAACCACCCTGCGAGGCCTGGCTATGGATAACCCGACATCGTGGAGCACCTGGCTGCCATGGGCAGAGTACGCCCACAACACCCTGCAGTCATCGGCCACCAAGCTGTCGCCATTCCAGTGCCAATTCAGGTTCCAGCCACCTCTGTTCCCGGACCAGGAGGAGGACGCGGGGGTGCCCTCGGTCAACCAATATGTGAGACAGTGTCGCAAGACCTGGAGCAAGGTCAGGAAGACCCTCATACAGACCTCCAGAACCAACCAGACTCAGGCCAACCGCCATAGAAGACCTGCACACACTTTCCGCCCTGGGCAGCGGGTTTGGCTGTCCACTAAGGACCTTCCGCTGCGGGTGGAGAACCGCAAGCTTGCTCCTCGCTACATTGGCCCCTTCAAGGTGGTGCGCAGGGTGAACCCTGTCTCCTACCGGCTCCAGTTGCCCCGGACTCTGAGGATCAACCCCACTTTCCATGTTTCCCTGTTGCGGCCTGTACTGACGTCTACGTATGCCCCTGCCCCTAGGAACCCCCCACCCCCCCGCATCTTCCAGGGGCAGACTGTGTTCACTGTGCATCGCCTGCTTGACTCCCGCCGGGTCCGCGGCGGGTTGCAATATCTGGTGGACTGGGAGGGCTATGGTCCTGAGGAGCGCTGCTGGGTTCCTGCTCGGGATGTCCTGGATAAAGAACTGTGTCGGGACTTCCATTCGACCCATCCGGATCGCCCTGGGAACGTCAGGAGACGCTCCTAGAGGGGGGGGTCCTGTTAGGACTTGGACTGTTTTGGCCTCTAGAGGCCGCTGTTATTTCCTTTTCGTGTCATATTTATTTTGGCCTCTAGAGGCCGCCACTGTTCCTGTGTTTTGTGTTTTTTTTTGTTAATTGCCTGTTAGTCCTAATTATCTTCACCTGTGTCCTTAATTAGTTTGTGTATTTATACCCCTGAGTTCAGTCCTCTTGTCACGGAGTCTTTGTGCTGTTATGTTTATCTCCAGTTTCCTTTGTACTGTGTTTTGTGGATCTTCTGAGCTTTTACATTTTTGCCTTTTTCTTTTTGAATTATACTCTTTGTTTTTGTTTTTTTTGTTTTGCCTTGGATTGTATATAGTGTACATAGTATAAATAAACCTTTTGTTACTTTTTCTACTTCCGCCTCACGCCTCTGCATTTGAGTCATTCCCCTGGTGGCCTAGTGGGGGTTTGCTGGATCATCACACCAACGAACCAGGTTCGAATCCCAGCAAAACCCTAACAGCGCGACTTTTATTCTGATAAAAAGTCAGTATTTAGTGCCGTAGGATCCTCTCATTTTGCTGTGGCGTTTGTAGCTAGTGCACCTGTGTGGTGGCTGGCGTGAAGTTTTTCATTTCAGCTGGGAGTAGTGTTACCAGGGGTTCTTTGCCTTCAGGTAGGAAATTAACATGATTGTGTAGTTTGTAACTTGTTCAGCTGTTGGCTTTAATTCTTAGCTGCCGTGTTGTAACTTTAATGCGGGCTCGTTTTGCAGTGTTCTTTTTGGTCCAGTTGAGGTTTATAATCGCGGTCTGGGCAAGCCTTAGCGGTGGCTTGAATGACACCGGAACCAGCTGAAGGTAGGCTGTTTACATTTGCGCTTTCGCACCAATTGTTCGTCTTCGTACTAATTGTTTACAGGTTTAGTGAACCTGTTTACCCTCTGCTCTTTCTAGCAAGCGGTCTAATTGTGTCGGTCTCGTCAATCAGTGAGTCTGTTTTCATTTAGCATCGTTCGGTATTTGCGGTAGGTATGTTCAATTTTTGCCCGACATTTAGACAAGGTTGGCCACTACTATTTAGTAATAGTTGTGCGAATTGTGTTACAGGTGGAATTGTACACTCGCCGCGGCTTCTCACACTGACGGCAAGCTGCTGTTCCATTGCCATTTTGTGTCGGTGTCCGTTTGGGGCAGCCCCTCCATCTTTGTGTTGGTTATTTTGTTTAATTTCTTGTTTATAAGTTGATGTTTATTGTTTTATAATTAATGCAGGCTATGTTCGCGATTATGTATTTGTGTTTTTGTGTGATTTAAGTTATTTACGTTTTGTCTGTTTTGATTTATTTTCTGTTGGGTGATTAGTGGCTGGGGTTGTGTGGTGCCTTTGGTGTTGCATGCACCAGCTAATTGCTTTTGAGTGTGTGTGTAGGTTAGTATATTAGTAGTGAGTGGTTGTATGCAGGTGTGGCAACCAGGGCGGCTGCACTTCCTCTTCTGCTGGTCCTGTATGTCCATGTCAACTCTTCTGCTAGCTCTCTGCTGTCTAGGATAAGTATTTTGGTTTTTTTCCTTAGTTTGGAGATTTGGTAGCCAACATTGTTGACTATTACCCTGTGTTTAATCTTTTCTTTTTTTTTTTTCCTTTGGGCAGGTATTGGGAGCTCTGCCTAGAGCAGCCAGTCTCTAGGTGGTGGAAGTCCCTCACGTTTCTTTTGCTGTGTGCACAGTTGATTTTTATATCTTCTTGCAGTCCTTATTTGTTTAATTTGTGTTTATTCTTTCACGTGTGGTGTTTTCAGGGTCTCTGCTGTCCTTTTCTTCCGTGCTGCCTGTGGTAAGCCCCAACTTTGACCCTAGTTATTTTTTTATTTATTTTTAATAGTAATATAACAGCAGAGAGCAGCTTTGTCTTCAGTGTGCCATGTGCGTATGTCGCCTGGCCCTCTTTGTTCCCTTCTCTCCTTGTTGAATGGGCTATATGTGCCCTGGAGTGTTATGGTGATGTCTTTGTATGGCACAGCTTTATAACTGTTTGTTTGATGTCCTTGTGATGTATTTATTGTATTGGTTGTTAATTTGGATTCCTATGGTGGTTCATGGTCTGTCCAAGCTGACCTGATAGCCTGGTTCTCTGTTCCAGCCCATTTGCATATTTTGCACATTGTGCCTGTTGTCAATTTTGTGAACTGTGAATAGTGTTTTAATTATTGTATAACTTGTGATTTTAATAAATATGATTGTGAACACATATCTGGCCTAGGAGTGTCTTCCGAACCTGTGTCCTGTTTTTGTAATACATTGGTGTGATATTGAGGTTCCTAGGGGTCCTTCCCCACCCTAGGTGGCATAGTTGGTTAATACCAAATTTCTAAATTTATGTGCCACTGTTACATCCAGAAATCCCTAATAAATTGGACAGTTTGAGCATATATACCAAATTAAAACTTTTTGGTATATGAAAGTCAAACTTGAAGTAAAGTTTTTTTCTTGTACTTTACCTGTTGACATCTCCATAATATCAATTTGAGCATTAATGCTGCAGAATCTAATGATTGCTGTCAAGAGCTCAGTTTTGGATGCAAAGTCAGGGTTTAGTTTATTGAGTAATCCGGGGCAGACAAATGAAAACGACAGACAAGGTAATAATCAAAATCTAAAAATCAGGCAAAGGATCAGGTAATTTACCAATGGGCTGAACCAGGAAAAACATAGGAATTTAAAAGAGTATGGGTAATTGTGAACGGGTCTGATTAAAAGTCCTGAGAATGTCTCTAGACATTCTCTCTAGAGAGAGTTCACTGGCTAAAAATGTAGTTTAATGTTTCAGTAGAGGCAGTGTTAGGACTGGGACTGTTTTGGCCTCTAGAGGCCGCTGTTATTTCCATCTTGTCATGTTTGTTTTGGCCTCTAGAGGCCGCCACTGTGTTTTTGTGTTTGTCTTCTTTGCCTGTTTCCTGCCCCGCCCTGTTCCTTAATTAGTGTGTGTATAAATACCCCTCTGTTTGTTCCCTTGTCACGGAGTCTTTTTCCTATGCTATGCTGTTAGTGCTAGTTCCCGCTGTCCCATGTACCTTGCCTGTGTCTTAGTATTCTTGGTTTTGTTGCTTTCTTTTGGACTTTGTGGATTTTGTTTTGACCTTTGAATCTTCTGAGCATTTGAGTTTTTGCCTCTTCTTTTCTTAGTTGGATTTTGGACATTGAACCTTGGGATAGTTTTATTTTTGTATATCTTCTGAGCTTTGGATTATTCTTTTTTTTTTCCCTTGGATTGTATATATTTTGTAAATAAACTTTTTGATACTTTTCTACTTCCGCCTCATGCCTCTGCACTTGAGTCATCCCCCTGGTGGCCTAGTGGGGGTTGGGGGTTTGCTGGATTATCACACCAGCGAACCAGGTTCGAATCCCAGCAAAACCCTAACAGAAAGACTCCGTCATGACCGACTCAGCAGATGCTTCTTCATCTGTCTACCCGGCCAACCTTCAGGGAATGATGGCTGCGTTAACATGCCTCGGATCCACCATGGACACTCATGGACGGACTCTCGCAAGCCAACGTGAGACCCTTGCTCACCACGAGGTACTGCTTCAGCAGATTGGGAAAACCCTGGCACAGCTGACTTCTCTGCCCCCATCTCCTCTGCCTGATTCTGCTCCTGCTCCACCATCCGCTCCTGCTCCAGTGCCTCCTGCCATGCTGCCTTCTTCACCTCGCGAACCCAGCCTTCCTGCACCACAGAGGTATGACGGCAAGCACAGTGAGTGTCGAGAGTTCCTTACCCAGTGCCAGCTCACCTTTGAGCTTCAGCCTACCACCTACACTATGGATCGCCGCAAGATTGCCTTTGTGATAACTTTGCTAGCTGGTAAGGCGCAGGCCTGGGCCACTGCTATCTGGCAGAGACAGGGACCTGAGTGCTCTGATTTTCAGCTGTTCACTGAGGAGATGCTTCGTGTCTTCGATCAAGCAGACATCACTAAAGACACAGCCAGAAAGCTCATGTCCATCCGGCAAGGGGGAAGCGTCGCAGACTACGCCATCTCGTTCCGGACGCTCTCAGCAGTAAGTGGATGGAACGAGACTGCCCTGGTGTCAGCCTTCCACCATGGTCTGTCTGACCCCATCAAAGACGGTCTGGCTTCTATCGGATGCCCTAGTGACCTCGAAACACTGATCTCACATTCTACTCGTCTGGACAACAGGATGAGAGAATGCCGCCAAGTCCTGAGCCTCCCCGGCCTCCCTGCCTCTACCTGGAGCCCGTCTACGTCCTCCAGTGACTGTCCAGAACCCATGCAAGTGGGTCATACTCGCCTCTCCACATCTGAGAGGGAGCGCAGAAGGAGGGACAAGTGCTGCTTCTACTGTGGCAAGCCTGGTCACTTCCGAGCATCATGTCCCGAACTCTCGGGAAAAGGACCACCCCGTCCAGCCGAGGGAGGGTTGTGACGGGGCCTACCCTCTCTCCTGAACTTCCTGGCCAAGGAGTTTACATCCCGGTCTCCATTTCCTGGGGTGAGTCCGTCCACTCTTGTCAAGCCTTGTTAGACTCTGGGGCGGCTGGAAACTTTATGGATGTCCACTTCGCCCAAAGTATCAATGTCCCGACTGCACCTCTTAAAGTCCCACTGTCTGTGTCTGCCCTGGATGGCCAAGCCTTAGTTGATGGAAGAGTCACCCAAGTAACTTCTCCAGTCTTCCTCCAGTCTCAAGGTCACAAGGAAGAAATATCCCTGCACCTGATTCCTTCACCAGAGTTCCCAGTGATTCTAGGCCTTCCTTGGCTTACCCGCCACAACCCTCGCATAGACTGGGTAACAAGCCAGGTTGTGGAATGGGGCCCTGCGTGCCATGCCTCTTGTCTGCTCTCTAGCTCTCCTGTGTCTCCTGCCGAGCCCCCTGATCTCACCGAGCTATCTCAAGTTCCCACAGAGTACTGGCATTTGAAGGAGATATTCAGCAAAAGCAGGGCCGCCGTTCTTCCTCCGCACCGGGCCTATGACTGTGCCATCGACTTGCTCCCTGGGACTACCCCTCCTCGTGGCAGACTGTTTTCCCTCTCTCAGCCAGAATGCAAGGCCATGGAGGAATACCTCAAAGACGCCCTGGTCTCTGGGTTCATTCGACCCTCCACCTCACCTGCTGGTGCCGGCTTCTTCTTTGTCGGCAAGAAGGATGGGGGGCTCCGACCATGTATTGACTACAGGGGCCTGAACAAGATCACTGTGCGCAACCGATATCCCCTTCCACTGATGTCCACAGCATTCGACCTGCTCCAAGGTGCCACCGTCTTCACCAAGTTGGACCTACGGAACGCATACCACCTCATCCGTGTCCAACAGGGAGACGAGTGGAAGACTGCCTTTAACACCCCGTCTGGGCACTACGAATACCAGGTGATGCCCTTCGGACTCACCAATGCACCAGCTGTTTTTCAGGCCCTAATCAACGACGTCTTGAGGGACATGATTAACCTGTATGTTTTTGTCTACCTCGACGACATCCTTATCTTTTCCAAGACCATGCAGGAGCACCGCCACCATGTCTGCCAGGTTCTCCAGAGGCTGCTACAGAACAATCTGTTCGCCAAGGCCCAGAAATGCGAATTTCATGTTTCCAAGCTCTCCTTTCTGGGTTTTATTGTACGGACAGGCCAACTCCAAATGGACCCAGCCAAGACCCTGGCCGTCCGGGACTGGCCCACTCCCAAGTCCGTCAAAGAGGTTCAGCGGTTCTTAGGATTTGCTAACTTCTACCGCAAGTTTATCAGGAACTTTAGTTCTGTAGCAGCACCCATGTCGGACCTCACCAAAGGGACAGGTGGATCTTATGTCTGGTCTCCTCAGGCGGAAAAGGCATTCAAAGACCTCAAGCACTGCTTCTGCACGGCACCCATTCTGGTCCTCCCGGACACCTCCCAACCATTCATCGTGGAGGTGGACGCCTCGGACAGTGGTGTCGGCGCGGTGCTCTCTCAACATTCGGAAGGAAAGCTGCACCCCTGCGCATACTTCTCCCACCGCCTGAGTCCTGCGGAGTCCCGGTACGATGTGGGGGATCGAGAACTGCTAATGGTCAAACTGGCCCTTGAGGAGTGGAGGCACTGGCTGGAGGGAGCGCAACATCCATTCCTGGTTTGGACGGACCACAAGAACCTGGAGTACCTCCAGCAAGCCAAGAGACTGAACCCACGACAGGCTAGGTGGGCCCTGTTTTTCAGTCGGTTTGACTTCACCCTATCGTACCGCCCCGGCTCCAAGAACACCAAACCTGATGCACTGTCCAGGCTGTTCTCTGCCACTAACAGGGAGAGTGAAGTCAGGCCTATTATCCCTGTGTCCCGGATTGTGGCCCCTGTCTGCTGGGGTATTGAGGAGGCCATCCGACGAGCCCAACGCCAGGACCCCGGTCCTGGGACGGGGCCACCGGGCCTCTTGTATGTCCCACATCAAGCCCAGGCCAAGGTTCTCCAGTGGGGTCACTCGTCCCCTCTCACTGCCCACCCAGGAGCTCGAAGGACCCTTGACTTTTTGAGAAGGCGCTTCTGGTGGCCTAGCATGGAGAAGGAAGTGAGGTCATTTGTCCTTTCCTGCGATGTGTGCACCAGAAGCAAGAACCCACGACAGCACCCCCAGGGTCTCCTGCATCCTCTGACCATTCCCCAGCGTCCCTGGTCCCACGTGGCAGTCGACTTCATCACGGGTCTCCCTGAGTCACAAGGTAACACTGTCATATTGGTCATAGTTGACAGATTCTCCAAGGCCTGCCGCTTTTTACCACTGTGCAAGCTCCCTTCTGCTCTTGAAACTGCTAAACTATTATTCACTCATGTCTTCCGAGTCTTTGGTCTCCCGCAGGACATCGTCTCAGATCGAGGGCTCCGGTTCTCCTCCCGAGTGTGGCACGGGTTCTGCAAGGTCATCGGAGCCACTGCCAGCCTCTCCTCTGGGTTTCACCCACAGTCCAATGGCCAGACGGAGAGGCTCAACCAGGACCTGGAAACCACCCTGCAAGGCCTGGCTATAGATAACACGACATCATGGAGCACCTGGCTGCCATGGGCAGAGTACACCCACAACACCCTGCAGTCATCGGCCACCAAGCTGTCGCCATTCCAGTGCCAATTCGGGTTCCAGCCACCTCTGTTCCCAGACCAGGAGGAGGACGCGGGGGTGCCCTTGGTCAACCAATATGTGAGACAGTGTCACAAGACCTGGAGCAAGGTCAGGAAGACCCTCATCCAGACCTCCAGAACCAACCAGACTCAGGCCAACCACCATAGAAGACCTGCCCACGCTTTCCGCCCTGGGCAGCGGGTTTGGCTGTCCACTAAGGACCTTCCGCTGCGGGTGGAGAACCGCAAGCTTGCTCCTCGCTACATTGGCTCCTTCAAGGTGATGCGCAGGGTGAACCCTGTTGCCTACCGGCTCCAGTTGCCCCAGACTCTGAGGATCAACCCCACATTCCATGTTTCCCTGTTGCAGCCCGTACTGACATCCATGTATGCCCCTGCCCCTAGGAACCCCCCACCCCCCCGCATCTTCCAGGGTCAGACTGTGTTCACCGTGCATCGCCTGCTTGACTCCCGCCGGGTCCGCGATGGGCTTCAATATCTAGTAGATTGGGAGGGCTATGGCCCTGAGGAATGCTGTTGGGTCCCTGCCCGGGACATTCTAGATAAAGGACTATGCCGGGACTTCCATTCGGCCCATCCAGATCGCCCTGGGAACATCAGGAGATGCTCCTGGGGGGGGGGGGGGGGGTCCTGTTAGGACTGGGACTGTTTTGGCCTCTAGAGGCCGCTGTTATTTCCATCTTGTCATGTTTGTTTTGGCCTCTAGAGGCCACCACTGTGTTTTTGTGTTTGTCTTCTTTGCCTGTTTCCTGCCCCGCCCTGTTCCTTAATTAGTGTGTGTATAAATATCCCTCTGTTTGTTCCCTTGTCACGGAGTCTTTTTCCTATGCTATGCTGTTAGTGCTAGTTCCCGCTGTCCCATGTACCTTGCCTGTGTCTTAGTATTCTTGGTTTTGTTGCTTTCTTTTGGACTTTGTGGATTTTGTTTTGACCTTTGAATCTTCTGAGCGTTTGAGTTTTTGCCTCTTCTTTTCTTAGTTGGATTTTGGACATTGAACCTTGGGATAGTTTTATTTTTGTATATCTTCTGAGCTTTGGATTATTCTTTTTGTTTTTTCCCTTGGATTGTATATATTTTGTAAATAAACCTTTTGATACTTTTCTACTTCCGCCTCACGCCTCTGCACTTGAGTCATCCCCCTGGTGGCTTATTGGGGGTTTGCTGGATTATCACACCAGCAAACCAGGTTCAAAACCCTAACAGGCAGGTTCTAGAATAGATATGACACTTGGTGAATGAGTAATGGTAAAATCCAGGTCCTTAAGTTGCTTTGTGTCTAAACATAGCTTACTATTTTAAATTACAAACAAAAATGAACTTCACGATATTCCAATATTTTGAGATGCACTAGTATACCTGCATATATACTAGAGCATCTCAAACAGTTAGCATATCTTGAAAAAGGTTTTTTTTGGAATTTAATTCAAAAAGGTAAACTTTTATATATTCTATATTCATTCCATGTAAAGTGAAGTATTTCAACCCTTTTTTTTATTTTGATGATTATGGCTTAAGGCCAATTTATGCTGACAACCCAGTCCTCGCAGATAGTGTCGCAGACAGTGTCTGCGTAGCCCCCCCACCTTCACAGACGCTCTGCGTGCACCTCCCAAAAATTGTGACCACCGCAGAAGCCTCGCAGACAGCGTCGCAGACAAGAGGGCTCTGATTGGTCCACTCTACATCCGCTGTACACGCACTTCCACTTCCCTACTTTCCCGGTTTGGTTTGTTTTCACGACCTCCATTTTTAAAAACATGAGCGAAGATGGAGCAGCATGAAGAGCGGTTGATTGAGGAAGTACGTACATCTATACGGCTCCAGTTCTAGTCATTATAAAAAAAAAGTTCTAGTCATTATAAGTAACCGGAGGATAAACACTCCACTAACCACACCCACCAACTACTCCTAGCGACTTCGCGCCCCCTTGCTCAGGATTACCACTATTCTTGACACAAAAGGGATTAAAACTAAAGAAATGGTTAAAAATCTTGGTGTTTTCATTGACAGCGAGCTAAACTTTGACAGTCACATGAAAGCAATCACTAAAACGGCATTTTATCACCTAAAAAACATTTCCAAACTAAGAGGACTTATGTCAAAACATGATCTGGAAAAACTAATACATGCCTTCATCTCTAATAGGGTTGATTACTGCAATGGCCTTTTCACAGGCCTGCCAAAAAAGACCATTAAACGACTTCAGCTGGTTCAAAATGCAGCGGCGAGGGTTCTCACACGAACAAAAAGAACAGAGCACATTACTCCAATTCTAAGGTCCCTTCACTGGCTTCCAGTAAGCTACAGAATTGACTTTAAAGCATTGCTGCTGGTGTACAAATCTCTAAATGGTACAGGGCCCAATTACCTCTCTGATATGTTGCAGCGGCCTAACCTAACCCAATCAGATCTACCAGATCGCAACAGAAAAATTTACTATTAAAACCAGTTGTTAAAACAAAGTGTGGTGAAGCAGCTTTTAGCTACTATGCAGTACAGCTATGGAACCAACTGCCAGAGGACATTAAAAATGCTCCTGCTGTTGGCAGCTTCAAATCTAGGTTAAAGACCAAGCTGTTTTCAGATGCTTTCTGTTAAATAATTAATATTTTACATTTTTTATAATCTTTTTCTCTGCATGTTTTAAATTTATTTTAACTTTATTCTATTTTATTCTGCTAGGTTTTTTTTCTCTTTCTCTTTCTTTTTCTCCTTTTTCTTTTTGGCATTTTAATATTTTATTTCTACTATTGTTTAATTCTTATTATTTTCTTTTAATTCTTTTAATTCTTTTAATTAATTATTTTAGAATAAAGATAAAATTATTTTATGTAATTTTATTTCTCTATTGTTTACTGTTTTTGTTTTTACTTCTGTAAAGCACATTGAACTGCCATTGTGTATGAAATGTGCTATATAAATAAACTTGCCTTGCCTTGCGTTGTGCCAGTGAATAACATCGCGCACGCCTATTACTCCCCGCTCAACGATAAATTACAACTGTCTGCGAAAAGCTATCTGCGAAAGCCTTGTCGCAAGAGCATGCAGAGGCCTTTATAGCTCATGAAAATCAGAAATCCAGTATCTCAAATTATTAGAATATTTCCTACAATCACTCAAAAAAGGATTTACAATACACAAATGTCCAACTTCTGAAAAGTTTGTTAACCTATACACTCAATACTTGTTCGGGCTCCTTTACCATGAATTACTCCATCAATGTAGCATGGCATGGAGGCAATCAGCCTGTGACACTGCTGAGGTGTTATTGAAGCCCAGTGTGCTTTGATAGTGGCTTTCAGCTTGTCTGTATTTTTGGGTTGGGTGTTTCTCATCTTCCTCTTCACAATACCCCATTGATTCTCTTTGGGGTTCAGGTCAGGCAAGTTGGCTGGCCAATCAAGCACAGTAATATCACGGTCAACAAAGCTTTTGGTAGCAGTTTTGACATTGTGGGCAGGTGCTAAGTCTTGCAGGAAAAGGAAATTGACATCTCCATAAAGCTTGTCAGCAGATGGAAGCATGAAGTGCTCTAAAATCTCCTGGTAGATGGCTGTGTTGACTTTGGACTTGATAAAACACAGTGGCCCAACACCAGCAGATGACATGGCACCCCAAATCATCAGAGACTGTGGAAACTTCACTCTGGAATTCAAACACCTTGGATTCTTTGCCTCTCCAGTTTTCCCCCAGACTTTAGGACCTTGTTTTCCAAATGAAATGCAAAATTTACTTTCCTCTGAAAAGAGTACTTTGGACCACTGAGCAACAGTCCAGTTTTTTTCTCTCCTTAGCCGAGGTAAGACACTTTTGACATTGTCTCTGGTTCAGGAATGGCTTAACACTCAGAATATGACCTTTCTTGAAGATGTATGTGCATGGTGGCTCTTGATGCACTGACACCAGCATTAGTCCACTCCTTGTGAAGCTCTCCCAAGTTCCTGAATCGACTTTTCTAGACAATCCTCTCAAGGTGGCATTCATCTCTGTTGTTTGTGCACCTTTTCCAGCCACCCTTTTCAGCAGTGACCTTCTGTGGCTTATCCTCTTTGTGGAGGGTGTCAATGATTGTCTTCTGGACAACTGTCAAGTCAGCAGTCTTCCCCATGATCGTGGTTGTGTGTACTGAACTAGGCCAAGAGATACCTGATATTTCTACTCTTTTACTCAAACTGAAATACTCTAATATTTTGAGATTTTTAATTTATTTTTGCACTGCAGGCCATAATGATCAAAATTAACATAGAAAAATGCTTGAAACATTTTAGTTTATGTGTAATCCCTTACAGAAAAACCACATGAACTTCACATGTGCTTTCTCATAATGTGAAATATGTGGAAAATGTGTTTTGCACGTGGGAAACATGTTATTTGCACATGGGAAACGTGGTTTTGGCCCAATTTTATGTGAATCACATGTGGGAATGTTTTACACATGTGGTAACATGTTTTCCACATGTGCTCTACATGGTAACACATGTTACAAAATCTGATACCATGTATTCCACATATTACCACATGTGAAATACATGTAAAATTCATGTTTTTTCTGTAAGGGATGAGTCTAGAATATATAAAAATTTTCACTCTCTTAAATAAGTGATGGAAAATATTGATTTTTTCATGATATTCTAATTGTTTGAGATGCCTTCATATATATGTATGTATATGGCGACTTATCCAGGGTCTACCCTGCCTCTCGCCCATAGTCAGCTGGGATAGGCTCCAGCTTGCCCGTGACCCTGCACTGAATAAGCGGTTATGGATAATGAATAGATAATGGATGGATAAGTGTGCTTTCAATTTTTGATTGCTGTATAGCACTGCACAGCTCAAACTCAGCAGCAATACTAATGGTCCTATAATAGATAATTGTCCTTTCCTGCAAATAAATTAATATGGCAAAACAGATCTGAGTGCACAATGTCTATCTGTACAGCTCTTATAGTAAGGCAAGTGAACATGGCATTATTACTTATCTCAGTGCCATGACCACATTTGACATCAAAAAGTTCCAAAGTTGTCTACTCCAACATTTGTGAAAGGAAGACTGTCTGGAAGCAACCTAAGGATAAGTCAGCCTTGGCTTTTGCCTTTCTACAAATGACACACATTAATGCACCTTGTAAGCGGCTTTCTTAGAAGCATTACCTGCAATGATTAATTATCCCTGACAAAGCTGACAAATCATATATTGTCAGTTTTCACATGAATATCACATAGAATCAAACACAGTTCAAGTCCTTTGGTATAATAACAGGCTGCTTTGTGTGTTCAAACATCACACCATTTGCACCTTTAAAGTGGTAGGCATGCTGTGTAAATCAAATGGTGCCAACCCCCCAAACATCCATTTTAATTCCAGCTTGTAATGCGACAAAACAGGACAAACACCAAGGGGGATGAATACTTTTGCAATACACTGTATTCCATGCGTTTCTCTTATATATTCATTTTTGATTAATTTCATGAAGGGTGCCAATAATTATTGACATTGTATTTTAAATTTGACATTTTTAAATAAGAAATCAAAAAGTTGTTTGGGCTCATGACAGTTTTTATTAAATCCATAACATGGAGTGTGGTAGGGGATTTTTTTAGTGATGAATATTTAATTTAATTTACAGACCTTTACATTTTATTACTTTTATTGCCTTTATTAGTTATGCCACATGATGGGTGGTCACACCTAATGAGAAGAACACACATGGCTAAAAAAAGATCAATAGCCAATACATTCTACATAACAAACAATAAACCAGGGCATAAATCTCATAGACAAACATTTCATAAATATTTTAACATTGTGTTTTTAAATAAAAAATTTAGTAAAAATGCCAAAGCATTTTTAAAAGGTTCGTTCTATGAAACATTATTTGGATGGGAGTTTAAAGTCTAACACAGCCACAGCCCTAGACATCATCTTTATCTTTCCTTATAACTTCTGGTTGCAGTCCTCCATTTCTCATTCTGTTTCTTTCTGTCTGTCTTTGGCAGGTCACTTGAAGATAAAATATGTAATCTTTACAGCCCTTTTCTGATCATCAAAACTATAGTGTACACTCTCATGACATAAATTAACTTTTTAAAAATGCAATTTTAAATGTACGATTGATAATAACAGAAGGTTATGTCATAAATACACATTAAAAATAGGCTATAGAATTTTATGGGATAAGCATAAATTGGAAAATGGTCATGTAAAAATAAATTAAGTTTATGGGATATAAAACCAAACGTTATAGGCTTATAAACAGGCTTTGGGAAAAAGTGGAATTTGCTAAAAACAAACAAACAAACAAACAAACAAACAAAAACAAACAAAAAAGTAAACATGCTAAAAAATTATCCTTTTCAGCGAATTAGAAATAGAATAGGCCAGCGTTATCCACTTAAATTGATATGAGTTAAAGTTAAGGTTAGGCTTCTTTTTTAACACAATTCAAACCTTTCTTTTCTTTTAGCAATATACTCAGCCCTTGCTTTCAGGTCAGAGTTAACCCACTGTATTTTTGTCAAGTCATGTCAAGTCAAATTTTTATTCTCCCACAAAGGAAAAATTTGCTTGCAGCCAGGTGTTAAAAACACATTAAATCCTTTTATAAATACAACATAAAGGACAACATACCAGACAGAACACAGAGACATCAATACAGTACAGTACAGTGTAGGATCCCTTCATGAGAAGACAAAAGACGAGTCAAGTTCTGATGTGCAAAAAAAGTCATTAGTGCCATAATTTGTGCATTCACCCTATTAATTGCAATAAAGACAAAATAGTTTGTTTCTTTGCAATTTATTGCATTCATAATTAATAAACACTTAATATATCAATTGATCTGCAAATATATTTTCTGTTTAAATATTTCAAAATATCTACAATGCAAATGTGCTGCCTTTTTTGTCAGTAGTCCACTGTTTAAAATATGCCAAGTATGACAAAAATAAAAGTACAAAAGGATTTAGATCATGTTTCAAACAAGTTTTCAGAATCACACTAATGGTTGGATGGCCGCACCATGAGATATTTTGACTTTTGAAAAGAAAAATGACCAGTATATAAGAAGACTGGAAAATTTAAAGTGGGTACATACATTTACTTGAGAACTTATAGATATTTATTATGTCCTATTATGCATTTTATTTTTAAAGATAAAATTAGTTGGGCAAAAATGTCATGTAAAATGGAATTAACTCTACATTTACTGAAATTGTTGTTGTTGCTGCTGCTGTTTTGCATTTTAATTCACTTTTTATCTAACAAAAATAATTACCTTTAATTATTATGCCAGTCTGTAATCCAGTTGGCCACATTATGACTTTACCAATAAAGATCACATGCAGGTTGTTCAAATAAATATGGGTAAAGAGCTGATGATTATGCACCAGCAGTGGAAACAGGGTCTACCATATGGAACTGTTTGATCGAATGCTTTGGTGTAATCTAATATAAAACCACTAGACTGTATCAATGACAGCAAGCAGTGGCATGCCAAGCTTTTTAGTCTGAATATTTCTTTTGATCCTTGGTGCACAATAATTGGGAGCATGACAACATTATAATATCACTTTTATAATTTCTTTATAGTTCAAAATGCAATGAAGTCGTGTAGGTTTTGCTGTATATTTCTGAGAAGATGATTTGAGGTCAGGGGTGGGGGAGCCAACTGGGGTGGCCAGGTGTATTTCAAGTGTGGCAGATGCTACCCAGAGACACACATGTGGACATATTTTTAATGACATATTAAGAAACATATACAGGTCATTCATGCATACAGTAATGGCCCTAATTCGTTGAGTACAGTAGAAACCTGCAGAAAATTCTTCCAATGTTATTCTACTGGTAAACTCATTAATGCTGTGCCATGCACACTGCTACATAAAAAGGGGAAGTTGTGATAGTGTGCATTAAGTAAGTAAGCGAGTGAGTAAGTAAGTCTGGTGGCAGAGGCAGGACTGAGTGCTAGTCTGTGAATGAAGAAAGCAGCCAGGAGAGTTAAATGGCAGAGGGGTTGCACCTGCAGTGGACTTAATTAATGAATGTGCTCTGTGTTGCAGTGAACGGCAGAAGCCATAAAATTGGAAGAGTGCCGAGAGATTGAGAGCAAGGGAAGTTGTGATCCAGCACAGAGGTGTGTGTGTGTGTGTGTGTGTGTGTGTGTGTGTGTGTAAGTTGCTGAGTTTGTCTCAGAGTGAGACTGCTGTCTAATAAAGTTGCTGAAAATTGCAGAGTGAAGCAAAAGTGCAAATAAACACAATTAAAACAGCTTGCCTGTCCTCATCTCTTCAGTCTCCTGAACCCCCACTCTATCACACTGGTGTAGAAACCCGGGAGTCTGAACTGAAGCATCCTCCCCATTGCCAAGGTCATCCAAGCCCTCACCAGCATCCACCAGAACCAGTACCAAGCACTTGTCTTCCTGCATGCAGATTAGGAGCAGCATGTCCAGGAGTTGCTCCAGGCCCAGCAAGAAGATAGGCATGTGCTCTGTGTCCTGCTTGATGTGTTGGGTCCCCCAGCAGCTGCTGTGGGCTTTTCCCACATTACCCTCACTAAAATGGGGCTGCAGGATGATCTAGAAGCTTCCATGGACATGTTTGAGTAAACCACAGAGGTATGGGGCTGGTTGGAAGATCAATAGGCAATGTGGCTGCTACTGCTCCTTTCAGGGGAAGCCCAACTGTGGCCTTGCAGCTGCCTACCGCCAACTGGCTAGAGTACCCAGATCTAAGATGGGCTGTTCTTCAGTGGGTCAGCTACACCCCAGAACAATATCAGCAGCAGTTCCAGCACTGGCCTTTGAGGAGTCTGGCCACCCATTTGCACAGCAGCTCCAGGATGCTTGCCAGCAGTTGTTGCTGGCAGAGGAGTACAGTGCAGAAGAAGTAATCAACACTGTGGTACTGGAGCAGATCATCACATGGCTACTGGCAGGAAAAACAGAGTGGGTCAGTGCCACCACCCAACATTGCTGGATGAAGTGATCCAGCTGTTTGAGGACCACTTGGTGGTGTTTCCATTTTCCCTTCTCTCTCTCTTTCTCTCTCTTTCTTGTTCTTTGCCTTCTGCTCCCAGCCCCTCCCCAGTACATTATACATGGAAGCAGGGGCCCAGTCCCCTGAAGCCAGCTCCCCAAACCCAGGGTTCCCCCCTTTCTCTTTGCAGGTGAATGACTCCAGAGCTGTGGGTACAGGAGGAAAACCTGGGCCAGTATGCTGGCACTGCAGCAAACCAGGGCACTTCCAGGAACAATGCCAGACGATGGAAGTGGGTATCTTGGTCAACCATTCACACTCACATTCACACCTACGGTCAATTTAGAGTCACCAGTTAACCTAACCTGCATGTCTTTGGACTGTGGGGGAAACTGGAGCACCCGGAGGAAACCCACGCGGACTCAGGGAGAACATGCAAACTCCACACAGAAAGGCCCTTGCTGGCCATGGGGCTTGAACCCGGACCTTCTTGCTGTGAGGCGACAGCGCTAACCACTACACCACCGTGCCGCCCCATTATTATTATTATTATTATAGTTTTACTTCATAAATTAAGTTCTAAGTTTTAATTACAATAGAGCCAGACATACTAATAGCTAACAGAAATTAGACCAAAATGTCATTAAAATGACACAATTATAAGGCTACACTGTGAATTATAAGTATAAACAGGCACCAAACAGAATAGGCAACATTAGTAAAAGGTCACACCATCGGTGCCAATGTCTCTAATCTGGGGAACATAGCTTTATGACTCTTAAACAGATTTCAGTGCTAGAGGTGTCCAGATGATACTCTACCTTTGTGAAATTAAAGTACTAAAAATACAAATGCCTGCTCACCAACCCATGCTAATTCCTTCCTCATGTAAAAATCAATGAGGCTGTTGCCTAGGCAATAAATAGCACCATTACAGGTCCAAAGTATACAAATGCGGCTACCTCAGCACAGTTCAAGCTTGACACTTTCACATTAACAGAGCATTGTTTTATCTTAGTCACTGTCTTAGCTGAAGACCAACTTTCTTTTTCTTTTATGATCTTTTGTAATGTTTGAGGTTTTCAAGATTTTAAATTTGCAATTATTTCTAGCCAATTATTTGTCAGCATATAGCTTACATACTGTATGCTAGATGATGATGATGTAATTTAAAGACTTAAAGCAGGTGCAAAATACACAAGAAATATGCAGTTTAAAATGTGTTCATGTGTAAGGGCTCTTGTGTGTATTTATAATTGAGATCAATAAAACCTTCAACAGTGTACCTAATGTTGTGATATTGTAGTGTAGTTTTGTGTTTTACATAATGTGTGGCAGGCAGGTAAAAAATAACAATTGATCCATTGTGTGTGTGTGTGTGTGTGTGTGTGTGTGTGTGTGTGTGTGTGTGTTCTAAATTATGAAGAAATGCAGAAACATCAAAACCACATAATCATAACCTGAAGACATATTTCATCTATGAAGTCTGATTATGTGGTGTACTCTTCCTCCTTATATCCTTCCAGCAAATTTTGTCTTTCAACCCAGAAAGACATCAAATTCCACCACCATAAACTCTGAATCATTTGTTTAAGTGCATGTCAAGGAATTGAGAACTTAGGCTTTCTTAATGAGCAAACACAGGTACCTTCTACTTTGCTTGTGTCCCTTCCTTGCCTCATAGTGTCCTCTTAGGAACAAAAAGTAATCAGAGAAGCACAAGCTTGTATGTAACTTATTCAGGTTTGCTTTTTCATTATAGATAATTTGAGTTTATTCCTCATTACCATTTGTTATCTCCTTTGTGCCTTCATTTTGTATGATGCTGACACTTGAATTGCATCGTGTTGTTTTGTACTGATATACATCACTATTCTCATAATAGTTCCTGAAAACTACCAAGTTAGAGTGAAAGTCTAAATCATTTTCTTTAGCCACACGTACAGTGGTGCTTGAAAGTTTGTGAACCCTTTAGAATTTTCTATATTTCTGCATAAATATGACCTAAAACATCATCAGATTTTCACCCAAGTCCTAAAAGTAGATAAAAAGAACCCAGTTAAACAAATGAGACAAAAATATTATACTTGGTCATTTATTTATTGAGGAAAATGATCCAATATTACATATCTGTGAGTGGCAAAAGTATGTGAACCTTTGCTTTCAGTATCTGGTGTGACCCCCTTGTGCAGCAATAACTCCGATTAAACGTTTCCGGTAACTGTTGATCAGTCCTGGACACTGGCTTGGAGGAATTTTAGCCCATTCCTCCGTACAGAACAGCTTCAACTCTGGGATGTTGTTGGGTTTCCTCACATGAACTGCTCACTTCAGGTCCTTCCATAACATTTCCACTGGATTAAGGTCAGGACTTTGACTTGGCCATTCCAAAACATTAACTTTATTCTTCTTTAACCATTCTTTGGTAGAACGACTTGTGTGCTTAGGGTTGTTGTCTTGCTGCATGACCAACCTTCTCTTGAGATTCAGTTCATGGACAGATGTCCTAACATTTTCCTTTAGAATTCACTGGTATAATTCAGAATTCATTGTTCCATCAATGATGGCAAGCCATCCTGGCCCAGATGCAGCAAAACAGGCCCAAACCATGATACTACCACCACCATGTTTCGCAGATGGGATAAGGTTCTTATGCTGGAATGCAGTGTTTTCCTTTCTCCAAACATAACGCTTCTCATTTAAACCAAAAAGTTCTATTTTGGTCTCATCCGTCCACAAAACATTTTTCCAATAGCCTTCTGGCTTGTCCACGTGATATTTAGCAAACTGCAGATGAGCAGCAATGTTCTTTTTGGACAGCAGTGGCTTTCTCCTTGCAGCCCTGCCATACACACCATTGTTGTTCAGTGTTCTCCTGATGGTGGACTCATGAACATTAACATTAGCCAATGTGAGAGAGGCCTTCAGTTGCTTAGAAGTTATCCTGGGGTCCTTTGTGACCTTGCCGATTATTACACACCTTGCTCTTGGAGTGATCTTTGTTGGTCGACCACTCCTGGGGAGAGTAACAATGGTCTTGTAGTTCCTCTATTTGTCCACAGTCTGTCTGACTGTGGATTGGTGGAGTCCAAACTCTTTAGAGATGGTTTTGTAACCTTTTCCAGCCTGATGAGCATCAACAACGCTTTTTCTGAGGTCCTCAGAAATCTTTGTTCGTGCCATGATACACTTCCACAAACATGTGTTGTGAAGATCAGACTTTGATAGATCCCTGTTCTTTAAATAAAACAGGGTGCCCACTCACACCTGATTGTCATCCCATTGATTGAAAACACCTGACTCTCATTTCACCTTCAAATTAACTGCAAATCCTAAAGGTTCACATACTTTTGCCACTCACAGATATGTAATATTGGATTATTTTCCTCAATAAATAAATGACCAAGTATAATATTTTTGTCTCATTTGTTTAACTGGGTTCTCTTTATCTACTTTTAGGACTTGTGTGAAAATCTGATGATGTTTTAGGTCATATTTATGCAGAAATATAGAAAATTCTAAAGAGTTCACAAACTTTCAAGCACCACTGTATTTTCATTCCAAGTCTTTTCAAGGACAACTGGCTTATTGTACAGAAAGTGGGCAGGAATTCTCTGATTTATTTTTTCTGATGAAATCTCAAAACAATCTGTAAATTCTGAGTTACTTGGTGAGGTTCGTTCCTCCCCGCCCCCCGCACACACACACACACTAACAGGACTGTTCACATCAAATTTCAGACTTGGCCCAATCATAACCTGGTCAATAAAGTTTTTTTTTTTAATCTGTTCTTCCGTAATGCTCTGATAGGAGAATTTGGTTTTGGTAATGTTTGCACAGAAAATCTCATGATTCTTTGTGTGTACACAGCAATTCTTTATTTCATCTACACATGCAATCCATGGTATTTTGTTGTTGTTCATTTAAACACATTTCACCACAAAGAACATCAGCACTTATTTCACCACAAAGAACATGTGGATTACATATTTCACTTCTTGAATGATGCATACATTATTTGAAGTGACCATTATTTCAGTGGACAGAACATTTTGAACTAGAGTTGCTTAGAGTAAGCAAAAACTGGACTCAAATAAAATTCTTGTTATTTTATAATAATAATTACTCAAGTAAAAGTAGTCATCAAAAACAACTTGAGTATGAAGAAAAAATAGTCTCATAAAATGACTACTGTAGTAGTGAGTAACTTCAATATGATGATTTTTACATCATTTATTGCATGTATTACATTCAAATATATCAGAATATCTGATATGCCCAAAATTAAAAAAAATAAAATAAAATGTAGCACTTCTTGAATAAACACAACATAAAATGTGGTCATTCAAGTACTATATAATATTCCTAATTTATAAATAAATAAATAAATAAATAAATAAATAAATAACCTGAGTTAAGGCAATTTTGCCACAGGTTAGTTTCATAAATCTCCCAAACTAGCTTTAACTGTAAAAACATCTCTTCCAATTTTTCTGAATGCAGAGCCACAGAGCTGCAGTCTCACACCCCTGCAGTTTTACAACAGCAGTTTCACGCGAGTGGCATTCAGCGTATGCACTGACACTTTGTTTTGTTTTGTTTATCTTACCGACTTTTAGGCTAATCAGCAGTTCAGCCAATTTCAACTTCGGGTTTGGTTTAGGTTAAGGTGACAAGTAGATTAAAGCAACGATATCCCTTCTCAAATAGTAAAATGCATGGCAACATATACAACCAGTATACAGGTAGTCGTCGACTTACGACCTATGTGACTTACGACCATCTGGTTATGACTGGCAAGTGTTTCCCAGCTGAGCTAGCTGAGCGTACGACAGCTTCCGCCCCCGCTCCCGGCAGTGCCTCTCGCCGCGTACAACAGTTTCCGCCCCAGCTCCAGGCACATTTGCAGTCTCTCTCACGCTCCCTTGCGCACTCCGTCATACAGTTTCCGCCGCAGCTCCAGGCACATTTGCAGTCTCTCTCTCGCTCCTTCGCACACTCCGTCATACAGTTTCCGCCCCAGCTCCAGGCACATGCGCAGTCTCTCTCGCGCTCCCTCGCGCACTCCGTCATACAGTTTCCGCCCCAGCTCCTGGTTTATGAAACGAGCAAATGCTCCCGCCAGCCCGAGCGCTGCAACAGCTGATGATGACATAGACGACCCACATCCAAGCACCAGTGATGCCAGCGGTCACTAAATTTTGTATTTTGCTATGTTTTACATTTGTATTTTGGTATGTTTCAAACTAAAATGTTTTCTATTTTTCACACTTGTATTTCATGTTTTTTGTTTTGCACATATTAAACGAATTGTACTGTACACAGTGTAGTATGCAGTGTTTGACTTAAACCAAATAACGAGCCAAGGTAATGAAATAAGAAAATGTTGATAAAATAAGACTTTAAGATGATTACAATATCATTACACATCACAATATACTTACGTTCATTTAACATAGGCCGACTTACGACCAGATCGGTTTACGACTGGTCAGTCGTAAGCAAACGCAGTCGTAAGTCAATGACTACCTGTAAATGGTCACTGTTTACATGACACAATCACTTAAATTGGCAGGTTTGCACAATGTCCTACTGCACATGCATTCAATGTCACCAGCCTGAAACTTCTGCTGTAAAACTGCAACTCTGTGGCTCTGTAGTGAGACCCTTTTCAGTAGATTTAGTAATTTGATCCCACCAGGGGTGCAGATACGTTTTTTGAACTGGGGGGGACAAAGCTGCCAGCAAACCAACCCCACCCCCACCCCCAACATGTGTTGTGCGAGGAATATACTCTGATGCCCTTAAAACTGCCTTCTGAGCACTGTATCTACAGGCTACCACCGAAAGAAGGAGGCTGCCAGAAAGGCATCTCTACTCTGTACGATTTTACTTTCACTACGACATTACTTTGAACAGACTATCAAAAAATTGCAAGGTGATATGATAAAGTAAGGCACAGTTTACTTACAGTCGTTTTTTGAAAAAACGATGCAATCGTTTTCTGCCTTTTTGGTTTGGCACCCTTCATCATGCTGTGTTGGGGTCCTGAACTAGGAGCTGTCCCCGATATGCCTGTCAAACTTGTTGTGGGTAACCATAGCAACCAAGCTCGAGCTCGCAACCTGTGCAGTCTGCGCAGCTCAACCAACCGAATATCAGTCTTTGTTTTGTTTTATGTGAGTTGTTGCAACTATGTATGTACTGCTGTGCACCTCAATAAACCGAATGGTAATTAGTCTTTTGATTTTTCTGTGAGGTTTGCCTTATGCAAAGAAAGACAGCATAGACGTTTTTTCCTCCCTATAAGTGGGGGGGACCGAACGAGGTGAATTTAAATCCGGGTGGGACGAATCCCACCCTCTATCTGCGCCCGTGGATCCCACACACTTTCACGCTGATGTTGACATCATATAAACTGTGTGTGTGTGAATAAACATGAACGTGAATATATTTTAAATACATTAAATACAGTGGTGCTTGAAAGTTTGTGAACCCTTTAGAATTTTCTATATTTCTGCATAAATATGACCGAAAACATCATCAGATTTTCACACAAGTCCTAAAAGTAGATAAAAAGAACCCAGTTAAACAAATGAGACAAAAATGTTAAACTTGGTCATTTATTTATTGAGGAAAATGATCCAATATTACATAATCTGTGAGTGGCAAAAGTATGTGAACCTTTGCTTTCAGTATCTGGTGCAACCCCCTTGTGCAGCAATAACTACAACTCAACGTTTCTGGTAACTGTTGATCAGTCCTGCACACCAGCTTGGAGGAATTTTAGCCCATTCCTCCATACAGAACAGCTTCAACTCTGGGATATTGGTGGGTTTCCTCACATGAACTGCTCGCTTCAGGTCCTTCCACAACATTTTGATTGCATTAAGGTCAGGACTTTGACTTGGCCATTCCAAAACATTAACTTTATTCTTCTTTAACCATTCTTTGGTAGAACAACTAGTGTGCTTAGGGTCATTGTCTTGCTGCATGAACCACCTTCTCTTGAGATTCAGTTCATGGACTGATGTCCTGACATTTTCCTTTAGAATTCACTGGTATAATTCAGAATTCATTGCTCCATCAATGATGGCAAGCTGTCCTGGCCCAGATGCAGCAAAAGAGGCCCAAACCATGATACTATCACCACCATGTTTCACAGGTGGGTTAAGGTTCTTATGCTGGAATGCAGTGTTTTCCTTTCTCCAAGCATAACACTTCTCATTTAAACCAAAAAGTTCTATTTTGGTCTCATCTGTCCACAAAACATTTCTCCAATAGCCTTCTGGCTTGTCCACATGATCTTTAGCAAACTGCAGATGAGCAGCAATGTTCTTTTTGGAGAGCAGTGGCTTTCTCCTTGCAACCCTGCCATGCACACCATTGTTGTTCAGTGTTCTCCTGATGGTGAACTCATGAACATTAACATTAGCCAATGTGAGAGAGGCCTTCAGTTGCTTAGAAGTTACCCTGGGGTCCTTTGTGACCTCGCCGACTATTACACGCCTTGCTCTTGGAGTGATCTTTGTTGGTCAACCACTCCTGGGGAGGGTAATATTGGTCTTGAATTTCCTCCATTTGTACACAACCTGTCTGACTGTGGATTGGTGGAGTCCAAACATTTTAGAGATGTTTTTTTAATCTTTTCCAGCCTGATGACCCTCAACAACGCTTTTCTGAGGTCCTCAGAAATGTCATTTGCTTGTGCCATGATACACTTCCACAAACATGTGTTGTGAAGATCAGACTTTGATAGATCCCTGTTCTTTAAATAAAACAGGGTGCCCACTCACACCTGATTGTCATCCCATTGATTGAAAACACTTGGCTCTAATTTCACCTTCAAATTAACTGCTAATCCTAGAGGTTCACATACTTTTGCCACTCACAGATATGTAATATTGGATTACTTTCCTCAATAAATTAATGACCAAGTATAATATTTTTGTCTCATTTGTTTAACTGGGTTCTCTTTATCTACTTTTAGGCAAGGCAAGGCAAGGCACGTTTATTTATATAGCACATTTCATACACAGTGGCAGTTCAATGTGCTTTACAGAAGTAAAAGCAAAACAGTAAACAATAGAAAATAAAATTACATAAAATAAATGGGGAAGAAAATTAATAAGAATTAAACAATAGTAGAAATAAAATAATAAAATGAGATAAAAGTTCAATTTAAAAAAACAGCAGAATAAAATAGAATAAAAGTTAAGTAAAATTTAAAACATGGAGAGACTGTAAAAGTAAAGAGTTTAAAACATGTAGAAATGGCAATATTAATAATTTAGCAGAAAGCATCTGAAAACAGCTTGGTCTTTAGTCTAGATTTGAAGCTGCCAACAGCAGGAGCATTTTTCATGTCCTCTGGCAGTTGGTTCCATAGCTGTACTGCATAGTAGCTAAAAGCTGCTTCACCACACTTTGTTTTAACAACAGGTTTTAACAGTAAATTTTTCTGCTGCGATCTGGTAGATCTGATTGGGTTAGGCTGCTGCAACATATCAGAGAGATAATTGGGCCCTGTACCATTTAGAGATTTGTACACCAGCAGTAATGCTTTAAAGTCAATTCTGTAGCTTACTGGAAGCCAGTGAAGGGACCTTAGAATTGGAGTAATGTGTTCTGTTCTTTTTGTTCGTGTGAGAACCCTAGCTGCTGCATTTTGAACCAGCTGAAGTCGTTTGATGGTTTTTTTTGGCAGGCCTGTGAAAAGGCCATTGCAGTAATCAACCCTACTAGAGATGAAGGCATGTATAAGTTTTTCCAGATCATTTTTTGACATAAGTCCTCTTAGTTTGGAAATGTTTTTTAGGTGATAAAATGCCGTTTTAGTGATTGCTTTCATATGCCTCTCAAAGTTTAGCTCGCGGTCAATGAAAACACCAAGATTTTTAACCATTTCTTTTGTTTTAATCCCCTTTGTGTCAAGAATAGTGGTAATCCTGAGTCTTTCATCTTTTTTTCCAAATAGAATTACTTCTGTTTAATCTGTGTTCAGCTGAAGAAAATTTTGTGACATCCAGTTGTTGATTTGATCGATACATTGGTAGAGACATTCAAGGGGGGCATAATCATTAGGTGATAAAGCAAGATAAATTTGGGTATCATCTGCATAGCAGTGATATAAAATTGAATTGTTCTTGATAATTTGCCCAAGTGGGAGCATATAAAGGTTGAATAGTAATGGTCCAAGAATCGACCCCTGGGGGACACCACAGGTCAAGGACATTGACGCTGAGGTACAATTTCCCATGGTAACAAAGAAGCTTCTATCTTTTAAGTATGATTTTAACCAATTGATAACTTTACCAGTCAACCCAACCCAATGTTCAAGTCGATATAGCAGTATGTTGTGATCAACAGTATCAAAAGCTGCACTGAGGTCCAGTAATACCAGGACCGATGTTTTGCCTGCATCAGTATTAAGACGTATGTCATTTATAACTTTAATCAGCGCTGTTTCAGTGCTATGATTGGCACGAAATCCTGATTGAAAGTTATCAAAACAGCTGTTTGATATCAAGAAGGCAGTTAATTGATTGAAGACAATTTTTTCAAGGATTTTCCCGATGAATGGTAGATTTGATATTGGCCTATTTAATACTGAAGCATCCAGATTATTCTTTTTAAGTAGGGGCTTTACAACGGCTTTTTTCAAGGACACAGGAACAATGCCAGTCTCTAGGGATGTATTTATGATTTGAAGCACATATGTAATTATAAAATGTAGAACAAACTTAAAAAAGTTGGTGGGCAGAATGTCCAATTCAGATGTTGAGGAACTGAGATTTTGTACAGTTTTTTCAAGAGTCTCATAATCAATTAAACAAAATTCTGACATTGTGTTGAAGTTATCTGTCTGTGTCACTGGTGATTGCAGTTTTTCAATTATTTGCAACTGAGATATATTATGAGCAATATTATGTCGTATTTTATCAATTTTACCTTTAAAGAAGGATGCAAACTCATTGCATTTATTAACTGAGAGAAGTTCAGGTGCTAATTGTGGTGGGAGATTTGTTAGCTTCTCTACTGTTGAAAATAGCACATGGGCATTGTTCATATTCCTGTTGATGATGTTGGAGAAGAAAGACTGTCTTGCTTTATGAATTTCATAATTATATTTACAAAGCATCTCTTTATGGATTTGATAATGGATGTGAAGTTTAGTTTTGCGCCATTTTCTTTCAGTCTTTCTACATTCTCTCTTTAACAGTTTAACAGCTGGGTATTGCTTCCATGGTGCTTTCTGCTTATCATTGACTCTTTTGATTTTGAATGGAGCAATATCATCCATAACTTGGGTCATATTTAAATAAAAAATTTCCAGTAAATCATCTACAGAGTCTGACATTTTGGTTGAGATCCGAGAGAGAGCTTGCTCAAAGAGAACACGTGTTGTCGTTTATGACTCTCCTACCCATAGTCATTGAGCTGTTCTGAATGTGAGGAGACATAGAAACATCAGAGAAAACACAAAAACACAAAAATGATCAGATAAGGCCAGGTCAACAACAGTAGTAGAAACAGTAAGACCCTTTGTGATGATGAGGTCAAGGGTATGACCACGAGAGTGGGTCGGCCCCTGTACATGTTGTACAAGGTTGAAGTTGTCAATAAGTGCAAGTAGTTCATTGGCATAGGTGTTTTCAGGATTATCTACATGCAAATTAAAATCCCCAGATATAATAAGACAGTCAAACTCTAAGCAAATGACTGACAACAGTTCACCAAACTCTTCCAGAAAAACTTTGGCTGAATGTCTCGGAGGCCTGTAAATAGTTAATAATAATATGTTAGGAGGGCGAGGGACTTTCTGTGTGGAGTTTGCATGTTCTCCCCGTGTCCGTGTGGGTTTCCTCCGGGTGCTCCGGTTTCCCCCACAGTCCAAAGACACGCAGGTTAGGTTAACTGGTGACTCTAAATTGACCGTAGGTGTGAATGTGAGTGCGAATGGTTGTCTGTGTCTATGTGTCAGCCCTGTGATGACCTGGCGACTTGTCCAGGGTGTACCCCGCCTTTCGCCTGTAGTCAGCTGGGATAGGCTCCAGCTTGCCTGCGACCCTGTAGAACAGGATAAAGCGGCTAGAGATAATGAGATGAGAATATGTTAGGAGAGCATGTAACAATTGCACATAAGTGTTCAAAGGATGTACAATCACCAAGTGAGGATTGTTTACATTGAAAAGAGAATTTGAATATATTTGCGATCCCTCCACCTTTCCCCTGTCGGGTAACATTCATAAAATTAAAATTTGGGGGAGTTGCTTCAATAAGGGTGGTAGCACTATTTGCTTGATCCAGCCAAGTTTCAGTTAGAAGCAAAAAATCAAGATTATATTTGCAGATAAGATAATTAATTAAAAATGACTTGTTTGAAAGTGATCTAACGTTCAGAAGAGCTAGCTTTACAGAAAGTCTAGAAGTAATATCCGCTTGGGCACTCTGATGTTGTTTTGAAACAGGAAGGAGACTAGACTGGTTTACCCCCTGGGTTAAATATGCTCTATGTTTCCTATTTCTTATCAACACAGGAATAGAGAATGGCATAGGCATACTGGGTCTCAGCTTGTTTTCAAAACTACACCCAATGCAGGGACCCCCAGCACATCATACTAGACTTTCTTTATGTTCCATTTTGTTTGAGATTGAGAGGATTGGAGATGTCATGTATCTTTTAGATGGTGAAAAAGATTGGTAGCCAGCTGAAGGTCCTGGGCGAACACAGTTCAGTCTGTTGGTTGATTTTTGATGAACTGGGTACACAGCTTGTCGTGACAGATTTGGGCTGGAAAAAGAGAGTGTAGCCATTTGCATCAGTCTTTGCATACTATTTGGGAAATCCATACAAGGGGGAGATGCAGATGGTACTATAAAATCAGAAGAGTGAGACTTTGGTGAGGCCTTTGTAAGTGTCTCCATGACTGTCTCTGTGGTGACTGTCTCACTGATTGTCTCTGTGATAGTTGCATGGGGTCGAGAAGTGGACGAAGCAACCTTGACATGGTTATCTTTAGTCAGGTCCTTAATCTGGATGGAATCGCATGATAAAATCGCATGTTCACATTCTCTGTGTGATTGTTGTTGTCCTTGGCAGTCTGCCCCAGATGGTTCTTGGCAGTCTGCTCCAGATGGCTGTGTGTCCTTGGTGAAAACTTGCATAGATGATTGTTTTGGCATTGCAGAGGAATTGTTTATGTTTATAACTAGGTCAGTCTGCGACATCTTATCAACTGTTCTCTTCAGTGTTGACTGAGAGAAAATTGCAAGTCTATAATGATCTGCTAAAACTTTGGTCCCAATCCAGCTAAGTTCAGTGCTGTTTGGCTTGAAAAATTCTCTGTGATTCCAGAAAAGGTTAAAATTGTCTATAAAGTTCATACCAGATGAAAAACAAGTTTTTCCAAGCCAGGTGTTAAGACTGAAAAGTCGACTAAATGCAAAACTTCCCCTTGCAGGAAGTGGGCCACTGATAAAAGATTGTATTCCGGTCTTATAGAGATGAGAAAAGAGTTTTTTGAAGTCCTCTTGGACAAACAGCTGTTCTCTGAAAACATCATTTGCTCCCACATGCACAACAATACGTTTGATAGTTTTATGCTCGGACATGAGTTTCAAAATGCTGTCTTTGGTGTCAGAGATGGATGCATTTGGAAGGCAGCAAATAATCATTCCATGTCCTTTTAAATGTCTTACAGTGGAATCACCAAGAACAAGGGTTGTGGGATCAGGTGGTGTTTTGAGCTGCTTTTTGCCTCTTCCCACAGCTCTTCGGTTGTGATGTGTTTGATGTGTTTGTCCGCCTGAAAATTCCGCTTCCACATCCCTGAGGCATTCAAATTTGTTCTGAAGCCTTATGGCAGGGGTGTCAAACCTGATCCATAAAGGGCCTTGTGGCTGCAGGTTTTCATTCCAGCCATGCAGCAGCACACCTGACTTGGCTCATTCAATCAACTGAACTGTCTTCACACAGTCAAATACTTGCAGCCACACCCACCCTTGATTAAAGGGTGGGTGTGTCAGTTGATTGAATAAGCCAAATCAGGGTGCTGCTGCATGGCTGGAATGAAAACCTGCAGCCACACGGCCCTTTATGGATCAGGTTTGACACCCCTGCCTTATGGGCTGTGGATTTTCCATAGGATTGTAAATCCTATTGTAATTTGTAGACCTAGCTCTATTTCTAATAGCATGGCTGTGGAGCATGGGTCGCACAGTATCAGAACAAGCTGGTGTTGAGGTAATAAGTCTTCTGTTTTTATTTTCATCTGTACTCACATTTTGCCCTGTTAGATCGATGAATTCATCCACTCGATCTGCAATGTCATCGGCTTGTCGGGGTACATTCTCTGCATTTTCAGCCACTGTTTCTGTACTCTTTTCCTGAGATATTGCTCTTAATTCATCAGTCTTTGGCAGAGCATCAATCTTTGATTCCAGGATAGAAATCCTCTGTTCTAGTTCTGTGCATTTTCTGCAGGATCTCCTGGATTTTTTGCCCCTGGCATTTTGTTTTAAACGCTAACTTATAAAGATGAAAAATAAAATGAAGAAATAGTGGAAATTAAATTAAAATTAAAAGCTTATAAAGATGAAAAATAAAATGAAAAAGTAGTGGAAATTAAATGAGAAAGTAAAGTAAAATAAAGATCAAGCAGGAGCAAAGCAGGAGCAAAGCAAAGAAGCGTCCTACTCACTTGAGTAGGAGGAGCAGGACTTGTGTGAAAATCTTTTAGGACTTGTGTGAAAATCTGATGATGTTTTAGGTCATATTTATGCAGAAATATACAAAATTATAAAGGGTTCACAAACTTTCAAGCACCACTGTTAATGTATCGAGGACTGTGTAGTCTAATATAGCATAGTACAAGTACATTTTTTAAAAATCATAAATGTACTCAAGTCAGGTTGAACAGTAACGTGCATTCAAAATACTCCTATAAGTAAAATTTATTGGAAAAAGTTACTGAAGTACATGTAACAGAGCAAACATAACATGTTACTACACACCTCTATTTTAAACTGATTTTAAGAAAAATTAATGCAAATTACTTACTTGCAGCTGTTGGAATCAAGGTCAATTTTATATGATGGGGTTAATTCTGAATTATAATAAAAGTGGCTCTTGCAATGTAAACTTCGTGAGCATTACTCCTCTATCATGGACAGAATTAACATTCGCCTTACAACTAATAGCAATAAGGAGATTTTGAGTTAAGTATCCTAGCTAATTCAGTGTTACTGAATCCATCTTTGGATAAACAGCAAGGGGTGTTGCTACGCAGCTGCCACGAAGGATTTTGTCATGCAGGTGGACAGACGAACATTATGTTTGCAACTGGGTTAAGGATTGTTTTCAGTTTTGTGGGATTGTTTTCTGTGCACTTTCAAAGTATTTTCTGAAATAAAATCATTCTAACTGAAAAAAAATCTAAAACTCTGTGATTGTTTATAATTACTTCATTTTAGTTTCTATAATAGTGAATAATCCTTTTTGAAAAAAAAACTTCATCAAATTTTATTTTGATTTGTTGACAGCATACTCATATCTGCCCACTTTCTGTAGACTATGTCAGCTGTGCTTCTGTTATTTCATGACTACAGTAAACATATTAAAAATAATCCCATGATTCTGTGTCCTGAACAACATCCCATACTGGCAACAAGCATCTCCTGTCAGCCCTCCTCACATATTAAATGGTTCTTTGAGCTGGATATTATTACTCCTATGAATACCTCTAGACAAGCCTCCAGACTCTCAGCCCTGGGTTCAGGTAGCCACCTGAGAAGAGCACCGAGATGCACCAGTCATGTTAAAGAAATAAAAAATCAGGGTCCCCCCATCTCAAAAATATATCTAAAATAAAAAAAATCACCTCTAAACAGAACCTATAAGTTTATCTCCAGCAGGTTGGATTACTGCACCCATCTGCTTACTGCTCTCCCCCAAAAGTCCATTAGAGAGCTACAGTTCAATGAAAATGCAGCACCGAGAATGCTGACCAAGAAAGAAAACAAAATCAATCCTGAACATATGGCAAATGGCTACACCAGAACTAAGTTACTAGTTTCACAGCAAGAAGGTGAATACAGAGTCTTGCAAAAGTATTCATTCCACTTTGTGTTTGTCCTGTTTTGTTGCATTACAAGCTGGAATTAAAATGGATTTTTGGAGGGTTAGCACCATTTGATTTACACAACATGCCTACAACTTTAAAGGTGCATTTTTTATTGTGACACAAACAATAATTAAGATGAAAAAAAAAAACCAGAAATCTGGCGTGTGCATAGGTATTCACCCCCTTTTGTATGAAACCCCTAAATAAGAGCTGGTCCAGCCAATTCACTTCATAAGTCACATAATTAGTTGATTAAGATCCACCTGTGTGCAGTCAAAGTGTCACATGATCTGTCACATGATGTCTGTATAAATCAACCTGTTCTGGAAGTACCCTGACTCTGCAACACTACTAAGCAAGCAACATGAAAACCAAGGAGCACTCCAAACAGGTCAGAGACAAAGTTGTGAAGAAGTATGGATCAGGGTTGGGTTATAAAAGACATCCCAAACTTTGAATGTCCCACGGAGCACCATTAAATCTATTATAGCAAAATGGAAAGAATATGTCACCACGATAAACCTGACAAGAGAAGGCCGCCCACCAAAACTTACAGACTGGGCAAGGAGGGCATTAATCAGAGACACAACAAAGACGCCAAAGATAACACTGAAGGAGCTGCAAAGATCTACAGCAGAGATGGGTGTATCTGTCCACAGGACCACTTTAAACTGAATATACCACAGAGTGGGGCTTTATGGAAGAGTGGCCAGAAAAAAGTCATTGCTTAAGAAAATACCTTTGGAGTTTGCCCAACAGCATGTGGCAGATTCCCCAAACACATGGAAGAAGATTGTCTGAGCAGATGAGACTAAAATTGATCTTTTTGGCCATCATGGGAAATGCCATGTGTGGTGCAAACCCAACACCCTGAGAGCACCATTCCTACAGTGAAGCATGGTGGTGGCAGCATCATGCTGTGGGGGTATTTTTCATCTGCAGGGACAGGAAAGCTAGTCAGGACTGAAGGAAAGATGGATGGTACCAAATACAGGGCAATTCTGGAGGAAAACCTGTTTGAGTCAGCCAGAGGTTTGAGACTGGGATGAAGGTTCATGTTCCAGCAGGAAAATGACCCTAAACATACTGCTAAAGTTACACTGGGGTGGTATAAAGGGAAGCATTTAAATGTCTTGGAATGGCCTAGTCAAAGCCCAGACCTCAATCCAATTGAGAATCTGTGGCATAACTTGAAGATTGCTGAACACCAATCTAACCCATCAAAATTGAAAGAGTTGAAGCAGTTTTACCTTGAGGAATGGGCAAAAATCCCAGTGGCTAGATGTGCTAATACGTAGATACATACCCCAAGAGACTTGTAGCTGTAAATGTAGCAAAAGGTGGCTCGACAAAGTATCGACTGGGGGGGGGGTCAATACCTATGCACACTCCAGATTTCTGTTTTTTTTATCTTCATTATTGTTTGTGTCACAATAAAACAACAATTTTCACCTTTAAAGTTGTAGGCATGTTGTGTAAATCAAACAGTGCTAATCCTCCAACAATCCATTTTAATTCCATCTTGTAATCCAACAAAACAGGACAAACACAAAGGGGGATGAATACACTGTACATATAGTATACATTTATAGTATACATGCAAGACTTTGTACATATAGTATACAGTACAATTAAAAACTTGCCATTTTATTATTATTTACTTTTTTTTAATTGTATATGATTAAACAATTTAATAATAATTGTATTTTCCCCTGCACAGTAGTATAATGGACTATTTTGTTTAGATTCATGACATATAATCCCAATTAAATCAGTTCCAGGTCATAACAATACAAAATGAGGAAAAGTTCAAGGGGGTGAATGCTTATGCAATGCACCATAATTTATGTCCATACCATTGTCCATGCCCCACCCATCACCCAAGAAAAGGTGATATATGATCTGTGGCTGTGAAGCCATGTGCCACAATCAGCATGCAACAAATAGGGAGTATATGGCAGATTTCCACTGCCCTGTAATCACTCCGTAATCTCCTACTCATAAAGCCAGTATTCTACTCTACAGGAATGCCTTTGGTTATTTCAGGTCAAATGAGGTTGAGGCACAAAAAGGAACATTTATTTCAAGTGCATGACAACCAGATGCATCCACCTAGACCTTTTGCACAATATGGATTCTGATTCTCTCTTAATGGAATTATGAAGATTTATGACTTACTGTGGAACACTATACAAGCTCATCTCCCATCATGGATTTACAGCTCTCTCTCGCAAAGCAGCAAAGCAGATTCCACATCCATCCTTGTAATGCCCATTAATTTTGGTAGAACATTGGAAAAGGAGACCAGGTCACTTCAAGAAATTCACAGAAATAAAGTCATCTAAACTGTATTGTTTGGGGGAAGGAATCTTCAATCCCAAGCCTATTGGCTATTTCAATTGCCAGAGTAATTAAAACCATTTAATTCTCTAAAACTTTATAAACCAAATCTGTAAACCAAATAACTGAAAACTACCAAGTTAAAATGAAAGATTCTAAGTTCCTATGTTGTGTCAGGTTATTTAGATATATTTCTATTCCCAAATGTTGGCTCTCCCTGATCATTCAACGGCTACCAAACAGGGAGGGAGAAGGCTATCACGTAAATGATATTTAGGGTAAACTGACTCACAACCATAATAAAGTTAGATAATAGATGCACTTATAATAACAGTTTAAAACACATAAAGGCTTTGATTTATGGACCTTCAGTGGCTCACAAAAAATGCTGATGTGTTCTGAGCAGAAATTGATTTTGACACTGCTGGTGTAAACCCTCTATGTTTGCCAAGAACTCCATGTGTTAGACTGTGATTCTGTGTGATCCTTAGGTTGCTTGTATGTTATAATGTTCCAGCTGTTTCTTGATTTTGCCCTCATCCTGGCCAACTTGGCTGATTAGGGATATACCCTCAGTGAGGTGTTTTTATTTTTTAATATGTGTAATTTTCAAAGCTGGATAGTTATGTTTAATTGTGTTGATTTGTCAGTTATCTTTGTCTCTATTTTTTATAGGTACAGGTAGTATACTGTACCTGTGATGATAGTGATGGTAAGAGCTATTTCACATGTTATTTTGAAAACTCCTATATGTTTCCAGTTGGGTTAAAATCTGGTCAATGCGAAGACAATATACAGAATTTTTAGACTAAATTTTCAGCCAACAAGTGCTCAGCCTGTGTAGGACCTTCATTCGTTTTCTATACAGTCCACTCCAAAAGTATTGGGTATTGGAATTGCAAGGCAAATTATTTTGTTTTTGCTATACAATGAAGACATTTGGGTTTGAGATCAAAAGATGAATATGAGTGGATAGAACAGAATTTTAGCTTTCATTTTCTGATATTTACACTGAGATGTGTTAAACTACTTAGAACATGGCACTGTGAAGACTGCATTTGTTGTTGAAAAGAATAAACCAACATGAAGGCCAGAGAGCTGTCTATCAGAGAAAAGCAAACCATTTTAAAGCTGAGAAAAGAAAGAAAATGGGTCAGAGCCATTACACAGGCATTGGGCATAGCCTATACAACAATTTGGAACATCCTAAAAAAGAAAGCTAGTGGTGTACTAACAAATATACATCAAACCAGTCAGCCAAAGAAAACAACAGCAGTTGATAACAGATACATTGTGAGAACTGTGAAGCAAAGCCCCAAAACAACAGTCACAACCTACACAGGGCAAAGACGAGGGTATCACAATCCACCATTTGAAGAAGATTTAGCAAGCAGAAATACTGCATAATATACACCTTTTTGTGATCTATACAATATTTATTTTCAGGTAGAATAAAATGTAATTCCAAAATTATTTTATTTTATTTAATTTATTTATTTTAAAAATTTATCCAGCCATCCATTATCTGTCGCCGCTTATCCTGTTCTACAGGGTCACAGACAAGCTGGAGCCTATCCCAGCTGACTATGGGCAAGAGGTGGGGTACACCCTGGATAAGTCGCCAGGTTAAAATTTATTTATTTATTTTTATTTTTTATTTTTATTTATGGGTGGCACGGTGGTGTAGTGGTTAGCGCTGTCCCCTCACAGCAAGAAGGTCCTGGGTTCGAGCCCCGGGGCCGGCGAGGGCCTTTCTGTGTGGAGTTTGCATGTTCTCCCCGTGTCCGCGTGGGTTTCCTCCGGGTGCTCCGGTTTCCCCCACAGTCCAAAGACATGCAGGTTAGGTTAACTGGTGACTCTAAATTGACCGTAGGTGTGAATGTGAGTGTGAATGGTTGTCTGTGTCTATGTGTCAGCCCTGTGATGACCTGGCGACTTGTCCAGGGTGTACCCCGCCTTTCGCCCGTAGTCAGCTGGGATAGGCTCCAGCTTGCCTGCGACCCTGTAGAACAGGGGTGTCAAACCTGATCCATAAAGGGCCTTGTGGCTGCAGGTTTTCATTCCAGCCATGCAGCAGCACACCTGACTTGGCTCATTCAATCAACTGAACTGTCTTCACACAGTCAAATACTTGCAGCCACACCCACCCTTGATTAAAGGGTGGGTGTGTCAGTTGATTGAATAAGCCAAATCAGGGTGCTGCTGCATGGCTGGAATGAAAACCTGCAGCCACACGGCCCTTTATGGATCAGGTTTGACACCCCTGCTGTAGAAGGATAAAGCGGCTAGAGATAATGAGATGAGATTTTTATTTATTTTATAGAAGAAGTTACTGAAGGGACGGCATGGTCATGCAGTGGATAGCACTGTCACCTCATAACAAGAAGGTTCTGGGTTCAAACCCCACGGCCTTTCTGTGTGGCGTTTGCATGTTCTCTCCGTGACTGTGTTGGTTTTCTCCAGGTGCTCCGGCTTCCTCCCACAGTCCAAAGACATATGGATTAGGTCACCTGGATACTCTAAATTGCCCATCGGGGAAAGTGAGCGTGAATGTAAGTTTGTCTCTGTGTTAGCCCTGTGATCGATTGGCAACTTGCCCAGGGTGTACTCCACCTCTCACCCAAAGTCAGCTGGGATTAGCTCCAGCTTCCCCCGTGACCCTGACAGATTTAAGCAGCATACCGTATAATACCAAATAATAGCCCGGGCGATTATTTGTCTCAATCACGTAAGAGACCCGGCGCGTATTAGAGACTAGGCGGCTATTTGGAACAGGCGATTAATTCCTTCTTCACAAACACCTTCCCCAAAATCTACCTCAAAACGGGGAAAAAATCATTCTCAGATAGGCCTACTTTTAACCAGTATAACTTACAGTTTGTTTAGAGTTAGATTACAGATAGCACGGTGCCGACTTCGGGGAATTTTGAAGACGCAGAATGCATCTTCGCATGGCACAGTCGGGGTGGATAAAGGATAAATCACACACCTTTTCCTGTTAATGACTAGTTAAGCGCATGCTTTACAAAATAATCAAGAAACCACACCATTGTCTGTGCGCAGCACTGTGATTTAATTACTCTGCAAAGTTATGGTCACTTGCTATCACCCTCACCCATGCAGCCTCCCTCCACCCTTTGCGCTTCGCGATGTCTGTCAATCTGAAATTGCATGGAGGGCGCGACGTTGAAGCAACATAATTAGGGTGCGAAGTGTCAAACCAAAGGGTTTTTTCTTATGCTGAAAAAATAAGTGACCTGCAGTGGCTACATTGTCATCTTGCATTCTCACGTTTCTCTCCAAGACGTCTCCCTATTTGGCCGATATGAGCCTATTCCCCGAGTGAGTTGGTACGGTGGCTCGACCCCGTAGAAAACTTAAAGTTCGGATGAAAGTTAGTTGAATAGGTTACTGACTTGTAGGCCTACATGTTGCCTGCCTGACGCGTGCTTCTGCCCAACTTGCACGACAGATTACTTGTTGAAAAGGCCCCTTGGATTAGATTGGCCGCGAGCAGACTGAAATGCATGTTAGAACGCTCTCACCTTTTTTGTAAAGCGTCTTCCAGATCCGAATGGGTAAGGGCAAGTGAAATGGTATAAGGTCTTTAATAAAACTCAGTGTGTGCTTTGACGCATGCATTCGGCAATTTAGGTCGTTTAACAGAAGCAGCAGTCCAACCTTGGAAACCCGCAGTCCTCAATGTCACCACACACGCTGGCTTTCGTTGGGTATACCCAAAGGGGTGGCTAAGACATCTGTCAAAAGTTACGGAGTTGCATTCCTCAAGAAATATTACGGTAGACCAAGATTATAACATTGAAATGGCATGTTTATTATCACGTAACAAAATGTTGTAAACAGTATTATAGAAATAATTTCATTCATTCATATTGTTTCGGTAGAAAACTATGCAATGCAAAATCGTTTAAACACCAGAAAACCAGAAAAGTGCTGGGCCTCAAGATTCTAGATAGAACGTTCGGACGCTTTTTTTTTTTTTTTAGACCCCGGCGAGTATTCGGAACCGGCCTTTATTTGTCACAACACACGCATACACCCGGCCGTTAAAGGGAACTCGGCGGTTAATTGGAACTCGGCTATTATTTGGTATTTTACGGTAGATAATTTATGGATGAAAGTTACTGATTATATCTATTTTAGGACAAGGTGACTGATTTTTCTAATCTATCTTCTTGAGAAAGGGACTCTGATGTCAGATAAGAAGTCTGATGATGTACAGTACTGTGCAAAAGTCTTAGTCACATGCAAAAGAAAAAATGCTGTAGAGCAAATATGCCTTCAATAATAATTAAATTAAATGTTTATACATTTTAAAAATACTACAAAGAGCAGTAAACAGTAATAATTGAACACAAAGTCAATATTTGGTATGATGAACCTTTGCTGAAAAAAATTGCAGTTTCAGGTACAATTTGTGCAGTTTTATGAGGAAATGAACTGATAAATATTAGTGAGCATCTTGCAGAACCAGCCACAATACTTCTGCAGACTTTGACTGTCACACTTGCTTCCTATTTTTGCAGCAAAACCCAGCAGCCTTTATTATGTTTTTGTCTGAAAAGTAATCTTGTATATGCTGCTTTCTTCACTGACATACAATTTATTTCTGGAACATTTCATTTTGTGCAAAACTAATGTTTGGAAATCCAAAATATTTTTATACTGATTCCACAATGTAGAAATCATAAAATAAAAATCTATAAAAAAAATTGTACTAAATAGAGTCACTAAGACTTTTGCAGAGTACTGTACATGTGTCATCAGTAGATAATTCCAGTATTTTCTGACATACACTTTTTCAGACTAGTCTGTTTTACACTATGGTTGTTTAAATTCTGCAGATGTATTTGTGGTGGTTAATACTTATTACAAAACACTGAAAAAGTATTAGAACATGAGAAAAGTGTGTTTGTTTTCTACCAAATGAGGGGGATAAAAAATTTTCCTCCTACATACTAAGAATCTGTATGTAACAAGATCTGTCTGCTCGACAGCACAAAATTTGATTGGTGGATTTCATTATGAACATTACTGCTGGACGAAGGTGGCGCATATATTCAATCAGCCTCTGCTCTGTCTGTTCCTTGTTACATGCTACAGTAATTGCAGACAATAAATATGTGTCACATTACATCAGCTACTGTAGTACTTGAAACCTCTGTAATCCATGCTCACACTTGCAACAAAAAACAAGCCAAGCATCACTTTTGTATATTTGTCTGCCAATAAGTTCATTCATAACCCAAACAGAAGTTTAAAAGGGGGGGGGGTCTAAAAGTAAATGTGTTTGTTCTAAACAAACACAAAGAAAAAAGAAAAAATTAGTCAGACAGTCTAGAACTTTGAAGCAAGCAGCAGCCTTTATTTGTCACACATACACTCAAGCACAGACTAAGGCTACGTTTACATTAGACCGTATCTGTCTCGTTTTCTTCGCGGATGCACTGTCCGTTTACATTAAACCGCCTGGAAACGCCGGGAAACGGGAATCCGCCAGCGTCCACGTATTCAATCCAGATCGTGTCAGCTCCGGTGCTGTGTAAACATTCAGAATACGCGGATACGCTGTGCTGAGCTCTAGTTGGCGTCATCATTGGACAACGTCACTGTGACATCCACCTTCCTGATTCGCTGGCGTTGGTCATGTGACGCGACTGCTGAAAAACGGCGCGGACTTCCGCCTTGTATCACCTTTCATTAAAGAGTATAAAAGTATGAAAATACTGCAAATACTGATGCAAATACTGCCCATTGTGTAGTTATGATTGTCTTTAGGCTTGCCATCCTTCCACTTGCAAGTGGTAAGTGATATGCGCTGGGATCACACACACAGCGGCTCAGTCCCGAATCACAGTTTGTTCACTTCACTCGCGTGCTCTGTGAGCTGCGCAAGGCCGGAGTGCGCACCCTCCAGATGGCACTCGCTGTTCAGGGCGGAGTGATTTGGAGCGCAGGATGCCTGCCGAGCCGAGGGTATCCGTGTATTGGTATTGCTGTGTGCACGCAAATCGTGTATTGGTGTTGCTGTGTGCACACTAATCGTTTTAAAAACGTTAATCTGATGATCCGCTGATACGGTCTAATGTAAACATGGGCTAAGCACACAATTCAGCCTCTGCCTTTAACCCATCTGGAGCAGTGAACACACACATGCACATACAAGTGAGCAATGAGTACACACACATACCATACCCAGAGCAGTGGGCAGCTATGCTACAGCACCTGGAGAGCAGTTGGGGGTTGGGTGCCTTGCTCAAGGGCACTTCAGCCCAACCTCAGGCAACTTTGGCCCATATTAAAAATGTGTTTTTAATTACTCCCTAATTTCGCTTTGATTTAGAGTTGAGTAAATGTATAGAAAATGGATGCATGGATGGATATCATAATTGATAGTTATAATATTTATTAGGCGATAACCTGCTGCTACCTCCTCCCACACCTGCTTCACCTCAGGGAGCTTCGACGGAATCCTGCTGATGCCATAGATGGTCTGCTCACGTGCAGACAACATTCGGATTGATTTATTGCATATTACACCCCAAACACATCAATGATTAATTAAGAGACGAAGTACAACCCTGATGAACTATGCACCCAATGCTGTGACCATTTTTTCCACCATTTAACTAGCAAATGTGAATTCGGACACACCTTACACTTACCATAGATCTGTATTGTTTGCTGAGAGCAATAAAATAGAGCCTAATGATAATTTTTTTTCAAAATCATTGTAGTGTTGAGAAAAATTATTTAAATTATTGCTTATTACATAATTAATTTGAAAAATGAAAATCAAGTGAAACACTTTGCTCAGGAATATGAGATTTGAGAAGGCAACTGTAGTAAATGTACAACCCCGATTCCAAAAAAGTTGGGACAAAGTACAAATTGTAAATAAAAACAGAATGCAATAATTTATAAATCTCAAAAACTGATATTATATTCACAATAGAACACAGACAACATATCAAATGTCGAAAGTGAGACATTTTGAAATTTCATGCCAAATATTGGCTCATTTGAAATTTCATGACAGCAACACATCTCAAAAAAGTTGGGACAGGGTCAAAAAGAGGCTGGAAAAGTTAAAGGTACAAAAAAGGAACAGCTGGAGGACCAAATTGCAACTCATTAGGTCAATTGGCAATAGGTCATTAACATGACTGGGTATGAAAAGAGCATCTTGGAGTGACAGCAGCTCTCAGAAGTAAAGATGGAAAGAGGATCACCAATCCCCCTAATTCTGCGCCGACAAAAAGTGGAGCAATATCAGAAAGGAGTTCGACAGTGTAAAATTGCAAAGAGTTTGAACATATCATCATCTACAGTGCATAATATCATCAAAAGATTAAGAGAATCTGGAAGAATCTGTGCGTAAGGGTCAAGGCCGGAAAACCATACTGGGTGCCCGTGATCTTCGGGCCCTTAGACAGCACTGCATCACATACAGGCATGCTTCTGTATTGGAAATCACAAAATAGGCTCAGGAATATTTCCAGAGAACATTATCTGTGAACACAATTCACCATGCCATCTGCCGTTGCCAGCTAAAACTCTATAGTTCAAAGAAGCCGCCGTATCTAAACATGATCCAGAAGCGCAGACGTCTTCTCTGGGCCAAGGCTCATTTAAAATGGACTGTGGCAAAGTAGAAAACTGTTCTGTGGTCAGACGAATCAAAATTTGAAGTTCTTTATGGAAATCAGGGACGCCGTGTCATTTGGACTAAAGAGGAGAAGGACGACCCAAGTTGTTATCAGCGCTCAGTTCAGAAGCCTGCATCTCTGATGGTATGGAGTTGCATTAGTGCATGTGGCATGGGCAGCTTACACATCTGGAAAGACACCATCAATGCTGAAAGGTATATCCAGGTTCTAGAGCAACATATGCTCCCATCCAGATGACGTCTCTTTCAGGGAAGACCTTGCATTTTCCAACATGACAATGCCAAACCACATACTGCATCAATTACAGCATCATGGCTGCGTAGAAGAAGGGTCCGGGTACTGAACTGACCAGCCTGCAGTCCAGATCTTTCACCCATAGAAAACATTTGGCGCATCATAAAATGGAAGATACGACAAAAAAGACCTAAGACAGTTGAGCAACTAGAATCCTACATTAGACAAGAATGGGTTAACATTCCTATCCCTAAACTTGAGCAACTTGTCTTCTCAGTCCCCAGACGTTTACAGACTGTTGTAAAGAGAAAAGGGGATGTCTCACGGTGGTAAACATGGCCTTGTCCCAACTTTTTTGAGATGTATTATTGTCATGAAATTTAAAATCAGCTAATTTTTCTCTTTAAATGATCCATTTTCTCAGTTTAAACATTTGATATGTAATCTATGTTCTATTCTGAATAAAATATGGAATTTTGAAACTTCCACATCATTGCATTCCGTTTTTATTTACAATTTGTACTTTGTCCCAACTTTTTTGGAATCGGGGTTGTACAACTGTAACTGCAGTGGCTTGGACAACTGTACTTGCCTAAGTAGCGTAGCCTTCTGAACGACCCAAGCATGTCAGTTTATTTAATTACACAAGCAGCATTTCTGCTCACCCCACCATGTTTTAGCCACTCTATTCCATCAGATATGATAAAAAGAAAAAGTTACAAATGGAAGTCTGGGGGGGGGGGGGGGTAAACCTTTATTCACAAATAAACAGAGACTGGAAAGATTTCCATTGTCCATCAATTTTGCTACGGAATTAAATTTACTCTGTAATGACAATTTTGTTCTTTTTTTTTCAGGTCACCATCACAAATCTTAATAGCATGTTGTTTGACAGCCCTTATTATGACACAGTATTTCTATTGACTTTCAAAAGGCTTATTTAATGAGACTTTTTAGAGATGACATTTGAACAGAGCACTTTTTTAAGCACAGAGAAAAACAGTGGCCTCACAGCTTTTTCTCTTATGTCTCAGCATAAGCCATGCACAATTTTATCCTCTGTAGCACTTCTGTGTGCTCTCTTAAAAAAATAATAAAAAAATAAAATTACATTGATGTTCTTCTCCACAAAAACACTTCCCCCACAATGCGCATGCGTAGGCACACACACACACACACACACACACACACACACACACAAAACCCTGCACTTTGTTTTTGGGGTTTGGTTATGGTCATCTGTTTTTAATCAGTGTAAAAGGGATGGGGAATGGCTAGGAGTGCTCTAGCTGATTAGCAGTCACTCCAGTGGTGCTGGAATGCTCTTAGTTCCAGTGCTCCTTTTAAAACCCATGAACAAGCACAGAAAATGGCATCTCTTCATTTCTAAAGCTTAGTGGCACCAGTTTTGCGTTTATATGCTTGCAGTAATGGAGCCCAAACTGAAAAACCAAAATTACTTCCCTTTGCCATTTTCTGTTTCACTAGATGAGATTACATTTCTCAATGCAAAGCATTGGGTTGGGAGCATAAAGCATAGTCAAAAAAGCTGAAGTGGAGAGATCTTATCTCATCTCATTATCTGTAGCCGCTTTATCTTCTACAGGGTCGCAGGCAAGCTGGAGCCTATCCCAGCTGACTACGGGCGAAAGGCGGGGTACACCCTGGACAAGTCGTCAGGTCATCACAGGGCTGACACATAGACACAGACAACCATTCACACTCACACCTACGGTCAATTTAGAGTCGCCAGTTAACCTAACCTGCATGTCTTTGGACTGTAGGGGAAACCGGAGCACCCAGAGGAAACCCAAGCAGGCACAGGGAGAACATGCAAACTCTACACAGAAAGGCCCTCGCCGGCCACAGGGCTCGAACCCGGACCTTCTTGCTGTGAGGCGACAGCGCTAACCACTACACCACCGTGCCGCCCTGAAGTGGAGAGATGACATTGAAAATTGTCTGCAACACCATTGTAGGTTATAATTTGTGATCCAGATGAACTGAAATTAGGAAACATTATTTGTGACTCTTACAATGCAGTAGTTCTGTTTTACAAATACTGCTTTAATTTATGAAGTGAAATTGCTCTGCTAAATGTGCATGGATGACTTTTTTCAAGACGATATACTCCAAGACACTGAAAACACGAACTTCATTGCCTTTGTGTTTTTAAATTTGCTTTTCTGCTATTGCCTACTAATAATAAACTGTCATATTTGTTATTAGCCAAGCTTTTCCATAGGTTTCATAGACATTATTCCAATTTCAGCACTCTTACTTCTATTGTTCTACATTTTTTATCTAAATAACTGCACTCAAGTCTTCCAGATGGAAGTTTTTACACTGTGTGTGCTGTAACTGCTAAGACTATAACAATGCACAATAACACACATAATAATGTAATTAGGCATAGCTACTTTTCTTTTGATTTGAAGTGATTGGATGGTGAGTAGTGGATCCCTGTTTCTCTTTCTTTGCTTTTTACCAGACAGACTCAACCACACGCAAAGCTACACCACACATAATTCATTACAGTAATTATTCCAGGTGCACAATACAGCACAGATCATTTGGGTATTGACAGAAAGCCAATCTGTATTTTATTTGCATAATAGGTTCTTTCTCTACTGGATGAGATGAGTAGTGGAAACTAGGTGGCACAAAACAAGTACTTAGTGTATAAACTCTTTTCTCTAGCTGCTGGAGGTGGTGGGGGTTTTTTTTTTTTGAAGAACAGCTTATTTCCTTATTTTAGGAATCCAACTAGGAAAAAAAAAACATGCTATATGCATATGTTTTTTCACTTCTCACAGCTCTACATCCCACCTTGCTGTGATAGTTGCAGCTGTTACAGCTACACAAACTAAAATAAGCTAGCTAGCTAAAATATAGGCTCTTATTAAATGGTGCAGTCACTATGTATGAAGACTTTTTAAAATTCCTGATTTTTAACATATCTGACCTGACATCCATCCATCCATCCATCCATCCATTAAGAAGAAAAAGAAGAGGTCTTTATTTGTCACATGCACACTCAAACACAGCAAAATTCCTCCTCTGCATTTAATCCATCTGAAGCGGTGAAGACACACATGTACACAAGTGAGAAATGAGCACACCCATACACAGAGCAGTGGGCAGCTATACTACAGCGCCCGGGGAGCAGTTGGGGGTTAGGTGCCTTGACCAGTTTGAATTCCTATCACTTTCTGCTACGGTTGAAAGAGCTATGGTACTGAGGTGTGATTTCAATTGTTTTCAATCACAGTAACTTCCTGTGCATTGTAAGTACTCTATAAGCTCACACATCAAAGTTGCAATGTTTCTTACACTGTAAAGCAGTGCCACTGAAACTAATAAACATACACAAGCAGGTTATGCAAGATATACTGAGAAATATAGTCTTTCTAATTATGACAATGAAGCCTGTTAAAACAGTGTCCAGCGCAAGCAGAGAACTTTCAACAACCAGATGTTTACAGCAGCTCATTAATATTCACATAAGGAACATAGAAACTAGAGACTTGAGCAACCGCAGTACTGATTTCAGTAATTAATTAGGGGAATGGGAAGGAAGAGCTTTGGCAAGAGTGAAGATAGAGAGCACTATACAGAAATAAAATGGAAAGATGAACGCAAAGGAGGATTGGCATAAGGAAATGGGTTTTTATAAAAGCTATGGAAAATACGTAATTCAAAAGGCAATCACTGGAATTTTGCTGAATATATATTCAGTGTTTGTAGATACATAACATTAAAAAATGTTTTCGAAAGGGATGCAATCTAATCTATGTAAATATTTGTAAATTCATGAGACACATGGGTACAAGGAAGGCATGCAGCAAGGTTTTCCTTTGTTCTGGCACCTAGGTGGTGGTGATCTCCCCCAAGTTGTCTAAACAGTCATCTTCAAACGATGACTAAAGACCTACCTGTGGCAGCAGGGGCATGGCCAAGCGTCGGTTTGTGAATGGAGGGCATGGCCAGGGAAGATGAGTGTCAAAGTCAGTACACCTGTTGTCGATCAATGTGGTGTGTGTGTTTTGCAGTGATGGTGGAGGATAGAAAAGGAGGGAGAGTGAAGAAGGAGGATCTCTCCTGACCTGTGTGTGTGTGTGTGTGTGTGTGTGTGTGTGTGTGTGTGTGTGTGTGTGTGTGTGTGTGTGAGAACAAATGAGAATAGTAAGCTGAAAAGCAAGCACAATATCCAGAAATAAAGTCTTTGTTAACATCAGTCCCCGCCTGCCGCGCTTCAGTATTCCACCCACATCAGAAAAACACTACACTACCTTTTCATGGAGTACTTAAAGTAGGACTTTAAAAAAGACACATTTTTATACTATCCAACTAGAATTTTTGGACTGAAAATACTCTTAGTATGTGAGTTAGTGAATTCGTATCAGGATGTATTTATTGATAGACACTTGAAAGTATGTCTGTAAATCGCCCTGGATAAGGGCATCTACCAAATGCCATAAATGTCAGTGTAACTACAATATTTCAGTGGGACAATTAAATGAATTTAATCTTTCATGTTGTTGCTACCTCATAGCCTCAGGGTACTGGGTTCATTCCTGAGCTCAGGTTAATGTCTATGCAGAGTTGGACATGTTCATCATGCATTTGCGTGGGTTTTCAACAGGTCACACTGTTTTCTCTCACTGTCCACAAACATAACATACAGATTGGTGAATTGGCCACTCTAAATTTCCCCTAGGTTTGAGGGAATCTGTGAATGTTGTCCTATGATGGTCTGGTGTCTGGAGTGTATTCTCCCACTTTGTTCCCAGTATTACTGGGATTGGTTCCATCTTGTCCATGACCCAAATTAAAAGAAAGTGTTTACTGAAGATGGATGAATGAATGAATCCTTCTTGCTAATTACACCTTGTTCATGTTAGTGCCATCTATTATCATGTTGATTTTATATTCTAGTAAGTCTCTGCATCTCAATGACTGTTAGATTTGTAGACTTGCTTAGGTTAGCAAGTCAGTATGCCCAAACAAGCATATTGAAATCTGTGAAATCAATATATTTAGACTGCTCCTCATTAACTTGATTCAGCTCATGGTTGTACATTTCCCAGACAATTATTTTTGGATTGAGACAAAAATCAGCAGCTCAAAGGGAGACATTATGTCACTTAGAGTAAATGCAACATGGTCATACATGTCTGCCCTAGTCCTTTCTTATTATATTTGCAGCTGAATATGAGGACTGTGTAACTGGAGTATAAGACCATTCAATTTGACCATACTTGGACATACTGGGAATATTACACAAAGTAATACAATGTGGACCAACATTTCTAACAATGCTATAAAGGCAATATTGTAGGTAAAACCTGAAGAATAGCTGAAGAGTTAGGACAAAGTTGTACCATTAAAAATTTTTGCATATAATAAAAAAAAGAAGTGGCTCTAATGACTATTAAGCATTTAAAAAAAAAATTGATGTTTTAGAAAAATTGTTTCTATATGGAAGCCAGGTTCTATCTCGTACAATTTATATCACTATTTAAAAGTAAAAAATGTAGGCAAACTATGAGGTGAAATTTAGCTTACAGTTTACAAAACATACCTACAACATAACCCTGTGTACACATATTCATCAGTAGATGTTTTAGTTTCTACTGTGAGGCTTAAATATGTGGGCTAAAAGCATAGATTATACATGTACAACCTAGAAGTATGATAACATAAACCAAGTGTAGTTCCAATTCAGAGTAACATTTGAACTGGTACACTTTCATGTAAAACTAACCTTCAGTTAAAAACAAAAAAAAGAAAGATGAAAACAACTTGCACAGTGGCTCACAACTGAATAGGTGGCCAATTAACAAACATCATAGTGGTACAGCAGCTTATACTTAACCATAAATCAGCAGAGTGGCATATAACACAAGTATGGCATTGGTAATTAAACTAAGATGTAAATTACAATTTTCACACTGTAAAAAATAAATAAACAGCTAAATAATAATAATAATAATAATAATAATAATAATAATATACACATGGATTTATTTCTACTAAACTGTTGAGAAACACAGAAACTAGACAGAAAGGTCCCCACATCCCCACCCCGGTTTCCACTAACCCCAAAATAAGAAAACAATGTTTTCAAATTTTAAAATGTGGATTTTTAGTAGTCAGTAACAGTCTTTCAGTGCATTCATTAATTATTCATCATACTGTTCAGGTGTGTGTGTGTGTGTGTGTGTGTGTGTAATGAGTTATGAGTACAAATAAGAAATGACATTACATTATTACATTACAGGCATTTAGCAGACGCTCTTTTCCAGAGAGTTGTACAATGAGCACACACACATACCCAATATATAGGGAGGTGCCTTGCTCAAGGACACTTCAACCATGGATTTTCCTGCTGGTCCAGAGAATCAAACCAGTGACCCTTTGGGCCGCAAGGCTGCTTCTCTAACCTTTAGGCCATAGCTGAGATGGCAAGAAATGGGAGTGGAATGACAGGAAGTGTTTTAATCTATTTATTTTACAATTGTAAAATGCTCTGGCAGCACGGTAGTGTAGTGGTTAGCACTGTTGCCTCACAGCAAGAAGGTTCTGGATTTGAGCCCTGTGGATGGAGTTTGCATGTTCTCCCCATGTCTGCATGGGTTTCCTCCAGGTGCTCCGGTTTCCCCTACAGTCCAAAGACATGCAGGTTAGGCTAATTGGTGGCTCTAAATTGACCGTAGATGTGAATGTGAGTGTGAATGGTTGTTTATCTCTATGTGTCAGCCCTGCGATAACCTGGCGACTTGTCCAGGGTGTACCCCACCTCTCACCCATAGTCAGCTGGGTTAGACTCCAGCTTGCCTGCGACCCTGCACAGGATAAGCGGCTACAGATAATGGATGGATGGATGAATAAAATGCTCTCTGTTTTAATTAATGGTTTACTATATTATTTTTGGTTCAAAAAGACAAACTATGTCATATAAAGGCAAAGGGTAAAGGGTGTAGTATACACTCTTAGAAAAGGTTCTAAGAACCAAGACTGTATATATGAGTGGACAACATGGCACCATTTTAATCCTGTTGTGTGTTTTTGAGGCCTATTTTTCCTTGTCAAATTGAAAGGTCTCATCTTGACTGAGTTTGTAGTAGGTCAAAATTGGAGCAAGAGAATGCCCAGTAAATCATGCCAGTAGCATGTACACTGAGAGCTATTACCTGAAGTGCAAATTAAGATGACATGTCAAACACTATCTAAAAGTGGTAAGTACAGTGTTAACATGTAAAATGCGAAATTGTATTCTATTAATTTGTGTAAGTGCTGCACAACCATTGTCAGGAAAAGATTTTGGAGTCTTGAGTCATGACCGACAGAGATACCATTTACTACCCAGCTAACACTGGCTAATCACTCATGTTAATCAAAGTAATGTATAAGTAGCTAATGCAATGTATCAATTGAAAGTATAATGGCAAATATCAAGGGTGGCATGGTGATCCAGTGGTTAGCACTGTCACCTCACAGCAAAAGCGTTCTGAGTTTGAACCTGGCAGCTGACTGAGGCCTTTCTGTGTGGAGTTTGCATGTTCTTCTAGTGCCTGCATGGATATCCTCCAGGTGCTCTGGTTTCCTCCCCCAATCCAAAGACATGTGGATTACATCAACTGGCTACTCTAAATTGCCTGTAGGTGTGAATGTGAGTGTGAATGATTGCTTGTCTCTGTGTTAGCCCTGCAATAGATTGGTGACCTGCCCAGGGTGTACCCCGCCTCTCATGAAGTCAGCTAGGATTGGCTCCAGCTCACCCATGACCCGATTTATACCGGTTAAGCAGTTTAGTTAATGAATGGATGGATGAACAGAGTCAACCTGGAAGTAGTCTATTCTGCAACTATTCATGCTTATTTTGTTTATGGCCATACACTACATGGCCAAATGTTTGCAGACACCTGGCCATCACATCCGTATGTGTTTGTTGAACATCCCATTGCAGATCTAGTCCCCTTTGCAATTACAATAACCCCCACTCTTCTGGAAAGGCTTTCCACTAGATTTTGGAATGTGGCTATGGGGATTTGTCCATTCAGCCAATGGAGCATTAGTGAGGTCAGGCACTGATGTTGGGCAAGAAGATCTGCAGAGCAGTTGGTGTTTTTATTCATCACAAAGACATTCAGTGGGGTTGAGGTCAGGGCTCTATGCAGGTCACTTCAACCTTAGCAAACCATGTCTTTATGGACCTTGCTTTGTGCAAAGGGACACAGTCATGCTGAAATATATTCGGGTTAGGCTGATGAATCGTAATGAAGGGAAAGTGTAATGGTACAGCATTCAAAGACATCCTATACCATTATTTACTTGCAACTTTGTGGCTACAATTTGGGGAAGACAATCTAGATGTGATGGTCAGGTGTCCACAAAGCTTTTTGCATATAGTGTATGCAGAATTGCATTTTGGATGATTTAAAAATATGGGCGCATCTATTTGCAGTGAGAGTGAGAATAATCATATGGCAGCTATTCTGCTATTTATACATCAGTTAGCTATTTGGCTATTTATATTGATTAGGATTATGGTTATGGTTAGGGTGTAAATACCATTGTTGGCTGTAGACACCTAAGTGCTTGTCTTGTCTTTGGTACCCCTTTTTGAACAACAAGGAAAGGGTTTTTGAATCGGTTGTGTTAAGGATTCTTTGAACCTTGGTGCCAGCTAGCAAACTGGCCCATGTTTTCTCAAGTTTTGAGCAGAACCATTGTAATTAAGGATGCATCATTAATGGAGGGTGTTGCACAATGAACAATGGGAGTAAACAGCAGTTGCAAGATAGTGGTGTGCATTGATTACCTGTGAGCTTTTGTTCTATTATTGCAGATATTTGTTTTTGGTCCATTTTTTTCTGAAGATGTATCCTTTTCTGTTGTGTTCTCTATTGCTGTGCTCTGCTTCCTCTCCAAACTCATGACATGTCCACTGATGTCATCACAGTTCAGGCTGGAAGAGCCAGCTATGTTTTGGTTTCAGCTGGGAACCAACTTTTCAGGTTCCAAACCAATTTATTTTTGGTTGAAATTCTCTGAACGGTTCAAAGTTTGGTGCCCAAACAAGAACGGAACCCATTCCCAGTTAGTCAGAAAAGGGTATGGGTGGTGCTTTATGTACCTATAACTAACCACATTGGTTATGTACCCTGGGTACAAATAGCTTTGTTGACTACTGACATGCCGGGTGCAAATAACATCTGCCTCAAAATAAATCTAAAATTCTTAAACCTGGAAAATCCTTCTGATATTTTTAGTTGCATGTATTGCACTCCTGTATCAAAATCCTCTTGCTCTTGCAGCAGTGATCTATATGAGTTGTACATCAGATAATTAATTAACTACAATCTTTTAAGCTCTTCTAACAACCCAGTAACTGCTGATACACATCCAGGCATCAAGATCAAGATTGTTCAGTAATTTTAGCCTGACAAAGAATCTGAAATGATGAAAAACATCCATCCATTATCTGTAGCCACTTATCCTGTCCTACAGGGTCGCAGGCAAGCTGGAGCCTATCCCAGCTGACCACTCACGTGCAATGAACCGGTGCTACAGGTGCTCTAGCCCCTGCCCCTTTTCTGTTTGCTGTCCAAAGTGCCCTTTTCATAGGGACTGTTTTGTTGTTGTTTTTTTTTAAATATTTGTAAAAGATAAGTTAGCTCCAACATCAGTATTCTCTACAATTTGACAATAATATATGAAATTATAGATTTATAAAATAATGTTTTTCTATGTAAATGCGGGCATCAATTCGTGACGTCATGCATTCAGTGAACCTCCGTGCAGAAAGCGCATGCAGGCGGTTGACAGTGGGAGACAGTGCGAGGAACGGCATGGTAAGGTCACACTGAAAGTCTCCTTTCATTTCTTATCTGAACATGCAATATTGTGCAGCTTAGAACACAACAGTAAATGCGTAGGGTTGTTTATCATTTAAAGAAGCCGCCTAGGCTTTATTTAAACCGTTTGCTCCATCCATTTCATTAACGTGGCAGATTCTGAAACTTTAGTTTGAACGACGGCGTCAGTGGCGGCTCCTGAATTTTTTTTCAGGGGGGGCAATTTTCCCCCGTTATGTCTACACGGACCAGAAATGTCCACAGGACTGAAGTAAATTGACCTAGGTAGCAAATCAATTGGCCGAACTTGTTTTTGCCTGGTAAATTCAGATATCAATATAGACAATATCTCTTCTCTCCACTAGGTGGCAACATTGAACAAGTTAAAGGTGGCAAACTAAGGTAGCCTAGTAAACTAGACCCACCCGCCTAGCGGCCAAAAATATTTTTGCCTACGAGTGGCAAATATTCACATTTAGTCTGGCTTGCCAGGCTAAAACTAAGGAAGATTCATTGTGAAGCCTTCAAAGCAAAACATTTGGCATCACAATCAATTAATATTACATTACTCATTTATTTTCTCATATTATTCCACTATTCTATAATAAGTAGACACAAATTCTTAATTATAAACATATTCTAATTTCTTCAATTCTAAAGAATGCAATTAAAGTGGCAGGATATAAATCCAAAACAAGTGTTTATTTAAGTTTTGAAAAAGATGAAGGAAAGCATAACCATCAAACAAACATGTGCAGCTTAATTATGTGTTTTTTTTATATGGAATTGCACCATTTTAACAACAAATAATTCTAAATAAATTCTGCAGTTTTTTTTCCCAAGAATTCCTCCAGAAAGCCATGCCTTAAAAGGAAATTTAAAGTATTACAAGCATGTCAATGAACACAAAAGGCTTTAGTTATTTAGCTATATACACACAAGGTTACACAAGGTTTTGTAGTCAGTGCAACTTGGCTTAACAAGTTGGAAAAAAGGTAAGGTGCTGCTGGCTCCAATGAACACATACTGTACAATATATAAAAACTGAAAATATGCTTAATTTACACCAAGTCAGAGAGAACTTAAGGCTACTGAAATATTCCAAGCATGGCAATGTTAAACTGCCATTGGTAAAACAAAAACATGGCAATGTTAAACTGCCATTGGTAAAACACACACACACACACACACACACACACACACACACACACACACAAAAACAACTTTTGCCTAGTAAATTCAAATATCAGATATCACTGTACCGTCTGCTGTGCTACTTCCAGGGTGGAAGAGAACGCAAGGGTAGCAAAAACGAGCATTGACTACATCACAGCCAGCTAGCCAAGTTTTCCGGTGGTACCAGTTCTTGTTAAAACCTCTTGAGTAGGTCTTCTCCCCCTTCGTAGACACTTGCTTGATGTTTAAATTCGGTCTAGGAGGTCCTAGCTGTTTGATTGCCGTTTTATCCTCATTGGTACGACGACTAAAGGGAACTTCTTTCAGAGATGCTATCGTATTGTTGCACTTAACACTCACCGCTATCTTCATAGAATGTTCACACATTTCCCGCGCAAGTTGCGTTTTCCAGCCCAAAATTATGTTCAAAACCCGCCAAAATGCACTTAAAACCGTCCAATCTGGCAACACTTGCGCGGCGCAACAGGCGTATGACGTAAGCACGCTGCTTGTGCGAGCACATAAAACCTAATAGAAAATGCATTGGGAGCATGATTTTCGAAAAAAACGTATGTACCATTACTGACAATGGGAGATTTTGGGGCAAATCTGAACCTGACAGAAATCGCCCCAAAAGGGCGTGGCTACACCAGGCGCGACCTTAGCCTGATTGGACAATGACATTACTGTTGCCGTGGTAGTAGGAGTAGATTAAAAAAAAAAAATCTCCCTCCCTGTTTGGGAGTGCGTCACCCAAATCGCCCCTATTAACGAGCCGCCAGTGGACGGCGTTAATAACATATTCTAGCAGCTTCGAAAACTTAAGGCTGAATGACGACGTCCACAACATATTCTATCAAGACACACAGAATGTTCAGTTGCAATTGAAATTTAGTTTTGAATAAAGTTAACTTGTGTGAAAAATTTGTTCCAAGTGCCCTTTTTTGAATGTTGAGCCCCTGCCCCTCCAAAGGTCTTTGCACGGCCCTGCAGCTGACTATGGGCGAGAGGCGGGGTACACCCTGGACAAGTCGCCAGGTCATCACAGGGCTGACACTCACATTCACACCTACGGTCAATTTAGAGCCACCAATTAGCCTAACCTGCATGTCTTTGGACTGTAGGGGAAACCGGAGCACCCGGAGGAAACCCACGCAGACACGGGGAGAGCATGCAAACTCCACACACAAAGGTCCTCGCCGGCTGCTGGGCTCAAACCCAGGACCTTCTTGCTGTGAGGCGACGGCACTAACCACTACACCACCGTGCTGCCATGATGAAAAACAATCAGGATGAAATACAAGATACAAGACCTTTTTGCCTTTCGCCCGTAGTCAGCTGGGATAGGCTCCAGCTTGCCTGCAACCCTGTAGAACAGGATAAAGCGGCTAGAGATAATGAGATGAGATGAGATGAGATGAGATGAGATGAGATGAGATGAGATGAGATGAGATGAGATGAGATGAGATGAGATGACCTTTTTGTCATGTTGATAGTTGTAAAGCTAAAAACTGTTTTGAATATCTGCGCTTGCATTTTCTTTTTCATTCCGACACGAAAAACGAATGCAATGCATGCAAAGGACATGGCCCCTGGATGATCTCGTGTGTTGCATGTTATTACAAATCTATTAGGTCTACGCAACGTCATGTTAGCGCCATCTAGTTGTCGAAACGTGAACATGCAGCCAAAATGCAAAATCCGTGCAGCCAACATAAAACTGCGGGTCACTGAGGAGGCTTCATACACAATAGAGCACGCGAGCTTTTCACAGTGGCCCCGTATAGCTTTAGGTGGGTTTCCTTCTATTAATATGTTTTATCATTTATTTATGGAGAATATTGTGTGTATGTAGGCTATGCATATATATATATATATATATATATATATATATATATATATATATATATATATATATATATATATGTGTGTGTGTGTGTGTGTGTGTGTGTATGCATGTATGTATAGGCTACTATTATATAGCCTGAATTAAGAATTAAATTAGCTAATATCTGTTTAATGATTCATAACGATTACACTTTATTCTAAAAACAATGCAACCTTTATAAGACACACAGTTTTATTAAGCAGTGTTCTGGATACAACTTAAATATAAACAACCCATTCGATGTTTATAACTGCTCACACAGATGCGTTTGTAGAAAAGCAGAGGGATGAGAATTTCGTTTATTTCGATGTGCTGTTTTGAATGCGTCTCAAATGCTGCTTATTATTTCCTTGCAGATGTGTTTACCAAAATGCACGTAGGCTACTGTTCATTCCCCTGAAGAACTCGGCAAAGCTTGCAATCAAAAAGCGCATCGATCTCCTCTGATGGTGGATTGGAGTTTATCGTGTGCGCACACAGAGCAAAGTGGTTGCGCAACTGCGCGCTGCGACGCATCTAACGCGCAATGGAGAACTTTCCGAAAGAGGAGACTTTCTGGCCACTGAACAGATCGTGGTCGAGTAGCGGAAACGAAAGTATAGGTGCAAACCGAACCGTGAACCCTCTGAAGCGCAACGAGGAGGTGGCCAAGGTGGAAGTGGCAGTGTTGTTTGTGGTGCTGCTGCTCGCACTGGCTGGTAACTCGTGCGTCCTGGCGGCGCTTCATGTGAGCAAAAGCGCGCGCTCGCGCATGCATTTCTTCATGAAGCACCTGAGCATCGCAGATCTGGTGGTGGCCATCTTCCAGGTGCTCCCCCAGCTCATCTGGGACATCACGTTCCGCTTCTATGGGCCAGACTTCTTGTGCCGCTTGGTGAAGTATTTGCAGGTGGTGGGAATGTTTGCCTCCACCTACCTGCTTGTGCTGATGTCTGTGGACAGGTGCCTTGCAGTGTGCCAGCCTCTTCGCTCACTGCAGTGCAGAAAGGACCGTGAGTACATTCTTGGGTCGTGGCTCCTGAGCCTGCTGTTCAGCCTACCACAGACATACATTTTCTCTCTCAAAGAAGTAGCCCAGGGAGTCTATGACTGCTGGGGAGACTTTGTGCAGCCATGGGGAGCAAAAGCCTACATTACATGGATAAGCCTTGCCATCTACATTATACCTGTTACCATACTGAGTGTCTGTTATGGCCTCACAAGTTTTAAGATATGGCAAAACTTCAAGCTGAAGAGCAGAAGGGATCAGCCTCTAAGACTGTCTCGGGAGATGGGCGATGGAGCAGCACTTTCACATGTCAGCAGTGTGAAACTCATCTCTGAGGCCAAAATCAGGACGGTGAAAATGACATTTGTTGTCGTCTTGGCCTACGTTGTGTGCTGGACACCATTCTTCTTCGTGCAGATGTGGTCAGCTTGGGATCCTATGGCACCAAGAGAGGGTAATTTATTACTGTGAGATTTGAAAAGAAATGTTGTGTGTTCAGATTTGGGGTTATAATGTTAGCTTGAGTCATAGGGTTGTGGTTTTGCAGTTCTTACACAGTAGAACCAGGTCATCACATAGTTACTAGGTTGAGAAAATGTGCTTGAGTAGGGAAACTATAAGAGCTGAATTATTATTATTATAGCAGAGAAATTATGACAAGCATTCCTGAATATTTACTGGCGATTCATGTTGGCCTTTACAGAAATTTGGTAATACAAAATCCTAGTTAACCTGGTAAAACAAACATGTTTGAAGTAAAACAAACATCAATACAAAATAAAAAAAAAGAAATAAATAAAAATATTTTATGTATAAATTTAAATAATGGAGACTTGAATTATATAGTGAAAATATTATGAAAGAATTTAATGCTCTTTATCTTTTATTCTGTGGTGTTAGTCAAATGTCTGCAAATTGCCTGCCATATGAATAGCATGAAATAGAGAAGAATTAAGTTACATGGTTCAAACTTCTCTCTTTCTGCCTCACCCACATCCACACAAACACATACATTCTCACACACACACACACACACACACACACACACACACACACACACACACACACACCGGCCATTTTAATAGGAAGTTGTTCTTGATTCTAAGATCCTTGTTCTTGGCTGGCAGGAGTGTAACCCAATATGGTGTTTTGCTGTTGCATGCTAAAATGCTTTTCTGCTCGCCATGGTTGTAATGAGCTCCTATGAGTTGCTATATCCTTCCTGGCAGCTTGAAGCAATCTTGCCATTTTCCTCTAACCTCTCATCAAAAAGGCGTTTCTGCCCACAGAACTGTTGCTCACTCAATTTTTAAAATTTATTTATTTATTTTTGCACAATTCTGTGTAAACTCTACAAACTGTTGTGTGTGAAAACCCCAGTGAAGCTCTTGATTTGTATCTGCATGATTTTATGCATTGTGCTGCTGTCAAGGGATTGGCTGATCAGACAACCGCATAAAACAGCAGGCGTGTGGGTGTTCCTAATAAAGTGGCTGGTGAGGGTATATGTGCATACATGTTTACACAAAGGCTCAACCGGACATCAGTCAAGAAAAGTTTGCACAACAGTTCTGGCTACTATATTTGAGTAACAAACTCACTGAAACCAAAGCACAGTCTATATGATTTCTCAGTGGGTCTGTATTTAAATCTGCCTTTGACATGAACACGTTATATTAACTCATGTTACTGCACAGGTTTAAGAATGAAGAAAGATGAATGATGTTAGAAAAGTTAAGGACTTCAACGACTCTGAGTCTGAGCCCTGTGGAGAGCCATTAAATGCCACATGACATCAAAGGGGTTCTTGTATAGATCTAAACTGGTGGAATCCATATGCTGTCAGAGAACATGATGTCCTTTCTTCCCAATGGTTCTCCAATACAGTCAGAAAATACAGAGCACAATAAACAGTAAAGAGGAAATTGCAATGTATTTCTCCAGCATATCTTTATCACTTTGCTCATATTTCATTTGTTTCATCATATTTACAATGGAATACTGAGTAAATTGAATGCACCTAGAGCTCTCCCAAATAATATCAATTTGATTTAGATCAGTTTGTTAAAGGTTATCAGTAGCCTCTTCTTATGAAATTGCATCTCCCAACAAATGAAAAAAAACAACTTTTTGTCTCATTTGAGTCATGGAAAAAAAATATATATATATCCCATTCATCCATTATCTGTAGCCACTTATCCTGTTCTACAGGGTCGCGGGCAAGCTGGAGCCTATCCCAGCTGACTATGGGCGAGAGGCAGGGTACACCCTGGACAAGTCACCAGGTCATCCCAGGCGCTGACACAGAGACAACCATTCACACCTACAGTCAATTTAGAGCCACCAGTTAACCTAACCTGCATGTCTTTGGGGGAAACCGGAGCACACCCATGCAGACACGGGGAGAACATGCAAACTCCACACAGAAAGGCCCTCGCTGGCCGCGAACCCAGGACCTTCTTGCTGTGAGGTGACAGCGCTAACCACTACACCACCTTGTCACCCTCATATATATATATATATATATATATATATATATTTTTTTTTTTTTTCTTTCTTTCTTTCTTTCTTTACATTACTCAAATGAGACAAGTTTTATGGGGTTTTTTTTCATTTGTTGGGAGATGCAATTTCATAAGAGGCTACTGAAAACCTTTAGCAAACTGATCGAAATCATCTTATCTCATCTCATTTCATTATCTCTAGCCGCTTTATCCTGTTCTATAGGGGCACAGGCAAGCTGGAGCCTATCCCAGCTGACTACGGGCGAAAGGCAGGGTACACCCTAGACAAGTCACCAGGTCATCACAGGGCTGACACATAGACACAGACAACCATTCACACTCACATTCACACCTACGGTCAATTTAGAGTCACCAGTTAACCTAACCTGCATGTCTTTGGACTGTGGGGGAAACCGGAGCACCCGGGGCCATTATTAAAAAATGTTCTGTTTACGGTCCACCGGCCGGGTGAGTGCCGTTTGTGCGGGTGAAATTTTTTTTTTAACGCCGGTTTTTCGACATTTTTTTCGGGTTCGTAAATCTAAAATCGAACTTGACATTTATGCATTCCCAGGGCTTTCCACTAAGGCTCATACTAGCCAGCCATGATAAATAAGTAGCCAGCCGGGGGGGAGTAAACACAAAATAAACTCCTGTGCACGCAGTTCCCAGGGTTAAATGTATTTTCCACAGACCATTTATTTATTCACTTTACTCAAATACAAAGTAAAATGGCAGTAAATCTTCTTTCTTTTCTTGCATATTGCATCATGAGGCGTTCCTGGCTTGTAAATCTCTTATTTTCGGTGCATGACACATTCACGCAGCTGAGCATGCTATGAATTAACAACGACAACGGTCTGCAGTGGGGCTACACAATTAAACACTCAGCGAACATTTCTCCATTTGTGTATGAAAATACACTCCAACGACTCAGTTTGGTTTCATTTACAACCAACGGTGTCTTTTGATGCCAGCACGTAATTGAACGAGAGAAGACTGGTTTACCGGAGACAAAATAAGCGTCATCTGTGCTTCTGTTCCCTCCGACAGCCCCGACACACTACTGCCTCCGCCCAGTGCCGTATTAAGCCAATGCGTGCCCCTGGGCACTATACCTCAAGTGCCCCCCACCACCACCACCACCCTGCGCACACGCGTTCAGTAACCTCCTGCACACACTCACGAACCTTGCCCTTTGCTGTCAAAAATAGTAGCATATACATAAACAATAGTACACATAAACAAGGTCATTCTTCCTCATTGAAAATTTATTAAGTAGGCTACATCAGCCCATCAAATTCACTGAAAACAACCAACGATATGCATGTAGGCATATTGAAATGTCTTATTCAAAAATGAGCAGCATATATTTGTATGTGTAGCGCTTTCAAAGTGTGGGTGGAGCACAGAGGACGGCAGGACAACGCTTTGGATGCAAAACAACGGCTTTTTATTTCCCAACTTTTCAGTCTAAATCGCCAATTCCGAACATGCGGCGTAACACACACACTCTGTGTTCTTGTCCCGGGATGTGCTCCCCTCTGCTCTCCCTCTGCCTCCTTAAATAGGGAGCGGTTACTGGGAAAACACACAAAACACAGGTTAATTACCGTCAGGTGTAGCGATTCTGCCACTCACCTTCCCTGGCTCCGCCCTCCTGTCACAGACCGGCGCTTGACCACGCCCCCGCTGCCACAGTTTGTCTCAAGGGGATCCTTGTCGTCGCCGACCCCTTGGCTAACACTGGCTGTGGTTGTAGCATCTCCCCGGCTAGTGCTAGCAGGGCCATCTCCCTCACTAGCATCGCTGATTTCACTAGCTTCGGCTTCAGCGCTGGTAGTGACAGCAGTTGTCAATGTTTTTATAAAAAAACGATTTAACACTGGAACATTTTTAATTGCAGCTACACGCCTGGAGTCTCTCTTTTTTTAATCTTCTCTTCGCACAACCACTGATGTCTGTCCATTTTTCATTTCTACCGCGGTTTTAAAAAAATGATACATTTCACCGTAGGTGGACTGGCTCAACTGACAGGTTGAGGAAAGGGGGGTTAATGGTCACATAGGCCACTCTTGCTCAGAATTATGATTATTGTTGTTGTTCTTATGAAATTAGTGTTCATAATTAATTATATATGACTATTTAACAATGTCAAGTGTATAACCATTTTAAGTGTACAAACATTCACGAAAAATATTTTTAAAGTTTCTGTCATGTGGTGCCCCCCCACTGGCTGAGTGGTTGGTGCCCCTGGGCACTGTGCCGCAGGCCCATATAGTTAATCCGGCCTTGCTCCGCCGAGTGCTCGCGCACACCGCATGTTGGGGCCGCGGATGAGTTACTCTCCCCTGATCAATGGTTCAGTTTGACATTATTGTCAGTCCGTTAGATAAACATTTAATTTTATTAAAATCGAAAATTAATATTTAGAGCCTGTGGGCTACAAAAACAATATTCATTAAAGTAGCCGGCTGGACTTAATTGTGTGGCCGGCAGCTGGCGCTTGTGGAAAGCCCTGTCGAATCAGCTCTGCGCATGCGCCATGCGGCACAAAAAAATGGCAGCCACCATGAAGGAAGGAGATCCGGAGTTTTCAAACATTTTCTTAAGCGTGAAATTGCAAAATGGTATTGTAGCGAACAACAAAATAGTAAAGATTCAGAAAAACAAATCATTCAGTGATCATTTTAATAGTGTAATTTCATCCGAACTAGGCCTAACGGTCGATTTAGAATTATAAAAAGTCCGTGTGTCGGACATTTTAAGTACCTTTGTAAAAGTTTTGCAAATGTTGCAGTCAGCATTTAAAATCCTAACTTAAAGTTTTTGTACAAGTTTCAGTTGATTTAACTGCCATATTTTATTAAATGTGTCTGCTTTTGTAATAAAAAAGTACTGAAAGAAAAAGCAAACACAGCATTGCGATTTCTTATCCATCCTTATATAATTAAAAAAAAAAAAAAATCCCTCCCTCCCGAAAATTTTTTTGCTCACCCAGTGGACAGGAAACGGATTTTTTTTAAGGATGGCCCGGAGGAAACCCACGCTAACAACATGCAAACTCCGCACAGAAAGGCCCTCGCCAGCCATGGGGCTCGAACCCAGACCTTCTTACTGTGAGGCGACAGCGCTAACGACTACACCACCGTGCCGCCCTGATCGAAATCAAATTGATATTATTTGGGAAAGCTCTAGGTGCATTCACTTTACTCAATATTCCATTGAAAATACCATGAAACAAATGAAATATGAGCAATGAACATGTAGGAATCAGAGCGGGTGGGTGAAGCACAGAAGCACGGCAGGCCAGAACTGAGTTCTCAAAACTCTTTTTATTTGTAGCTTTACTTTTAAAAAAGTACTGAAAGAAAAAGCAAACACAGCATTGCGATTTCTTATCCATCCTTATATAATTAAAAAAAAAAAATCCCTCCCTCCCGAAAATTTTTTTGCTCACCCGGTGGACAGGAAACGGATTTTTTTTAAGGATGGCCCGGAGGAAACCCACGCTAACAACATGCAAACTCCGCACAGAAAGGCCCTCGCCAGCCATGGGGCTCGAACCCAGACCTTCTTACTGTGAGGCTACAGCGCTAACGACTACACCACCGTGCCGCCCTGATCGAAATCAAATTGATATTATTTGGGAAAGCTCTAGGTGCATTCACTTTACTCAATATTCCATTGAAAATACCATGAAACAAATGAAATATGAGCAATGAACATGTAGGAATCAGAGCGGGTGGGTGAAGCACAGAAGCATGGCAGGCCAGAACTGAGTTCTCAAAACTCTTTTTATTTGTAGCTTTTCAGCTTTTCACACTCTCCCAGCCACACACACACACACACACACACACACACACACAAGTGTTCTGGTTCGGAGAGAGCTCCCTTTCTCTGCTCTCTCTCCTTTTATAGGGCGCGGTCACTGGGGAAGACACACAAACACAGGTTAACTTACATCAGGTGCAGTGATTCTGCCACTCGATTCTGCCACCTTCCCTGACTCCACCCTCCATTCACAGACCAATGCTTGACCATGCCCCCGCTGCCACATACCCCCACCGACCGACTCAGGCTGGGGAGCTGTCCGGCCTGCAGCCGACTACCCCCCCCTTGACGGGAGAGGAAATCCGCCACGACCATCTGCGCCCCCGGCCTGTGGACCACATTGAACTTAAATGGCTGGAGTGCCAGATACCAACGGGTGATCCGGCATTGGCATCCTTCATGCGGTGGCGCCACTGGAGGGGCACATGGTCCAAACAGAGGGTGAAAGGGCATCCCAGTAGGTAGTAGTGGAGGGCCCACTTGATGGCAAGGCACTCCTTTTCTATGGTGCTGTAACGGCCCTCACACACCGACAGCTTCCTGCTGATGTACAGCACTGGATGATCCTCCCCCTCCACCTCCTGGGACAGAACAGCCCCCAGCCCTCTGTCTGACGCGTCCGTCTGCAAAATAAAGGGGAGAGAAAAGTCAGGGGAGTGTAACAGTGGCCCCCCCACACAGTGCAGCCTTTACCGCAGAGAAAACCCGCTGGCACTGCTCCATCCACTGGACTGGATCTGGTACCCCCTTTTTAGTGAGATCAGTCAGTGGGCTGGTGACGTCTGAATAATTAGGTATGAACCTACGATAGTAGCCAGCCAGCCCCAGGAACTGTCTCACCCCCTTTTTGGTCTTGGGCCTCGGGCAGGCCGCAATCGCTGCTGTCTTATTAATTTGGGGATGCACCTGCCCATTGCCCAAGTGGAAGCCCAGATACCGTACTTCCACCCACCCAATCGCACACTTCTTCGGGTTGGCTGTGAGAACCGCTCGCCTCAGCGACCTAAGTATGGCCCGTAGGTGTTCTAAATGCCGTGGCCAGTCATTACTATAGATTATGATATCATCCAGGTATGCGGCCGCATAGGTGGCATGGGGGCAGAGGACCCTATCCATAAGCCGCTGGAATGTCGCGGGCACCCCAAACAGCCCAAAAGGAAGTGTGACAAACTGGTGTAAGCCAAATGGTGTGGAAAAGGCCATTTTCTCTTGGGATAATGGAGTCAAGGGGATCTGCCAATATCCCTTTGTCAAATCCAGTGTCGAATAAAAACGAGCTGTGCCTAGTCGATCAAGCAACTTGTCAATACGAGGCATTGGGTACGCATCGAATTTAGACATGACTTTTCAATAGTCCACACAGAACTGGACCAACCCGTCGGCCTTGGGAACCAAGACCACCGGGCTGCTCCAGTCACTGTGGGACTCCTCGACGATGCCCATGTCGAGCATGGCCTTGAGTTCTTCCCGAACCACCTTTTTTTTGTGTTTGGGCAGCCTGTAAGGGCGGCTGTGCACTACCACCCCTGGGGGCGTCTCAATGTGGTGTTCTATGAGGTGGGTGCGGCCAGGCAGGGGCAAGAACACGTCAGAAAATTCTGTTTGCAACTGGGCAACCTCCATGAGTTGGGTCGGGGAGTGGTGGTCTCCACAGGGGACCGGAGTGGTAGTCAATGTTCCCTTTTGAACCTCCAGCTCCAGCTCCACCTTTTCTGGAACCAATGACGCCAACGCCGTGGGGAACTCCTCGTTCCAAAGTTTTAGCAGATTGAGATGGTAAATCTGTAACGCCCCACCCCTGTCCATTCGCCTCACCTCATAGTCGATGTCCCCAACTCGCCGTGTGACCTCAAAGGGTCCTTGCCACTTGGCAATCAATTTGGAGCTTGACGTGGGCAACAGCACGAGTACTTTATCTCCCGGTGCGAACTCCCTAAGGCGTGTGCCCCTGTTGTACAGGCGGATTTGCCATTCTTGGGCCTGCCGCAAATTCTCCTGGGTTAGGTGTGTGAGTGTGTGGAGGTTTGCGCGCAGGTCGATAATGTATTGAATTTCGTTTTTGCTGGTTGAAGGTCCCTCCTCCTAATTTTCCTGCAGTACATCTAGAATGCCCCGTGGCTTATGCCCATATAATAATTCAAATGGGAGAACCCCGTGGAGGCTTGTGGGACCTCTTGCACTGCAAATAATAGGGGCTCAAGCCATTTATCCCAGTTGTGTGCGTCCTCGCTTACAAATATTTTAATTATGTTTTTGAGGGTGCAATTAAACTGTTCAACTAAGCCATCCGTTTGTGGGTGATAAACGCTGGTGCAGATCAGCTTAATTCCCAGTAACCCATACAGTTCGTGCAGTGTGCATGACATAAACGTAGTGCCTTGATCAGTCAGAATCTCTTTGGGGATTCCAACTCGGGAGATGACCCGGAAGAGTGCTTCCGCAATACTATGTGCTGAGATATTGCGAAGAGGCACTGCTTCCAGATATCGCATTGCATAGTCCACCAGAACTAAAATAAAGCGATATCCTTATGTTGACCGATCTAATGGCCCAACAAGATCCATCCCAATTCTTTCGAACGGGGTCTCGATTAATGGCAGAGGGCGCAAAGGCGCTTTTGGAATGGCCACTGGATTTACTAACTGGCATTCGCAGCACGCCGTACACCACCTACGGACATCGCCGCGAATCCCTGGCCAATAGAACCGGGCCATTATTCGGGCTAGTGTCTTATCCTGCCCCAAATGTCCAGCCATGGGATTAAAGTGAGCCGCCTGGAATATAAATTTCCGGCGGCTCTTTGGGATCAAAAGCTGTGTGATTGGCTCCTTAGTCTGAGTGTCCTGCGTCACTCAGTATAATCTATCCTTAATAATGGAAAAATAGGGGAAGGACGGGGTGGTGTTTGGCTGAAGCGTTTGACCATCGATTACTCTCACTTGGTCAAACGCATGCCGCAGAGTCTCGTCTCACGACTGCTCTAACAGGAAATCCGCGAGGGATTCCCCGAGAGAGGGAGGAGGAGCCTGCTGCTCCTCACTCTGATGCGGTGATGACGTAGACGGCTCTGTGACAGCTGCTCCCGCCAATGCCACACCGGGACCTCCCCCTGCTGAACTATGGCAGGCCCCACTCTTCACTAAATGAGTCATTAATTCCCGAAATCCCGGCCAATCAGTCCCCAAAATTATCGAGTGGGTAAGGTGAGGATTAACCGCCGCCTTTACTTTAAATTTCTCCCCTCAAAATAGAACGTGGACCGACACTAAAGGGTAGTTGTGAACATTCCCATGCACACACAACACCTTCACCAACTGTGCTCTCCCCAATGCCTCGTCTTGCACCAGGCTTTGGTGGATTGAGGTCTGATTACAGCCGGAGTCCACCAAAGCCTGATACGTATCCCCTTGGATACTCACCGGTATGCGATATGCTCTGGCTCGATCGAGGGCGGTCCCAGGCACGTCGGGGATCCGGACCACTGTGCCCACCTCCATCACCGAGCACTGATGCTGGAGGTGCCCCGGCTCCCCGCAGCACCAGCAAACCGGCCCAGGCTCTCTCTCTGCACCGGTGTTCCGGAGCTCACTCACCTGAGGGGGGGAGAGACAGACACGGAAGTGGGAAATGGTAGGGCACTGCGGGTGTGGCGGGTCGACTGGGGTGGAGCCGGCTCCCGCCTCCGCGGTGGGGGAACGGGGCGAGGACAAGGAACAGAAGGGGAGGGGGAGAGAGAGAGAGAGAGAGAGGAGAGGGGAGAAGAGGAGACATGCTGTCCTGCCGTCGGAACAGCCGCCAAATGGTCCTCCGCCAGCTCGATGGCCTGATCCAGCGACGCCAGGCAATGGCACTGGACCCACTCCGCTGTTCCTTCAGGAAGTCGGGCGATGAATTGTTCCAGCGCCACCAGATCGACGATTCCCTCAGTGTCACGGTTGTCGGCCCTCAGCCACCGCCGGCAGGCGTCCCAGAGTTGCTGGCCAAATGCGAACGGCCGGCCGACCTCCTCCAGGCGCAGAGCACGGAAGCACTGCCGTTGTTGTTCCAGGGTGCGCCCCACCAGCTGGAGGATGGCCTGGCGGAGGTCGACGTAGACCAGCTGGCTGTCAGCAGGGAGCTGTAGTGCAGCCAGCTGCACCTTGCCCGTTAGCAGGGGGAGGAGGTGCGCCACGCGCTGTTCTACCGACCAGCCCCAGGCCTCTGCTGCCTGCTCAAAGACCGTGAGGAAGGCCTCTTTGTTCGGGTGAGGTGGGGAGGGCCCACGGTGGTGGAGGAGGTGGACCCCGCCGACGCAAGTAGGTGCCGGAATGCCTGGCGATCTTCCTGCTGCGCCAGCACCAGGGCTTCGAACCTTTGCTCCTGCTCCTTCCGGAGGGCGACCAGCACCTGGTGCTGGCTCTGTTGGGCTGTGGCGAGGGCATGGATCAGGTCCTTGAAGGGGGAGGACTCCATGGGGCTGTTCTCTTCTGTGCTCCAGTTCCAGGTTTCGGCACCACTGTAGGAATCAGAGCGGGTGGGTGGAGCACAGAAGCACGGCAGGCCAGAACTGAGTTCTCAAAACTCTTTTTATTTGTAGTTTTTCAGCTTTTCACACTCTCCCAGCCACACACACACACACACACACACACACACACACACACACACACACAAGTGTTCTGGTCGGGAGAGAGCTCCCTTTCTCTGCTCTCTCTCCTTTTATAGGGTGCAGTCACTGGGGAAGACACACAAACACAGGTTAACTTACATCAGGTGCAGTGATTCTGCCACTCACCTTCCCTGACTCCGCCCTCCATTCACAGACCGATGCTTGACCATGCCCCCGCTGCCACAGTATAATATAAAAAAAGGCAAGCATTAATCTCAAAGAGTGGCAAAATACAAAGAGGGCCGATTGAGTCACTTTAAATAATGTTGGAAATACTCTAAAATATTTTAGGATTCCTTTAGGAACTTTCCCCAAGGGTATAGTAACTATTCTGTAGGTTTCAAATGAATGTCATTTCCATTGGTTAGCAGAACACTGGGGCATTTTCTCAGGAGGCTAATTAACAAGAAGTTAGGTTTTTTGTGTGTGTGTGTGTGTGTGTGTGTGTGTGTAGATGGTTAGCTCATCGAACTGGATGGTCTGGCTGTCTATGATGCATGCAAACAAGAAAAGTAAGTAAGTAAATAATTTGGTAGATGAACACTGTCACAATGTTATTTACAGTTGTTACCTGACTGATTTCTCTCATTTGTGCTCTGTCTTTATGGACATGACAGCTAGCTAAGAAGGCAGATGAATATGCATGAAAACATACAGCTCTGGGAAAAAAAATTAAGAGATCACTTGTCACAGTCCGGTCCAGTCCATCCATGCCGGAGTTTGTGGGACTCCCACGCCAGCTCCAGGCTGGATCCGGGACAAGAATTCAGTCCTGCCTTGCTGAAGGCCATTTTCCCTGAAGCGGCACTCCCACACCTGCTACCACTCCTCTCCCATCAGCCAGGGCCTTTTTAAGATCGGTTTGGAGATACTCCAGTTGCCAGACTGTCTCCTGTAAACTTTCCTCGCTTCGCTACAGCCCTTTGATATTGTGTCTTCTTGATTCTCCCTGCCTGAATTGTTCCTTGTTTTTTTTTGTCTAGTTTTCTGTTCAGTTTTTTTGCCCCTGTTGTATCTGCCTGTTCTTTTGGACTGTGTTTTTGCTTCCTCTGCCTGGATTTCCCTTGTCCCTGTGTTCTTTGGTTTTTGTGAAGATTTTTCTGTCCTGTTTTTGTCCCTAACCATGCCTGCCTGCTCCTCTGTGTTTTGACCTCTTGGCCCATTCTTTGACCACTGATTTTTGCCTGAGCCCTATTGTACCTGTGCCCTCTACTTCATTAAAGAAGTTTTTCTCTGTACACTGCCTGTTTTGAGTCTGCTCTTGGGTCCTCACTTCACCTCAGCTCACCACTTCTGACAGCACAGTCTGGCCAACATGGACCCAGCAGATTTCACCCAGCTAAGAGCAGCGGTGCAAAAACAGGGAGCTCTCCTTGGGACCCACCAACGGGACATCCAACAGGTGAACCAAAGCCTTGTCACCATCTCTAACACTCTCAATCTTCTTGCCACTCTGCTACAACAGCTTCAAGTAACACCTGCTCCTACACAACCTCTTCCGCCTACCGCTCCTCCAGCTCCTGCTCCAGCCCTCTTCAGAGAGCCGAGACTTCCCGCCCCACAGCCCTACAATAGAGAACCAGGTACCTGCCGATCATTTTTATCTCAATGCTCGCTAACCCTTGAGCTTCAACCGCTGGCCTTCCCTACAGAGCGTTCCCGAGTGGCCTACACCATCACTCTCCTCACTGGCAAAGCTAGGGAGTGGGAAACAGCTATGTGGGATGCCAATGCACCATGCTGCACCAGCTTCAAGAATTTCACAGAGGAGATGAGGTGAACCTTTGATCGCTCTCTGTCTGGCAGAGAGGCAGCTAGAGAAATCATGGGGCTGCGGCAGGGTGCCCGGTCCACTTTCAACTATGCAATTGAGTTTTGCACCTTGGCGGCATCTTGTGGCTGGAATGAGTGCCTTGTTTGATGCATTTTTGAACGGGCTGTCAGACTCAATCAAGGATGAGCTGGTCTCATGAGAACTGCTACCTGATCTCCCCGGTCTCATGGACCTTGCCAGTCATATTGACTCCCGGATCAGACGACGGGTGAAAGAGAGAACTCGGACTAGTCTTGCTCCCCCTCAGCCTCCCATTCCTTCCACTGAGCCAATGCAGGTAGACCGAGCCCACATCTCACCTAAGGAACAACAGCGCCGTCGGGATATGAGGGCATGTTTTTATTGCGGACAGCTGGGGCACTTCTGCCAATCTTGCCCTCTAAAAGGAAGAGCCCACCAGTGAGTTTAGGGGCCCTGGTGGGCAATGTCCAGAATCATCCCCCTACTGGTCAACCACTACTCCCAATGGTCATTATCCATGGCAATCAGCCCCATGACCTCCAGGCACTCATTGATTCAGGGCCTGACAGAAACCTGAACTGCTCAACCACCGCCAAGCGCCTGGGGATTCCACTACTGGCTCTGAACCCCTCCCTCACTGTCCTGACTCTTAACGGTACTGGTCTGACTACTATCACCCATAAAACAGCCCCAGTCACCTTACAAATTTCTGGCAGCCACTCTGAATCCATCCATTTTTTTGTCATGAGCAGTCCCCATGCGCCATAGTTCTTGGTCTGCCCTGGCTAACTCTACATAACCCCCATGTCAACTGGACTAACAACACCATTTTAGGATGGAGTCAATTCTGTTTATTGTCATGCCTGAGATCTGTCCTCCCTCACACCGAGCTGCTCCAGCCCACCATTGGTGAATATCCTGACCTCTCTAACGTGCCTCCCGAATATAATGACTTAAAACCTGTGTTCAGCAAGTCTCAAGCTGTTTCCCTTCCTCCCCATAGGCCGTATGACTGTGGAATTGACCTTCTCCCTGGGACTGCACTGCCTAAGAGAGAGAGACTTTATTCTCTCTCTCCTTCTGAAAGGCAAGCCATGGATAAATACATCACCAAGTCCTTAGCAGCTGGAATTATTTGTCCCTCTTCTTCTCCTGCAGGGGCAGAATTCTTTTTTGTGGAGGACAAATCCTTGCGCCCTTGCATTGATTACCAGGGGCTAAATGACATCACCATCAAGAACCGTTACCCTCTACCTCTCATGTCCACGGTGTTTGAGTTACTCCAGGGAGCCCAGATTTTCACCAAGCTAGACCTGCATAATGCTTACCACCTCATGAGGATCAGGGAAGGGGACGAATGGAAGACAGGCCACTACGAATATCTTGTGGTTCTGTTCGGCCTGACTAACGCTCCCACAGTTTTCCAGGCCCTCGTTAACGATGTCCTGAGGGACTACCTTAACCTTTTTGGTTTTGTTTATCTGGACGATATATTGATTTTTTTCCTGCTCCCTTGATGAACATCCACGCATCCACATCCACGTCAGGCAGGTCCTTCAATGACTCCTGGAAAATAAACTCTTTGTTAAGGCAGAGAAATGTGAATTCCATAGAAGTTCTGTCTCCTTTCTGGGTTTCATTATCTCCCCTGCACAGATTCAGATGGATCCCCTGAAACTCAAGGCAGTTGCTGACTGGCCCACCCCGTCCTCTCGGCGAGAACTTCAGCACTTTCTTGGGTTTGTGAATTTCTACAGGCTATTCATCAGGAACTTTAGTTCCTGGGCTGGGCCCCTCACAGCTCTAACTTCCACCAAGGTCCCTTTCAGCTGAGGGGAAGGGACCGAGAAGGGGTTCTCCAAGTTCAAACGAAGGTTGACGTCAGCACCTATACTCACCATTCCAGATCCATCCTGGCAGTTTGTGGTTGAGGTCGATGCTTCGGAGTCAGGGGTCAGGGCCATATTGTCCCAAAGATCGGCTAGTGACAACAAGCTTCGTCCTTGCTCCTTCTTCTCTTGTTGGCTTTCCCCCTCTGAGAGAAACTATGATGTTGGCAATAGGGAACTGTTGGCCGTTAAACTGGCCTTGTAAGAATGGAGACATTGGTTGGAGGGGTCAGACCTTCCCTTCATTGTATGGACAGATCACAAGAATCTTGAATACCTCAGGACTGCCAAGCGCCTCAATTCTCATCAGGCCCGATGGTCTCTTCTTTTCTCGCTTCAAGTTCACACTTTCCTTCCACCCAGGCTCTAAGAATTGTAAGCCCGAGGCCTTGTCCAGAATGTTTTCTCCCCTCCAGGAGGAATTGACCTCCCCTGAGACCATCCTTCCTCCACGGTGCCTGGTGGGGGCCACTCTGCTAGAGGTGGAAACCCTGGTCCAGAAGGCCCATGAGCAGGACCCAGGGCCCAGTAATGCACCTCCTAACCATCTTTTTGTTCCTGTTTCTGTGCGGGCACAGGTGTTGCAGTGGGGTCATGGTTCCAGAATGGTATGCCACCCAGGAGCAGCCTGGACTCTGGCACTCATCCAACAATGTTTTTGGTGGCCATCCATCAAGGAGGATGTCCAGAGGTTCGTGGCAGCTTGTGACATCTGCCCCAGGAAGAAGACTGGCAACAGACCCCCTGCCAGCCTGCTGAGACCCCTTCCTGTTCCCCACCAGCCCTGGTCACACATAGCTCTGGATTTCGTCACAGGACTCCCTAATTCAGGTGGCAATACTTGTATCCTCACTGTTGTCGACTGTTTTTCTAAAGCTGTTCATTTTATCCCTCTGCCCAAGCTTCCCACCGCCAAGGAGACCACTGAATTGCTGATACTCCATGTTTCCCGTCTACACGGACTCCCCTCAGACATCATATCCGACCGCGGACCTCAGTTCTCTGCCCAATTCTGGAAAGCTTTTTGTAAACTCATCGGTGCTTCTCACAGTCTGTCTTCAGGTTTCCACCCTCAGACCAATGGACAGATGGAACGGGTCAACCAGGAGCTGGAAGTGGCCCTCTGGTGCATGGTGTCCAAGGATGCGGCCTCCTGGAGCAAGACCCTTCCTTGGATAGAGTACACTCACAACCCTTTACCCACCTCTGCTACAGGTCTTTCCCCCTTCCAGTGCTCTCTGGGTTACCAGGCACCACTCTTCCTCGTCCAAGAAGAAGAAGTCGCCATGCCCTCTGCCCAGGTGTTTGTGTGCCGCTGCAGGAGAACATGGGCATTGACCAGGGAAAAGCTCCTACGTTTTGTCAAGATGTTTAAAGAGCAAGCCAACAAAAAACACTCGGCAGCTCCCATCTATCGGGTGGGGCAGTGGGTGATGCTCTCCACCTGCCCCTCAAGACGGTCTCCCGCAAATTGGCTCCCAGGTTCATTGGGCTTTTCCCTGTCTCCAAGGTAATTAATCCCTGCTCTGTAAGACTGTCTCTGCCCATAACCATGTGCCATATTCACCCAACTTTCCATGTCTCCCAAGTCAAACCCCTTGTCTCCAGTTCCCTGTCCCCACCCTCCAAACCCTTCCTCCTCCCAGGTTCATAGATGGTGGTGAGGTCTTCACAGTCAGGAGGTTGCTGAAGGTACGATGCCGAGGCAGAGGACTCCAGTACCTGGTTGATTGGGAGGGGTATGGCCCAGAGGAGAGGAAATGGGTTCCTGCCAGGTTCATCATGGATCCCACCCTCATCACGGACTTCCACCAACAACACCCTGAGGCACTTCCTAAGGTGCCTGGAGGTGCCCGTTGAAGGGGGGGGTACTGTCATAGTCTGGTCCAGTCCATCCATGCCTGAGTTTGTGGGACTCCCACGCCAGCTCCAAGCTGGATCTGGGACAGGAATTCAGTCCTGCCTTGCTGAAGGCCATTTTCCCTGAAGCGGCACTCCCACACCTGCTACCACTCCTCTCCCATCAGCCAGGGCCTTTTTAAGAAGTGTTTAAAGCTACTCCAGTTGCCAAACTGTCTCCTATAGACTTTCCTCGCCTTGCTACAGCCCTTTGATATTGTGTTTTCTTGATTCCCCCAGGGGCGCAGATACATTTTTTTGAACTGGGGGGGACAACGCTGCCAGCAAACCAACCCCAACCCCACCCCCAACATGTGTTGTGTGAGGAATATACTCTGATGCCCTTAAAACTGCCTTCTGAGCACTGTATCTACAGGCTACCACCGAAAGAAGGAGGCTGCCAGAAAGGCATCTCTACTCCATACGATTTTACTTTCACTACGACATTACTTTGAACAGACTATCAAAAAATTGCAAGGTGATATGATAAAGTAAGGCACAGTTTACTTACAGTCGTTGTTTTTTGAAAAAACGATGCAATCGTTTTCTGCCTTTTCGGTTTGGCACCCTTCATCATGCCGTGTTGGGGTCCTGAACTAGGAGCTGTCCCCGATATGCCTGTCAAACTTGTTGTGGGTAACCATAGCAACCAAGCTCGAGCTCACAACCTGTGCAGTCTGCGCAGCTCAACCAACCGAATATCAGTCTTTGTTTTGTTTTATGTGAGTTGTTGCAACTATGTATGTACTGCTGTGCAGCTCAATGAACCGAATGGTAATTAGTCTTTTGATTTTTCCATGAGGTTTGCCTTATGCAAAGAAAGACAGCATAGACGTTTTTTCCTCCCTATAAGTGGGGGGGACCGAACGAGGTGAATTTAAATCTGGGTGGGACAAATCCCACCCGTCCCACCCTCTATCTGCGCCTGTGAATTCCCCCTACGTACCTGAATTGTTCTTAGTTTTCTGTCCAGTTTTTTGCCCCGTTGTACCTGCCTGTTCTTTTGGATTGTGTTTTCGCTTCCTCTGCCTGGATTTCCTTTGTCCCTGTGTTCTTCGGTTTTTGTGAAGATTTTTCTGTTCTGTTTTTGTCCCTGACCATGCCTGCCTGCTCATCTGTGTTTTTGACCTCTTGGCCCATTCTTTGACCACTGATTTTTGCCTGAGCCCTATTGTACCTCTGCCCTCTACTTCATTAAAGAAGTTTTTCTCTGTACACTGCCTGTTTTGAGTCTGCTCTTGGGTCCTCACTTCACCTCAGCTTGCCACTTCTGACATCACTTCAATTTTTTTTCCTAAATCAGCCAGTTCATTCCAGTGCCTGTGCTAGAATTCCAACATAAATGCCTCATTTTACTTAATGAGGTACTGATTAGGTGATCACCTGAGCCAAATCTTATTTAATGAAAAGTATTAAAAAAACACTGCTGTGGTCATCACTAGTCTCTTGCAATAGGACCAGTTTGGATGGCAAAATCGGTTCTAGTAATACGTTAAACTTAATTGGAATACAAAAATACCTATTTATCATTCCAGAAGAAAAGTTTTGAGGAGAAAAAGAAGGGTTTGATTCTGACTTTACTGGCAGAGAGATACAGTGAGTGTCAGGTTGCTTCCATCCCCAAAATTTCAAAGATGGCACTTCATAAGAACAAGGTCAAGCAACAGACATTGGGGACAACAAAGTTACAGACTGACAGAGGGTGAAAATGGCTCTCCACTGACTGGGATGATTGTCAACTCCTTCTAATGTCACTCAACAACTGTAGAATGAGATTAAGTGAGCTACAAAAAAATGGCAAGTCAAGTTTATTTGTATAGCACTTTTAACAATAAACATTATTGCAAAGCAGCTTTACAGAATTCGAATGACTTAAAACATGAGCAAATTTTATCCCTAATCTATCCCCAATGACCAAGCCTGTGGCGACGGTGCCAAGGAAAAACTCCCTCAGATGACATGAGGAAGAAACCTTGAGAGGAACCAGACTCAAAAGGGAACCCATCCTCATTTGGGCAACAACAGACAACATGACTATAACATTAACAGTTTTAACATAAAATCAGTTTCACTGATGTTATAAACTCTTCATTGATGGAAACTTGAGTGCAAAACTGTTCATGACAACTGCAGTCCTAAAGTTAGCAAGTCAACTGTAGTCCTCAGCCATAAAAGCATTACTGTAAGTGTCCAGAGCATCCTCCAGGTGTGACTTTCAACTGTCCACATGGGGCTGTCCTCCACAGGAGTGATGCGATGAGGCTCCAACCAGACACAGGGCACCAGGATGGATCATGCAGCTGGGGTTAAGTGCACAGCAAGGACAGTTCAAAACAGGCTCCTCCAGGTAGGGTTGAAGTCATGCAAAGCTAGAAGAAAGCCCTTCATCAATGAGAAGCAAAGAAGAGCCAGGCTGAGATTTGCTAAAGACCATAAGAATTGGACCGTAGAGGACTGGAGTAAGGTCATCTTCTCTTATGAGTCCAGTTTTCAGCTTTTCCCATCATTTGGTCATCTGCTGGTTAGATGGAGACCTGGAGAGGTCTACAAGCCACAGTGTCTTGCACCCAACGTGAAATTTGGTGGAGGATTAGTGATGATCTGGGGGTGCTTCAGCAAGGCTGGAATGGGGCAGATTATTGTTTGTGAAGGACACAGGAATCAAGCCAGGTAAAAGGTTATCTACAGTGGTGCTTGAAAGTTTGTGAAACCTTTAGAATTTTCTATATTTCTGCATAAATATGATCTAAAACATCATCAGATTTTCACACAAGTCCTAAAAGTAGATAAAGAGAACCCAGTTAAACAAATGAGACAAAAATGTTATACTTGTTAATTTATTGAAGAAAAGGATCCAATATTACATATCTGTGAGTGGCAAAAGTACGTATGTGAACCTTTGCTTTCAGTATCTGGTGTGACCCCCTTGTGCAGCAATAACTGTAACTAAATGTTTCCGGAAACTGTTGATCAGTCCTGCACACCGGCTTGGAGGAACATTTCTCCATACAGAACAGCTTCAACTCTGGGATGTTGGTGGGTTTCCTCACATGAACTGCTTACTTCAGGTCCTTCCACAACATTTCAATTGGATTAAGGTTAGTCCTTTTGGCCATTCCAAAACATTAACTTTATTCTTCTTTAACCATTCTTTGGTGGAACAACTTGTGTGCTTAGGGTTGTTGTCTTACCGCATGACACGCTTTCTCTTGAGATTCAGTTCATGGACAGATGTCCTGACATTTTCCTTTAGAATTCACTGGTATAATTCAGAATTCATTGTTCCATCAATGATGGCAAGCCATCCTGGCCCAGATGCAGCAAAACAAGCCCAAACCATGATACTACCACTAGCATGTTTCACAGATGGGATAAGGTTCTTATGCTGGAATGCAGTGTTTTCCTTTCTCCAAACTTAACACCTCTCATTTAAACCAAAAAGTTCTATTTTGGTCTCATCCCTCCACAAAACATTTTTCCAATAGCCTTCTGGCTTGTCCACATTATCTTTAGCAAACTGCAGATGAGCAGCAATGTTCTTTTTGGCGAGCAGTGGCTTTCTCCTTGCAACCCTGCCATGCACACCATTGTTGTTCAGTGTTCTCCTGATGGCAGACTCATGAACATTAACATTAGCCAATGTGAGAGAGGCCTTCAGTTGCTTAGAAGTTACCCTGGGTTCTTTTGTGACCTCGCCGACTATTACATGCCTTGTTCTTGGAGTGATCTTTGATGGTCGACCACTCCTGAAGAAGGTAACAATGGTCTTGAATTTCCTCCATTTGTACACAATCTGTCTGACTGTGGATTGGTGGAGTCCAAACTCTTTACAGATGGTTTTGTAACCTTTTCCAGCCTGATGAGCATCAACAGCGCTTTTTCTGAGATCCTCAGAAATCTCCCTTGTTCGTGCCCTGATACACTTCCACAAACATGTGTTGTGAAGATCAGACTTTGATAGATCCCTGTTCTTTAAATAAAACAGGGTGCCCACTCACCTGATTGTCATCCCACTGATTGAAAACACCTGACTCTAATTTCACCTTCAAATTAACTGCTAATCCTAGAGGTTCACATACTTTTGCCACTCACAGATATGTAAAACTGGATCATTTTCCTCAATAAATAAATGACCAAGTATAACATTTTTGTCTCATTTGTTTAACTGGGTTCTCTTTATCTATTTTTAGGACTTGTGTGAAAATCTGATGATGTTTTAGGTCATATTTATGCAGAAATATAGAAAATTCTAAAGGGTTCACAAACTTTCAAGCACCACTGTAGGATGAAAACTTGCTTCCTTATGCTCTGACAATGTTCCCAAACTCTGAGGATTGGGTTGTCCAGCAGGGCAATGCTCCATGCCACACAGCCAGGTCAATCAAGGTGTGGATGGAGGACCCCAAGATCAAGACCAAAAGCAACATGAAAGACTGATGGAGAGCATGCCAAGATGCATGAAAGCTGTGATTAAATATCAGGGTTATTCCACTGTCGCCACAGACTTGCTCATTGGGGATAGATTAGGGATAAAATTAGCTCATGTTTTAAGTCGTTCAAATTCTGTAAAGCTGCTTTGCGACAATGTTTATTGTTAAAAGCGATATACAAATAAACTTGATTTGATTTTGATTTGATTCCACCAAATATTGATTTCTGAACTCATGCTAAGTTCAAACATTAGTATTGTGTTGTTTAAAATTTAATACGATCTTGATTTTTATGCATTATTCAAGGTCTGAAACCACAACATCTTTTTTGTTATTTTGACCAGTTGTCATTTTCTGCAATTAAATGCTGTCAATGACAATATTTTTATGTGGAATTTGGGGGACATGTTGATCTGGTGACTTGTCCAGGGTGTACCCCGCCTCTCACCCATATATATAAAACAGGCATGAAAAACATGCAGGGTTTAGAGACGATTGTGTCTTTTACATGAGCAAAAATAACAGTGTCCAGATTTTTATATTTTCCTTGATAAATATGTAATTTGAGGCATTTCTATGTGTGTGAAAACATACCGGATGGAGTAAATTCAAAAATATTAATTTTGCAATGCAATTTAACCTGCAATGCAGTTTTTCAATTGGTCTTGAGAACAATTCACCATATCCATGATGATGATGATGATGGTGTTCGTCCTTCAGTGGCGAAGAGGGTCATGACATCGGGTATCGCTAGCCAGTCTGGGTGCGAAGATGGCTGAAGAGACTGATCCTCGCTTTGAAATGTCTGTTACAGTGGGGACAGGGAAATGTGGCTGAAGGTGAGCCGGTCTGAAAGCTGGAGCTAGATCTGCTTTTTTGCTGCTGGCATTTGTGCTCTCGCTTCTCTGTGTGTCTTGTTTCATAGGCAAAGATGCCCGAGCGTACTAAGGAGCGCCAACTGCTGTGGATTTGAGCCTCTTCCTCCCAGGTGTCTATGTTTATGTTGCAGGCTTTCAGGAAGGCTTTTAGAGTGTCTTTGAATCATTTTTCTGGCCTCCGCAGGAGCGTTTTCCTGTGGTCAACTCACCATACAACAGTCTTTTTGATAGGCGAGTGTTGTCCATGCGGCAGACATGACCAGCCCATCTCAGTTGGGAGCACATGACGATTGCATGAATGCTCTCCAGGTTTGTGATTTTGAGCACCTCAGTGTCTGGCACTTTGTCCTGCCATTTGATCTTCAGCAGTTTCCTGAGGCACCTCATGTGGAAAGTATTGAGCTGCTTGGTGTGACGGCTGTACACTGTTCACGTCTCACAAGCATGTAGAAGGGATGGGAGGACCACCGCCTGGTAGACTTTTATTTTGGTCTCCAAGCTGACACCTCTCCTGTCCCATACCCTGTCCTGAAGTCTGCAGAAGGCAGTAAGACACTTCACTGTCAATGTTGCAGGATCATTTCATGTGCTACCAAGGTAGACAAACTTGTCCACTGCTGAGAGTTTTTGGCCAATGACTGTAATTGATGGCTCTATATAGGGGGTAGATGGAGCTGGTTTGTACATCACCTCGGTCTTCTTGGTGTTGATTGTCAGGCCAAAGTCGTTGTGTGGTTTGGAGAACAAGTCCATGCTTCTCTGCACTTCAGACTGAGTGCCAGCATTCAGTGCACAGTCAGCAAATAAGGAGTCACAGGCAATGTCCTTCTGCACTTTGATCTTTGGCTGCAGCCTCCTGAGGTTGAACAGCTTGCCGTCAGTTCTAAACCTGAAACTGACACCAGTGTCGCCATCTCAGAATGCGTCAGACAGCATGGCTGAGAACATCCTGCTCAAGAGGATGGGGGCCAACACACACCCTTGTTTCACACCATTTGAGACTGGAAACGGTTTGGAGAACTCGCCATCATCCTGCACGCTGGCCTGCATTCCCTTGTGGAATTGTTTGACCAGTGAGATGAACTTGGCCGGGCAGCCAAACTTTGCCATAATCTTCCACAGTCCTTCACAAGAGACAGTGTCAAATGCTTTGGTCAAGTCCACGAAGGTGGTGTAAAGGCTGATATTCTGCTCCTGACACTTCTTTTGGGGCTGATGTGCTGCAAAGATCATATCCACAGTACTGCGACCCTGCCTAAATCCACACTGGCTTTCGGGGAGTAGACCTCATTCGAGGTGAGCGTTTAGAAGGTTCAGGAGGATTTTTGCCAGGATCTTTCCCGCAACGGACAGTAAAGAGATGCCACAGTGGTTGTCGCATGCTTGCCCATTGCCTTTCTTCTTGTAGAGGTGGACAGTGGAGGCATCTTTGAATTTTTGCGGCAGCTGCTCTTGGTTCCACATGGATTGGAAGAGAGTAGTTAGCTTTGTGATCAGCTGTGGGCCGCCAGCGGCATATATTTCTGCTGGAATTAAATCTGCACCAGGTGCTTTTCCATTTGAAAGGTGTTTCACAACTTTCAGTACTTCTTCAGTGGAAAGCTCATCAAGTGAGTGGTCGGTTGGCACTTGCAGTAGTCTTGCGATTGCTTCCTCATTGATGGTAGAAAGGCGATTTAGTACACTCTCAAGTGCTCTGCCCAGCGCTCCAGTGTTTTTTCCTTGTCTGAGATCAGGGTTTTACCATCAGCACTAAGAAGGGGGGATGGTCCTGATGGAGTGGGGCCATAGACGGCCTTCAGTGCACTGTGAAAGTTCTTCATGCCGTTACGGTCGGCATACAACTGTAATTCGTCTGCTTTCTCACTGAGCCATTTGTCCTTCATATGACAGCATTCTAGCTGCACTGTTCTCTTGATGTTGCTGTAAGCAGCTTTCTTGGATGCAGATGTGGGGGTCGTTGCTGTAGGCCCTATTGATGCAGTGTTTTTCATCCAGCAGCGCTTCAATTTAGTCATTGTTCACATCAAACCAGTCCTGATGCTTATGTGTTGTTGGGCCAACAGTCTTTGAGGCAGCAGCATACATAGTGTCCCTGAGAGCTGCCCAGTCCGACTCGATGTCTTGCAAGTTGAAGTGGAGGGACTCAAGTCTACTGTTCATTTCTTCAGTGAAAGCCTGTTGGACTTGTTCATTCACTGGTGACTTCCAATCGCTTGGGGACCTTTTTCCCTTGTGGTCTTCTTGGGGGTTGAATCTTCATGTTGAGCTTTGTGATCACAAGGCGATGGTCTGTCCAGCACTCTGCCCCACACATAACTTTTGTGACTCTGACATCCTGCCTGTCCCTTTGCCTGATGATGACATAGTCCAGCAGATACCACTGCTTAGGATGTGGGTGCATCCAAGACGTCTTGTTGCAGGTGGGAAGGTGAAAGACCGTGTTTGTGATTAGAAGCTTATGGGTGGAGCAGGTTTCTAGGAGTAGGAGCCCACTGGTGTTACAGTTGCCTATGCCGTTTTTCCCAATCACTCCCTTCCATGATGTGTGGTCCGTTCCTACACAGGCGTTAAAGTCACCAAGAATGATGAGCTTATCCACGCTTGGTATGGCAGAGATTGTCACAGAAAGATCCTTGACTTTGTCAGGGTTGGTCATGGTGGGGGCATAGGCGCTTATGAGAGTGGCATAGCGCTGACTTGGGAGGGGCAGATGGAGTGTCAACAGACGATCGTTTATGCCCTTGGGGGGGCACTGCAAGTTTGCTGACTGGTGTGGACTTCATGGCAAACCCAACTCCTGCCTCGTGACATTCGTCTTGTTTCCATCTGCTCCAGAAGAATGTGTAGCCAGTGTGTGATTCTTGTAATTGTCCTTCTTCAGCCAGATGAGTCTCACTGAGGGCAGCAGTCTGCACTTTGTATCTGGCCAATTCTCTGGCAACAAATGCAGTCCTCCTCTCTGGTCTGTCTGTCCCGGCACAGTCCAAAAGTGTGTGCACATTACATGTGCCTACGGTGAGCGGTGTCACCTTTGTTGGTTTTCTTGTCTTCTTACCAGTGGTATGGGATCCCCGCCAGCCACGATAAGCTGGCCAGGGTATGGGTGAAGCAGGCAATGTTTAGGGCACCTTTTCTAGCCCCTTCCCTAGACTATAGGGGGAAGCAATGCGGTCCTAAATAGGGCTGCTTTGTTGCTCAGGTGGCTGCCAAATTCCATCGCTGCTTCATCAGTGGAAAGTGACCCTAATGGCTGGAGCCTCCTACATGTAGAGGAATGACTACAACTGCCAGTGTATCCACACCTGTCGCTTTGCCATGCCACCATCACTGCAGGACTTGGGAGATGGATGATGGTGATGAGTGATGAAGGATGAAGTCATGACTGGCACAAGAATTTGTTTAAAATGAGGGGGAGGTGCACCATGTTGTTGGCCTCACTCTCTCACCCTTGTCTGCCTGGGTCCAGTGGCAAGATAGAGTCAAGACAGCTGGAGACAGACCGGGATACAGTGAGTGACCACATTGCCTTCCGTGCCTTGACGTGCTCTGGGCACCCCACGGTGCCTAGCTGGTAAATGCCTTTCAGCCCATTGAACCAATAGCTGGTTTCCTCTGCACAGTCCACCGAGTCCAGGCTTCTCATGATAGAGTCGGCAAGCCCTAACTGACCGAGGGTTTCAGATCCATCAGCTACCCTCACCTGGTTTTGCCAGCCTGTCGAAGCCGTTTGCCAGTGTGTGGCCACTGTTGCATGCTAACAGCTTCTTGGAGCAACAGGTGAAGCTGGGTGACAGTGGGAACCAAAGGCAGACTAGCCATCCTGAAAGGACGCGACATGCCCACCCAGCCAGAGGTACTATCCCTCCTGACGCACCCCATACACTCCACCACATCCAGATGATGACGTGAACACCATTTTTAAAACAGCTTGCAAGATCCCACTAGAAGCCCTTGCGTACAGGAGTGTTTCCTGGACTGCTAAGTTATAATCTTCAGATGGCAATTCAGTCCAAGGGGCCAGACCCACAGACACAAGTGATCTGTCAATTTCAGACAGCAGACTGCATGGGGAGGAGACTGCAAAGATATTTTGACCATTAAGAAAAGCAATAGTTCCTAAATTGAAATAATTCAAGCAAACATTCATATTTGAACTTTCACTTATTTCCCACGGATGTGCATTTGAGAAAGAGATTACTTGTGCTGTTTGCTGGGATGAGGGTAGATATGGGTATGTTTCAAACCACTCAAAACGAGTTGCTAGAGTGTATGCTGGATCACATTTTGCTCAATGACTGTATGTTTTTGACTCTCAACTGTCCATTTTGGGAGCTAATCTAAAAATTCACTTGATAGTAGCCAGTATAAGTCAAGTATGATAGCCTCTTGACTTAATTTTATTTGTGATTATATCATTATTAAAGTCATCCAGCCCCTCCAAAATATACGGTATAGTCATGAATAGATCCTGGGAGACACCAAGGAACAACCTAAGAGATGATGGGTAGGTAGTCTGACAAGAATAACAGTGGGAAAGATGGTTGTATGATATTGGTATTTATTGTGGGTGCACTAGGTTTAGGTTGTGAGCTCTTTAACTGCATCACAGGTTAAAATTACAGCATACCACTGTAACAAGAAATTAACTGTACTAAACAAATGACACCTGTAAACAACTTATCAATTCAGTTTGGATTCTGTATACATAGAATGGCTCATATTCAAGTGCTTTTTGTCCATTAAAATAATAAATAAATAAATAAATAAATGTAGTATTTGACCAGGTGGGTGGAGCACAGAAGCACAGCAGGCCAGAACTGAGTTCTCAACAAACTTTTTATTTTTTTTAGTTTTTCAGCCTTTCTCCAATTCCCAGCCGTGTGCGCACGCGCGCGCACACACACACACACACACACAAACAAAAGTGTTCTGGTTGGGGAGAGAGCTCCCTTTCTCTGCTCTCCTCTCCTTTTAAAGGGCGCAGTCACTGGGGAAGACACACAAACACAGGTTAATTCCCGTCAGGTGCAATGATTCCACCACTTACCTTCCCTGATTCCGCCCTCCATTCACAGACCGATGCTTGGCCACGCCCCCGCTGCCACGATAGATAGATAGATAGATAGATAGATAGATAGATAGATAGATAGATAGATAGATAGATAGATAGATAGATAACAGTATTTTCCCTTGTCAGTCACAGGCCAGTGGACACTGGTTTGATCCATCCAGAGTCCTTTGGAGACATGAAAAAGAACACTGAAACTACATCTTAAAGGCACTAACAAGTAAAATATAATTTTACTACCCCAAGTCCAAAAATGTTAGGATGCTGTGTAAAATGTAGCTAAAAATAGAATGCATTTACTTGCAAATCATGGACACCTTATATTTCACTGAAAATAGTACAAAGACAATTTATCAAATGTTGAAACTTTTATTAAAATAATTGCAGTGTTGGGATCGCATCCACACATTTGCATTGCAGTATAGTGATTGCCATCTTAATGATTATATTTTTCGAAACAGGTACATCATAAAATCATATCGGGTATCTCATTTTATACATTATAAAATGATCAGTGGCAATGGTCATGGCAATAAATTTTATTCATGAATATGTGATTATGGATCTCAGATGGCAGTTTGTGTTAATTTGGATCTCAGTCAGCAGTAGCAAATACTGTGTATACTAAAATAAAATTTTATGTCTTCTAGAAATGGCATTCATTATTGCCATGCTGCTGGCTAGCCTGAACAGTTGCTGTAACCCCTGGATCTACATGTTCTTTGCTGGCCACCTGTTCCATGACCTGATGCATGACTGTCTGACGACATTATGCTGTAACCGTATGGGGCAGCAGAGTCCTAATAGCAAATCAGCAGAAACAGTGATGAAGGACACTGGCAGCCAGAGGAGTATCACCCAAACTTCAACTATGTAACACACCAGACTGCAAGGAAAACAAGAGACATGAGGACAAAATCTCTCCGAACCATGGGTGCAAATGCAGAAAAACAACTACAAATGGTTGATTCACAGAGGCTCTGTATTGGTCTGGACTTCACTGACTTGTACTATAAGAAAAGCTATTCATATGGACAGATACTTGTATAATCATTAAAGACCTGATAATAAAGCTCAGGGCTAGTGTAGTAAAAATACAGATTACAATTTAATTCTCGACAGAGTCAGGAATTACCACTAGCTATTGTCTCAGTATGTGTACTACTGGCCATCCACACACCAGTGAAATATTGAATACTTTTGCATTTGAACATATTCATCTGTCCCATACCAAGATCCATTTCAGAGCTAATCTGGAGATATTAATAGGTCATGTCCAGTTTATTTTTTGCTGGATAACCTAAATTTTTTGCTGAACCAGGATGTGTCTTCTTCCCTTTACCCATTTACTCAGCATTTCCTTGACTCTGTTACAGCTGACTTAGACACAATCACTATTCACACAAAATGCTACATATTATAAAGAAGTCCTTATCACATGTTGTGAAAAGATATACTGTATTATGACTGTGTGTGAATGAAATATAGTTAGTAAAAACAATATGGACATGAGTGTTTTACTGGGAAATATGCCAGTCATATTTTTCATACAAGCTACATCCGGGACATGGAGATCCAAAACCATGACATAAATTTCTATATGTCTCTCGCAAGGAAATCGATGAATTGTTTTGATAAGTTTGGATACTTTTTGTTTGTGAAATTGTCTGTATAATAAAAAGAACTTGACACGTTGGCTTGAAAATATGAAGTTTATCTTCTCCTGTTGAAAAACTCACATTTTTTATATGAAATACATCGCGGATCTGAGTGACATATTTTGTGATATTTCACGCCAATGATGTCACTCCCAATGTTTTCCCACTGACCAGACACCCGTTGTCAAAATGGCGAACCGGTTCAAAATTAAAATTCTTTTGTTTACCTTGCATTTTTTTGTGGATAATTATGTCTATATACTATAAAGAACAGTATACAGTGGCAGGAAGATATGAAGTTTATCTTCTTATGCTGAAAATAATATATTCACCATTCAAAGATAATCTTCATATCTTAGCACAACTGTGTAATATCTCTACACATACACACATTTTATGTTTGTGTCATTTTCGTTACTTTGACACGTACTTGACTAATTTATACTATATACACTGCCTGGCCAAAAAAAAAAGTCACTATTTGGACATAAATAAGCAAATATTTCAGGGCATTTGATTGGATAATTACTGCAGGGATTAATATGTTTCAGTTGGTAACAATTCTTTTAATTCTAACTGACAACACAGACATACCGCACAGGTGAACTAAATTCTCAGAAGACAGGTCTAGACTTAGGTTTCCATCAAAGGTGAGGTATTTTTGTTATGGAACCATTAAACAATGTTTATGGTGCACACAACCCTCACTCAATACACCTATTTGTGTGTGACTGCCCGTTTGACATGTAATTTTCAGTGTCTTCAAAAGCTTGGCAGTTCAACACTAAAGATCCAAGACCTGTGTCTAAATGGGTTTGTGGTTTAACGTGATTATGCACTGAAAGCAAAGTAGCAGTGAGCAAGTGCAAAAGGAAGCCAAGGTACAGAAGGAGCAAGCAAACTGAGAAACTGTTTTTATTTGTTTTCTCAGAGTAGCTGTTAATTAACCAGGATAAGAAGCAAAAGATAAAGGCTCAATTACATCTACCACAGGTTTAATGTGTTCCCTGATCAGTGTGCTGCCAGAAAAGAACTAAAAACAAAAGCACAGTGTAGAGAGACCCTGATGTGGGTGGAGCACAGAAGCATGGCAGGTGGTTATTTGTGTTCTTAATTATTTTCTTTATTGCTGCTTTACAGCACACAACTCAAACTCTGTCACACATACAGGCTATTATCGAGCCCTCGGCGCTGACCTCCCATTCTCGCTCTCCTTTTATAGGGCGTGGTCACTGGAGGAAACACACAAACACACATTAATTGACAACAGGTGTAGTAACATGACCACTCACCTTCCCTGACTCCGCCCTCCATTCACAGACTGATGCTCGGCCACGCCCCTGCTGCCACATACCCCCACTGCCCGACTCAGGCTGGGGAGCTGTCCGGCCTGAAGCTGACCCCCCCCCCATGGGACAGGAAGTCCGCCACCACCATCTGCACCCCCGAATTTAAATGGCTGGAGGGCAAGATACCAACAGGTGGTCCGCACGTTGGCATCCTTCATGCGGTGGAGCCACTGGAGGGGCGCATGGTCCGAACGGAGAGTGAAAGGGCATCCCAGTAGGTAGTACCAGAGGGCAAGGACCACCCACTTGATGGCTAGGCACGCTTTCTCTATCGTGCTGTACCTGCCTTCCCGCACTGATGGCTTCCGGCTAAGGTACAGCACAGGATTCTCCTCCCCCTCCACCTTCTGGGACAGAATGGCCCCAAGCCCTCTGTTTGATGCGTCTGTCTGTAAAATAAAGGGGAGAGAAAAGTCAGGGGAGTGTAACAGTGGCCCCCCACACAGTACAGTCTTTACCCTAGAGAAAGCCTGTTGGCATTGCTCCATCCACTGGACCAGATCTCGTGCTCACTTTTTAGTGAGATCAGTCAGCGGGCTGGTGATGTCCGAATAATTAGGTATGAACTTACGATAGTAGCCAGCCAGCTCCAGGAACTGTCTCACCCCCTTTTTGGTCTTGGGCCTCGGGCAGGCCGCAATCGCTGCGGTCTTATTAATTTGGGGACGCACCTGCCCATGGCCTAAGTGGAAACCCAGATACCGTACTTCCACCCACCCAATTGCACACTTCTTTGGGTTAGCTGTGAGACCCGCCTCCCTCAGCAACTTCAAGACGGCCCTAAGGTGTTCGAGGTGCCGCGGCCAGTCATTGCTGTATATGATTGTCAAGGTACTCGGCTGCGTAGGTGGTGTGGGGGCGGAGGACCCTGTCCATAAGCCGCTGGAATGTAGCAGGCGCCCCAAACAACCAAAAAGGAAGTCTGACGAACTGGTGTAAGCCAAACGGTGTGGAAAAGGCCGTTTTCTCTCGGGACAGAGGAGTCAAGGGGATCTGCCAATAGCCCTTCGTTAAATCCAGTGTCGAATAAAAATGAGCAGTGCCTAATCGATCGAGCAGCTCGTCAATGCGAGGCATTGGGTATGCATCAAATTTAGACACCACGTTGACTTTCCTATAGTCCACACAGAACCGGACCGACCCATCGGTCTTGGGGACCAGGACCACTGGGCTGCTCCAGTCACTGTGGGACTCCTCAATTATGCCCATTTCGAGCATGGCTTCAAGTTCATCCTGGACCACCTTTTTTTTGTGTTTGGGCAGGCGGTAAGGGTGGCTGAGCACTACCACCCCCGGGGGCATTTCAATGTGGTGTTCTATGAGGTGGGTGCAGCTGGGCGGGGTGAAAACACATCAGAAAATTCTTTCTGCAACTGGGTTACCTCCATGAGTTGGGCCGGGGAGAGGTGGTCTCCACAGGGGACCGGAGTGGTGGGCGATGTCAATTTTCTTTTTTGAACCTCTGGCCCCATCTCCGCCTTCTCTGGGATTACTGACACCAACGCCACGGGGACCTCCTCATTCCAACATTTTAATAGATTGAGGTGGTAAATTTGCAATGCCCCACCCCTGTCCATTCGCCTCACCTCATAGTTGATGTCCCCATCTCCCCGTGTGACCTCGAAGGGCCCTTGCCACTTGGCGACCAATTTGGAGCTCAATGTGGGCAGTAATACAAGTACTTTGTCTCCCGATGTAAACTCCCTAAGGCACATGCCCCTGTCGTACAGTCGGACTTGACGTTCTTGTGCCTCCCGCAAATTCTCCTGGGTTAAGTGCGTGAGTGTGTGGAGTTTGGTGCGCAGGTCGAGAACGTATTGAATTTCGTTCTTACTAGATGAAGGTCCCTCCTCCCAATTTTCACGTAGCATGTCCAAAATGCCACGCGGCTTATGCCCATATAATAATTCAAACGGTGAAAAACCTGTGGAGGCTTGTGGGACCTCTCATACTGCAAATAACAGGGGCTCGAGCCACTTATCCCAATTACGTGCATCTTCGCCTATGAACTTCTGAATTATATTTTTGAGAATTCGATTAAAACGTTCTACTAAGCCGTCAGTTTGTGGGTGATAGATGCTGGTGCGGATAGGTTTAATCCCCAGTAGCCCATACAGCTTGCGCAGTGTGCATGACCCGGGAGATAAAGCAGAAGAGCGCCTCTGCAATACTGCATGCTGATATATTGCGAAGAGGCACTGCTTCTGGGTATTGTGTTGCATAGTCCACGAGAACTAAAATAAGGCGATATCCCCATGCTGACCGATCTAATGGCCCAACGAGATCCATCCCAATTCTTTCAAAAGGGGTCTCGATTAAAGGGAGAGGGCACAAAGGATCTTTTGGAGTGGCCACGGGATTTACTAATTGGCATTCGTGGCATGCCACACACCACCGATGGACATCCCCACAAATCCCTGGCCAATATAACCGGGCCATTATTCGGGCTAGTGTTTTATCCTGCCCTAAGTATCCAGCCATGGGATTAAAGTGAGCCGCCTGGAATATGAGTTCCCAGCGGCTCTTTGGAATTAATAACTGTGTTATTTTTTTGCTAGTTTGAGTGTCCTGCATCATTCGGTATAACCTATCCTTAATAATAGCAAAGTAGGGGAAGGCCAGCGTCGCATTTGGCTGGAGAATTTGACCATCGATTACTCTCAGTTGGTCAAATGCATGCTGCAGAGTCCCATCTCGCGACTGCTCTAATGGTAAATCCCCAAGGGAATCCCCGAGAGAGGGAGGAGGGGTGGGGCGCTCCTCACTCCGCATATCGCCCTGACGCGGTGCTGACGTAGATGGCTCTGTGACAGCTTCTCCCGCCAATGCTACTCTGGGGCTTTCCTCAGACAGATTACTGCAGGACCCACTCCTTACTATGTGCGTCATTAACTCCTTAAAACCTGGCCAATCAGTCCCCAAAATCAGCAAGTGGGTGAGACGAGGGTTAACTGCAGCCTTTGCACTATGCTTTTCCCCTCGAAATAGAATGTGGACGGACACCAAAGGGTAGTTGTGAACATCCCCATGCACACACAACATCTTCACCACTCATGCTCTCTCCAATGCCTCACCTTGCACCAGGCTTTGGTGGATTGAGGTCTGGTTACAGCCAGAATCCACCAAAGCCTGGTACATATCCCCTTGGACACTTACCGGTATACGATACGCTCTGGCCCAATCGAAGGCGGTTTCTGGCGCGTCGGGGACCCGGACCACCGTGCCCACCTCCATCGCGGAGCACTGATGTTGGAGATGTCCCGGCTCCCTGCAGCGCCAGCACACCAGCCCAGGCTCTCCCTCTGCACCAGTGTTATGGACATCACTCACCTGGGGGGGAGGAGCCACAGACAAGGAAGGGGAAAACCGGAGGACACCACGGGTGCACCAGGCCGGCTGGGGGGGAGCCGGCCCCCGCCTCTGTGGTGGGGGAATGGGGCGAGGATGGGAAGCAGAGGGAGAGGACGAGAGAGAGGAGAAGAGGAGACATGCCTTCCTGCCATTGGAACTGCCGCCATGTGGTCCTCTGCCAGCTCAATAGCTTGGTCCAGCAATGCTGGGCGATGACACTGGACCCACTCAACCATTCCTTCCGGAAGTCAGCGACGAATTGCTCCAGTGTCACCAGGTCGATCACTCCCTCGGCATCGTGGTCGTCTGCCCTCAGCCACCACCGGCAGGCGTCCCGGAGTTGTTGCCCGAACGCGAACGGTCGGCCGACCTCCTCCAAGCGCAGCAAGTGGAAGCACTCGTCGGAGGTCCGCGTACACGAGATGGCTGTTGGCGGGGAGCTGCAGTGTGGCCAGCTGCGCCATGCCCATCAGCAGGGGGAGGAGGCGCGCCGCGCGCTGGTCGACCGGCCAACCCCACGCCTCCACTGCTTGCTTTAAGAGTGCGAGGAAAGCTTCCGGATCGTTGTGCGGACCCATCTTCATTAGGATGAGGTGGGGAGGGTCCGCTCCGGTGGCAGTCGTGGGCCCCGCCGACGCGAGCAGGTGCCGGAACGCCTGGCGGTCTTCCTGTTGGGCCAGCACCAAGGCTTCGAACCGTTGTTCTTGCTCCTTTCAGAGGGCAACCAGTGCTTAGTGCTGGTTCTGCTGGGCTGTGGTGAGGGCATGGATCAGGTCATTGAATGGTGAGGACTCCATGGGGCTGTTCCCTTCTGCACTCGTTCCGGGTTTCAGCACCACTGTAGAGAGACCCTGATGTGGGTGGAGCACAGAAGCAAGGCAGGTGGTTATTTGCGTTCTTAATTATTTTGTTTATTGCTGCTTTACAGCACACAACTCAAATTCTGTTTTTTACACACACACACACACACACACACACACACACACACACACACACACAGGCTATTATCGAGCCCTCAGCGCCAACCTCCCCTTCTCACTCTCCTTTTATAGGGCGCGGTCACTGGAGGAAACACACAAACACACATTAATTGACAACAGGTGTAGTAACACGACCACTCACCTTCCCTGACTCCGCCCTCCATTCACAGACTGCCGCTCAGCCACGCCCCCTCTGCCACACACAGCTTGATAATATGTTACATAGATAGCATCTTGCCATGTTAACGCAAGCCTGTCTGGAGATTTCAATTGTGTAATGTTACAGAATACTGCTGAATCGCTCTTACTGTATTTATCTTGCTGTTCAAGCAATTTACATTCTGAGTCGTAAGTGAATATTGATATTTCAAGCTCATTGCTTGGTTTGCTAAGTGGACAGATAATGTTAGCCACTAGAAATTAGCTAAATGTGAGATGATTGGGAGCTACTAGCTTTCGAATTCAGAAAGAACACAAATCTATCTAATTACATATCTTGATTTTTTGTATTATTTAGATATTGATTTTTTGTTGAACTTACAGTATATTCTGAAATTTGGTTTAAATCATCACTAATCATCTCCCATCCACCCCACCCTTCCCCGTAACCCTAATCCCCCAAAGTACTTCAAACAAATAAGACATCAAGGAATCACTGTTTAAATTTAATGATTAAATTAAATAAACTTAAAGTAAAAGAGCTAGACATTTCAGATGACCTGCTGCATTCTGAAACATCTGCAGGTAGACAGGGGTGAATGCTAATAAGCAGACAGACAGCATTGTTAGCAGGCCTTTCTTCACTCCCTCCCCAACATCCTGTATATGTCATGGACAATTTATTAAAATAGAATGTCTTTGGACCCTCTAAAACATATCAGTGGATGGAGACCTTTCAACTGTCCACATACTCAAAACACTGAAGTAGCTGCAGATTCTGTGCAATGTGTGTAAACTGATGACATTGCAAACTTTTGTGCAGGGCGCCTGGTAATCCTGGAGCTGTAAGACAGCCATACTACCCAATGCACCACTGTGGCACCCTCAAAATGTTATCAGCAAGTAAATTTTATTAATTGTAGCTCTTTATTAATTGTAGTACTGTTATTCTGGTCTTGTGCATGGTTAATATTACAGTACTTTTATTAATGAAAACATTGGTTGGATTTCAAATCAATCTCTGTTTCTGATACTACTGGACTATTAGGTAACACATAATGAGTTTCACCTGTGTCATATTGCTAGTGATTTATTTCTGTGTGTCCTTTATGTGTGTTTGCAGAGAGAAGCCGGTAACCAGAGAGCGCTGAACAGCCCAGTGCTGTGTGTGCACGTGTATATGCGTAAAGTGAAAAAAAGTTGCTGAAAAGCGAAACTAAGAGACAAATAAAACGCACCTTGAGTTGTCACAAGCCTGTCTCCCATTCTCTCATTTCCCATAAACTGCAACAGTGCGACAGAGACATTCCCTCACCAGCCTCTCTTTTTGTCTGTCTTTTGAAGTTAATAAAACAACAGAACACAGCATGTGAGAAATTGGAGGGTGTCCTTTGTACTTAATAAAAACTTACTGGCTAAATCAAAGTGCTGACACTGCAGTCTCCCACCATAAATCTTAAATAAATGTCTCCTTACTGAAAACTTCACCAGATTAATGATTATAAAAGTTTTCTTTGTTAAAAAAGTAAACAAATAAAAACTTTTTATCCCTTTATAACTTTTTATATTTAAATAATCTCCCATACACGTCCCTTTGAATGAACTGTGACAATATAAATGATAAAGGCTCATTATTATTATTATTATTATTATTATTATTAGAAACCCATAATCTGAATTAAGTCAAGTTTATTTGTATCGCGCTTTTAACAATAAACATTGTCGCAAAGCAGCTTTACAGAATTTGAACGACTTAAAACATGAGCTAATTTTATCCCTAATCTATCCCCAATGAGCAAGCCTGTGGCGACGGTGGCAAGGAAAACTCCCTCAGACGACATGAGGAAGAAACCTCGAGAGGAACCAGACTCAAAAGGGAACCCATCCTCATTTGGGCAACAACAGACAACATGACTATAACATTAACAGTTTTAACATGAAGTCGTTTGATATCGTTGATGATATAAACTCTTCATTGATGGAAACTTGAGTGCAAAACTGTTCATGACAACTGCAGTCCTAAAGTTAGCAAGTCAACTGTAGTCCTCAGCCATAAAAGCATTACTGTAAGTGTCCAGAGCGTCCTCCAGGTGTGACTTTCAACTGTCCACATGGGGCCGTCCTCCACAGGAGTGATGCGATGAGACTCCAACCAGACACAGGGCATCGGGATGGATCAGTTAGGTCCGAGGAGCAGAAGAGGTCAGCATCTCAATCCCAGGATTGACATGTAACTCAGAGGGACAGATTTTTTTTGGGGGGGGAGGGAGAGAGAGAGAGAGAGAGAGAAAACACAGGTTGTTAGGTATGCCCAATGTCACCTGAATAAGTAGGAACAGTATATATATTGCACTGAGTACAAGCAGGGACTCCGGCAACTAACTATGACAACATAACTAAAAGGGGAGAGCCAGAAGGTAACAAAGGCATGAGAGAGCCCAGGGACATAAAGCAGCCAGCCACTACACCGTCAACAAACTCGAGTGAGCAAGCGAGTGGGGGACTGACAGCATCCATACATCCCAGTTTACCAAAGCACTCTATGTCTGAGGACCCTCCAGATCTACACCTTTACCTCATAAACACCATTAACACAAGCCTTGACTAAACAGATATGTTTTCAGCCTAGACTTAAATGCTGAGACTGTGTCTGATTCCCGAACATTACCTGGAAGGCTGTTCCATAACTGTGGGGCTTTGTAAAAAAAAGGCTCTTTTTATTTATTTAGCTTTCGCCATAGGAAGATCTATATATGTACATACATCATGGCATGGGAAACCACAACAGCTTGCACCAATTACAGTGGCCCCATTGTACCAGATTTGCATGTCTTTTAAACTGTGGGGGAAACCGGAGCACCCGGAGGAAACCCACACGGACATGGGGAGAACATGCAAACTCCACACAGAAAGGCCCCTGTCAGCCGTGAGGTTCGAACCTGGAACCTTCTTGCTGTGAGGCGACAGTGCTAACCACTACACCACTGTCCTGCCCCTTGATGTAGCCTTCACTATACGAGGTACCAGATAGCCTGCACCTTTTGATCTAAGTAGGCGTAGCGGGTCATAGAGGACCAGAAGTTCACTCAGGTACTGTGGTGCGAGACCATTCAGTGCTTTAAAGGTCAATAGTAGTATTTTATAATCAATATGAAATTTGATTGGGAGCCAATGCAGTGTGGATAAGACAGGGGTGATGTGGTCATATTTTCTATTTCTAGTAAGGACTCTTGCTGCTGCATTTTGAACTAACTGGAGCTTGTTTATGCACTTATTGGAACATCCAGACAGTAAGGCATTACAATAATCCAACCTGGAGGTAACAAAAGCATGAACTATTTTTCCGCGTCATGTAGTGACATTAAATTTCTTATCTTAGCAGTATTTCTGAGATGAAAGAAAGCTATCTGGGTAATGTTATCAATGCGAGTTTCAAATGAAAGACTGGGGTCAATAATCACTCCCAGGTCTTTTACTGCTGCACGTGAAGAAACAGAAAGGCCATCCAGAGTTACTGTGTAATCAGAAAACTTACTTCTAGCTGCATGTGGTCCTAGTACAAGTACTTCAGTCTTGTCAGAGTTAAGCAGAAGGAAGGTAATAAGCATCCAGTGTCTAATGTCCTTCATACATTCTTCAATTCTATTAAGCTGGTGTCTCTCATCAGGTTTTGCAGAAACATACAACTGTGTGTCATCAGCATAACAGTGGAAACTAATACAATGTTTATGAATAATATCACCCAGAGGTAACATATATCAAGAAAAAAGCAGTGGACCCAAGACAGAACCTCATGAAACACCAAACTTTACCTCAGTACATCTAGAAATATCACCATTTGTATCAACATATTGATAGCGATCAGTTAAATAAGACCTGAGCCAGAAGAGGGCCGTTCCCTTAACTCCCACAACATTTTTTAGTCTATCCAGAAGAATGGAATGATCAATGGTATCAAATGCTGCACTAAGGTCAAGCAACACAAGCAGCAAGACACAGCCCTGATCAGATGCCAACAGTAGGTCATTTACTACTTTAACCAAAGCTGTCTCTGTGCTATGATGAGGTCTAAATCCTGACTGATACATTTCATGGATGTTATTCCTATGTAAATATGAGCATAACTTCTGTGCCACAGCTTTTTCAAGGATCTTGGAGATAAAGGGGAGGTTTGATATTGGCTGATAATTGGACAGCTGACAGGGATCAAGGTCAGGTTTTTTTTAATCAGGGGTTTGATAACTGCTAGTTTAAAGGATTTGGGTACATAGCCAATCGTAAGAGAATAATTTTTTATTTTTAGAAGCGGTTCAATTACTTCAGGTATTATCTGTTTGAATAGACGTGTAGGTAAGGGATCTAGTACACAAGTTGAGGCTTTTGATGCCGAGATTAATGAAAGTAATTCAGTTTCTTTTAGGGGAGTAAAACATTCTAATTGATGATCTGATACAGTTATATTGTTAACTACAGGGTCACTTACATTGTCTGACCTTAAATTAGTAGTTTGAATTTTTTGTCGGATATTCTCAATTTTGTCATTAAAAAATTTCATGAAATCGTTGCTACTACATACTGCAGGTGTGCATGTGTCTATAGTGGATTTATTCCTGGTTAATTTTGCTACAGTATTAAATAGGAATCTAGGATTATTTTTGTTATCTTCTATTAGGGAGGAGAGATATGTTGATCTAGCAGCACTAAGAGCTTTTCTATACTTCAGGAAGCTCTCCTTCCACGCTAATTTGAGCACTACCAATTTTGTTTGACACCATTTACATTCCAATTTTCGAGTGGTCTGTTTTAAAGTGCGAGTGTCATCATTATACCAGGGTGCTAATTTTTTGTCTCTGACCATTTTCCTTTTAAGAGGAGCTACATTATCTAAAGTATGGCGGAATGTTGACTCTAAGCATTCAGTTGCCTGATCAAGTTCTGCAGGGGCTGACAGTGACCCAATCAAAGTTGATAACTCTGGGAGATCATTTATAAAGCTCTGTGCAGTAGTTGACATGAATGTATGTTTAATACAGTAGCGTGGTGAGGTGCATATATTATTACTCAGACATATTTTGAATGAGATGAGATAATGATCTGAGATAACTTCAGACTGTGGAAGTGTAACTATTTTTTCTCCGTTTAACCCGAATGTTAGTATTAGATCGAGGGTGTAACCACCATTATGGGTCAGTCCTATGACATTCTGATTAATCCCTACTGAATCTAAAATGGACACAAATGCTGTTTTCAAAGGGTCTTCTGGGTTATCAAAGTGAATATTAAAATCTCAGACAACTAAAGCTTTTAGTTTCTCAGCTGGTAATTTGTCTCAGCTGGTATTACTGTTAGGGCTGTTATGTTACAGAGTAATTTGACGAATCAGATATGAGAATTCGACAGTGCTGTGGAATAACATAATGAATAATCTGATTAAAGGGTAATAACAAAGCCCCTTGAAGGAATAGAGAAAGATCTTCATGAAGATTATAACCAAAGTTCACTTATCGCACAGATTTGGCAGATGTCACCCTGAGAATGTCATTCGAATTTAAGAAAGTTTTATACTACAGCTCTGTTAAATTCTCAACTCTATTTGGGCATTTCTATCACATAATGGCTATCTCTCGCTCTCTCATATACACATGGAATTGGATATGCGCTGCGACTATATAAGCCAGATACAATGAGATTGAGTGGAATAACTGTTTTATTCTATCCACATTCACTGGATTTTGAGAAACAGAGCATTTTATTTGTATTTTTTGCAAATGCGATAAATAAAAACCTTATACAAAACATCTGACAAAATAATTTCCGCTTAGAATGTAAAGAAACCAGTGAAATCTCATCTCATCTCATTATCTCTAGCCGCTTTATCCTGTTCTACAGGGTCGCAGGCAAGCTGGAGCCTATCCCAGCTGACTACGGGTGAAAGGCGGGGTACACCCTGGACAAGTCGCCAGGTCATCACAGGGCTGACACAGACAACCATTCACACTCACATTCACACCTACAGTCAATTTAGAGTCACCAGTTAACCTAACCTGCATGTCTTTGGACTGTGGGGGAAACCGGAGCACCCGGAGGAAACTCCACACAGAAAGGCCCTCGCCAGCCACGGGGCTCGGACCCGGACCTTCTTGCTGTGAGGCGGCAGCGCTAACCACTACACCACCATGCCGCCCTGAAACTGGTGAAATGACAGTAGCAATTTGTGAACAATGTGATAACAATAATTATTGAAAAATTAAAAAAGATACATTCTGACCATCAAGTATTTTTATTCCATATTTTGTTGCTTTCTTGTGTGTCTTGGGGGGGTTGTCTTCAAGCAGAGTTTTTATTTCATCCTCAGTTGGTTCTGTAACATGGGCCGCCATTTCTTCTTCTTTTTCTTTAGGGTTTTTGGCAGTTTCATGTCACAGACTGAGCTGGAGTGTGGAACAGGAGATTGGGGGGGCATGACTACATTCTTTGATCTATTTCTAATAAATACTCAATAACAAAGTGATATATCTGACTTGATGCGCTCTGCCGTTTTGTTTTTCTCTACTCATGGTATATGAGCTGAAATCCAAGTACTAGAGTAGCCCATCAGAGCACGTGATTGTTCATATCCAATGAAAGTCAAGTCAAGTCAACTTTATTGTCAAATATGCTATACATGCTCGACATACAGCACAGATGAAATTTCAGTCCTCTCTGACCCACGGTGCAAACAGGCAATGCAATAAATAAAAATAGAATAACTGAAATAAACAATATAAACATTATAAACACTCTAGATAAGAAATAGACATAGACTAAACACTCACAGGTATATATATATATATATATATATATATATATATATATATATATATATATATATATATATATATATCAGGGCTTTACATTAGCACCCACCCACCCGCCAAATGCGGGTAAAATTCGGCTTTGGCAGGTAATAACTTTTGTCCCACTAGCCACTTTGGCGGGTGGTTTATTCTGTGGTATGACAATATATTGCATACTGCATAAACATTCTGCCAACATGTTAGAATTGTTTAGAACATTCGTTAACGTCTCAAAATCAGTGATATGGTATAACCTGCGGCTAATGAACGAAGCAACAAAATTGCTGACGACTGACAAGCGCACTATGTGGCGGCATATTGCTGGAGTTTCAAACCCTGCTGCTCAAGAAAAAAAGGGGCAGAGATGATCAGGGCCGGAGCAGCATTTTAAAATCACCGAGGTCCGTGATGCGCAAAGCGCGTGCCGAAATATTTTCGCCATATTTAAATGAGCGGGGTGAATTGCACGCCACACAAGAGATCTATTCCTGAAATTACTTTTAATGGTGTTTGAACTGGATATCATCAGTTCTGGAAAAAAAATCATGTATGTGACAAGAGTAAGAATAATTTAAGCTTGTTTAATGGTTTGATCTGGCCCAAGCAATGAGGACAAAAGATACCCTAACCATGTAGCCTATGGAACTAAGATGCATTAACAATCTGGCATCTGTGACACCTACCGTACACACACAAAAAAAAATTCTGGGAAAAAAATCAGTACACACCACCATGTTTTAGGCAAAGTTATCCAAGCCAAACATAAGTTGAAACTTTCCACTCAACTTATCAACTTATGGCCTGCTGGAAGCCTCAGGTCACGAAGACCATTTTTCATGGACCATTCAGACTCATCTGGTGATGAATGTAATGAGGACACTTAATGTCTCTCTCTACACATGTTCACACACACACATACACACACACACACACACACTATTAATAGATAATACATAATATACATAATACTTGATAATACACATAATACTTGCATATCAAAACATCAAATGTTTTTCAGTGATAAATGTTTTGAATTGGACTTTTAATATTAGAATTAGTTCAGTTGTACTGAATGTTATTTTTCATATTACACGATATTTCATATTATAAGGGGCTTGAATTTGAGTTCAATAAACAGAATACTCTGTTTATATTTTTGTCTGAATTGGTTGCATGTTTTCATATAGGGAGCTATACCTTAACAGCACTGAATACTTGAGTGCTACTGTACAGATACATTATACGCTGCCATTCATAATTAAATCTAGATCTTCCGAACTTAACGTATCATGGTGAAGAAAAAACTGTGATTTCCTGGCAACAAAATTGTGGCTAGTGAAAAGGCTGAATGGCTAGTGACTCGGGAAAACCACTAGTCACAGTGGCCGGTGAGCAAAAAAGTTAATGTAAAGCCCTGATATGCATATACATATACATACACACACACACACACACACACACACACATACAGTAGTGCTTGAAAGCAGGGGCGCCGCTAGAAATCTTGGGCCCTATGAAAGATTACAATTTAGGGCCCCCCCGGTAAAATTTTCAAGCTCAAGCAACTGAATTTAAAGTCTGTTTTTGGCTGGCACTTCTACTTTACTATGCATGTGATCAGCTACCTAGCAAGTTTAGGTGATACAATTATTTGGTATATGAACATTTTAAATGCAGAACTGTCAGAATTAGACTGAATAGACTGTTGCCTTAAAATGAAAATTCCACTATATATATGGAAGATATATTTTTTTCTTTTATGAGCAACTATTATTAGGCCACTCAGTAGCCTATGGAGTTCATTCAATCCAAATGTTTGTGTTGAGAGAAATTGCATGCATCACTGTATCAGTATGGATTTATAACATTCTGTATGCACATTATGGATACTCCAGAGCCCTCCAGCAAACATCATCAATAATCAGGATTACAAAATGTATTCCTTTGTTTCCTCCATTTATTGACTTATTGTATGTGATCAAATGTATGCCTTGACGAATAACTACACTAGTTTTTTGATACAATTACATAGTGCACTGCAAGAAATCCACTAAGTGTTTTTGGTTTCTTTTAGGCATCACACATTTATTAAAAAATATTCAAGTTAAATACTTAGCAACAGTATCAATAAATCCACACATGAACAATAGCAATGATATCTCTGACCACAGCTAATGTGCAAAATATTAAAGTTAAATACTTAACAATGTTATCAACAAATCCACACATGAACAATGGCAAAACATCTAGACTTAATTATACAATAAAGATACCTATGAAAAAAGGTGATTTTTTTTCACACACAGTGTGATATCCGGACTTCATAATTTATCACACCTGCTCCTGCTTAGCAACTTCTAGAATGTTCACCTCTGTTGTGCACATAGAAAAACTGACAGCTGCTCTAAGCTGCGCTAATAGCTCTGCGCATACACGGAGCTACACATTTCACGTGTCCAGCTCCCAGAATCAGACTGTACCATTAGTAAAAAGGGTGGAGGGGTGAAATGACAATATAATAAATAATTCAAGAAAAATGTTATAGCAAATCATAACCATGTATAATTTGCATATTTTAACAGATGAAATGAAATATTTTATTTCAAAAACTTACACAAGGCAATACTATTAAAATAATATTAATATCCCTCACAGGCCCCCCTGTCAGTGCCAGGCCCTTAGAATCGTCCTAACTCCCCCCCAGCGGCGCCCCTGCTTGAAAGTTTGTGAACCCTTTAGAATTTTCTATAAAAAGTAGATAAAGAGGGCGGCACGGTGGTGTAGTGGTTAGCGCTGTCGCCTCACAGCAAGAAGGTCCTGGGTTCGAGCCCAGTGGCTGGCGAGGGCCTTTCTGTGTGGAGTTTGCATGTTCTCCCCGTGTCCGCGTGGGTTTCCTCCGGGTGCTCTGGTTTCCCCCACAGTCCAAAGACATGCAGGTTAGGTTAACTGGTGACTCTAAATTGACCGTAGGTGTGAATGTGATTGTGAATGGTTGTCTGTGTCTATGTGTCAGCCCTGTGATGACCTGGTGACTTGTCCAGGGTGTACCCCACCTTTCGCCCGTAGTCAGCTGGGATAGGCTCCAGCTTGCCTGCAACCCTGTAGAAGGATAAAAGCAGCTAGAGATAATGAGATGAAGTAGATAAAGAGAACCCAGTTAAACAAATGAGACAAAAATATTACAAAAATATTATACTTGTTCATTTATTTATTGAAGAAAAGGATCCAGTATTACATATCTGTGAGTGGCAAAAGTATGTGAACCTTTGCTTTCAGTATCTGGTGTGACCCCCTTGTGCAGCAATAACTGCAACTAAACATTTCCAGTAACTGTTGATCAGTCCTGCACACCGGCTTGGAGGAATTTTAGCCCATTCCTCCGTACAGAACAGCTTCAACTCTGGGATGTTGGTGAGTTTCCTCACATGAACTGCTCGCTTCAGGTCCTTCCACAACATTTTGATTGGATTAAGGTCAGGACTTTGACTTGGGCATTCCAAAACATTAACTTTATTCTTCTTTAACCATTCTTTGGTAGAACGACTTGTGAGCTTAGGGTCGTTATCTTGCTGCATGACCCACCTTCTCTTGAGATTCAGTTCATGGACAGATGTCCTGATATTTTCCTTTAGAATTCGCTGGTATAATTCAAATTTCATTGTTCCATCAATGATGGCAAGCCATCCTGGCCCAGATGCAGCAAAACAGGCCCAAACCATGATACTACCACCACCATGTTTCACAGATGGGATAAGGTTCTTATGCTGGAATGCAGTGTTTTCCTTTCTCCAAACATAATGCTTCTCATTTAAACCAAAAAGTTCTATTTTGGTCTCATCTGTCCACAAAACCTTTTTCCAGTATCCTTCTGGCTTGTCCACGTGATCTTTAGGAAACAGCAGACGAGCAGCAATGTTCTTTTTGGAGAGCAGTGGCTTTCTCCTTGCAACCCTGCCATGCACAGCATTGTTGTTCAGTGTTCTCCTGATGGTGGACTCATGAACATTAACATTAGCCAATGTGAGAGAGGCCTTCAGTTGCTTAGAAGTTACCCTGGGTTCTTTTGTGACCTCGCCGACTATTACACGCCTTGCTCTTGGAGTGATCTTTGTTGGTCGACTACTCCTGAGGAGGGTAACAATGGTCTTGAATTTCCTCCATTTGTACACAATCTGTCTGACTGTGGATTGGTGGAGTCCAAACTCTTTAGAGATGGTTTTGTAACCTTTTCCAGCCTGATGAGCATCAACAACACTTTTTCTGACGTCTTCAGAAATCTCCCTTTGTTCGTGCCATGATGCACTTCCACAAACGTGTTGTGAAGATCAGACTTTGACAGATCCCTGTTCTTTAAATAAAGCAGGGTGCCCACTCACACCTGATTGTCATCCCATTGATTGAAAACACCTGACTCTAATTTCACCTTCAAATTAACTGCTAATCCTAGAGGTTCACATACTTTTGCCACTCACAGATTTGTAATATTGGATCATTTTCCTCAATAAATAAATGACCAAGTATAATATTTTTTGTCTCATTTGTTTAACTGGGTTCTCTTTATCTACTTTTAGGACCTGTGTGAAAATCTGATGATGTTTTAGGTCATATTTATGCAGAAATATAGAAAATTCTAAAGGGTTCACAAACTTTCAAGCACCACTGTACATATATATATATATATATATATATATATATATATATATATATATATATATATACACTTGAGGTATAGCAGGTAAACATGAAATAAGCAGTATAAACAATAAACTAATAGCTGTTAAAGGTGAGGTAGTGCGGAATAGTGCAAATGAGCGAGGTAAAAGTGAAATGTGCAGTCCCTGAGTTCAGTATTCGAATGAATGTTGAGAGTGTGTGTGTGTGTGTGTGTGTGTGTTGGGGGGGCTGTGAGGGTGACATGATGTCAGATGCTGAAGGGGGGGCAGGGGGGTGTACGGGCAGAATCTGTTGCACGGGGCAGAGGGGGAAGGAGGGGCAGAACAAGGAGGGAGTTGAGCCTCCTGACTGCCTGGTGGAAGAAACTGTCCTTGAGCCTGCTGGTTTTGGCTCGGAGACTCCGCAGTCTCCTCCCCGATGGCAGCATGCTGAAGAGGCTCTGAGATGGGTGGGTGGGGTCACCTGCAATCCTGATGGCTTTGTGGGTGAGGCGGGAGTTATAGATATCCATTAGAGAAGGGAGAGAGACACCAATGATCCTCTCAGCTGCTCTCACGATGCGCTGCAGAGTCTTGCAGCAGGACACGGTGCAGGCGTCATACCACACAGTGATGCAGCTGGTCAGGATGTTCTCGATGGTGCCTCTTTAGAATGTGTGCATGATGGGGGCCGGGGCTCTTGCTCTCCTCAGTTTGCGGAGGAAGTACAGACGCTGTTGGGCTTTTTTGGCCAGTGATGCGGTGCTGTTGCTCCAGGACATGTCTTCAGAGATGTGCACACCCAGAAACTTGGTGCTGCTCACCCTCTCCACTGCAGCACCGTCGATAGTTAGTGGAGCATGCTGGGTGTGCGCTCTCCTGAAGTCCACAACAATCTCCTTCATCTTCTCCACATTCAGGCGGAGATTGTTGTCCTTGCACCACATGGCCAAGCGGCTCACCTCACTCCTGTAGATTGTCTGTGTGTGTGTGTGTGTAACTGTGTACATATATAGACATACAGTTATGGTCAGAAGTTTACATACAGTGACATGAATGTCATCTTGGGCTTTCAGTAATTTCTTTGTACTGTTCTTTTTCTGTGGCAGAATGATTGTACAGCATACAGTACATCTTTAATTAAAAAAACACTCGAATTTGGTGCACAAGTTTTCATTTTCTTTGGGTTTTCTGAAATCAACAGAAGGTCAAAATTATACATAAAGGGTCAAAAATTTACATACGCTCACTTAGATTATTCATTCATAGCTGCTGAAACATTCAAAATGTCTCTTATCTTGCCAAGGCAGAGGTCTCTTAACTTCCTGTTAGTGATCATGAATGACTACAGCTGATAGCTTTTCTGTGCCTTCATAAAAAGGATTTGCTTACAGCACTCATTGGATTGACCAACACACAGTAAAATGGGAAAGTCCAAGATGCTCGGTGCGGATCTGAGAAAGAGGATCGTAGATATACACAACTCCACAATGTCTCTTGGAGCCATTTTGAAACAAGTGGAAATTCCAAGATTGGTTCAAACTATTGTATCCAAGTTATTGTGAAGTGTAGTCACTTTGCCAAGCCACTTTGCTTCAAGAAAACCCAAACTGTCACCCTCAGCTGAAAGGAAATTGGTTTGGATGGTCAGGAACAACCTGGGAACCACCATGGTACAGCCCTGCCATGAACTGGAAGCTGATGGATCACTGTCTACAGTTCAGTTCACCATGGACTAAGAAGCTGCTATCCAAGAAATAACCCCCTGCTCCAAAATTGTCACCTTCAAGCTTAACTACAGTTTAAAGCTGATCACACGGACAAAGAAAAAAGCCTTCTGGAGGATGGCTGTATGGTCAAATGAGACAAAGATTGAGTTGTTTGACCACAATGACTATCATGTACAGAAGAACACTATACCAGCTGCTGGTGGTGGTAGGATCATCATGCTCTGGGGCTGTTTTGCTGCCAGTGGAATTGGTTCATTGCATAAAGTGGATGGAATAATGAAGAAGGAGGACTACTTCAGAATACTTCAGCATAAACCATCAGAAACTTAAACATGACTTTGGACTTGGGAGTTACAACAGGACACCCAAACACACATCAGAGCTGGTTGTGGAGGGTAAAGCAGGCTAGCATTTAACTTAAAACAAGTCCTGACATCAGCCCTATTGAAAATATATGGACCGTGCTTAAAAGTCAAGTCTATGCCGAGAAAAATCCCCAAATATAATTGAGCTCAACCAATTCTACCAAGAAGAGTTGTGAAATATCCAACCAGTATTCTGCCAGAAGCTTGTTCAGGGTAAACAAAAATGTTTGGTCAAGGTGAATCTTGCAAAGAGACATTTTACCCAAATATTAGGTGTGCTGTGTGTATATTTTTAACTATGTATGTATAATTTTGACTCTGTGTTGATTTTAGAAAACCCAAAGAAAATTAAAACTTGTGCACCAAATTCTAGTGTTTTTTTAATTAAAGATGTATGCTCTACATTCTGCCACAGAAAAAGAACAGTTCAAAGAAATTACTGAAAGCCCAACTATTGCCATGACATTCATATCCAAGATGACATTCATGTCACTGTATGTAAACTTCTGAACACGTGTGTGTGTGTGTGTGTGTGTGTGTGTGTGTGTATATATATATATATATATATATATATATATATATATATATATAAACACAGTGGTGCTTGAAAGTTTGTGAACCCTTTAGAATTTTCTATATTTCTGCATAAATATGACCTAAAACATCATCAGATTTTCACATAAGTCCTAAAAGTAGATAAAGAGAACCCAGTTAAACAAATGAGACAAAAATATTATCCTTGGTCATTTGTTTATTGAGGAAAATGATCCACTGTTGCATATCTGTGAGTGGCAAAAGTATGTGAACCTCTGGGATTAGCAGTTAATTTGAAGGTGAAATTAGAGTCAGCTGTTTTCAATCAATGGGATGGCAATCAGGTGTGAGTGGGCACCCTGTTTTATTTAAAGAACAGGGATCTATCAAAGTCTGATCTTCACAACACATGTTTGTGGAAGTGTATCATGGCATGAACAAAGGAGATTTCTGAGGACCTCAGAAAAAGTGTTGTTGATGCTCATCAGGCTGGAAAAGGTTACAAAACCATCTGTAAAGAGTTTGGACTCCACCAATCCACAGTCAGACAGATTGTGTACAAATGGAGGAAATTCAAGACCATTGTTACCCTCCCCAGGAGTGGTCGACCAACAAAGATCACTCCAAGAGCAAGGCATGTAATAGTCGGCGAGGTCACAAAGGACCCCAGGGTAACTTCTAAGCAACTGAAGGCCTCTCTCACATTGGCTAATGTTAATGTTCATGAGGCCACCATCAGGAGAACACTGAACAACAATGGTGTGTATGGCAGGGTTGCAAGGAGAAAGCCACTGCTCTCCAAAAAGAACATTGCTGCTCGTCTGCAGTTTGCTAAAGATCACATGCACAAGCCAGAAGGCTATTGGAAAAATGTTTTGTGGAGAGATGAGACCAAAATAGAACTTTTTGGTTTTAATGAGAAGTGTTATGTTTGGAGAAAGGAAAACACTGCATTCCAGCATAAGAACCTTATCCCATCTGTGAAACATGGAGGCGGTAGTATCATGGTTTGGGCCTCTTTTGCTATATCTGGGCCAGGATGGCTTGCCATCATTGATGGAACAATGAATTCTGAATTATACCAGCGAATTCTAAAGGAAAATGTCAGGACATCTGTCCATGAACTAAATCTCAAGAGAAGGTGGGTCATGCAGCAAGACAACGACCCTCAGCACACAAGTCGTTCTACCAAAGAACGGTTAAAGAAGAATAAAGTTAATGTTTTGGAATGGCCAAGTCAAAGTCCTGACCTTAATCCAACTGAAATGTTGTGGAAGGACCTGAAGCGAGCAGTTCATGTGAGGAAACCCACCAACATCCCAGAGTTGAAGCTGTTCTGTATGGAGGAATGGGCTAAAATGCCTCCAAGCCGGTGTGCAGGACTGATCAACAGTTACCGCAAACATTTAGTTGCAGTTATTGTTGAACAAGGGGGTCACACCATTTATTGAAAGCAAAGGTTCACATACTTTTGCCACTCACAGATATGTAATATTGGATCATTTTCTTCAATAAATAAATGACCAAGTTTCATATTTTTGTCTCATTTGTTTAACTGGGTTCTCTTTATCTACTTTTAGGACTTGTGTGAAAATCTGATGATGTTTTGGTTCATATTTATGCAGAAATATAGAAAATTCTAAAGGGTTCACAAACTTTTATATATACATATTTCAATTAAAGATTGTTTGTTTGTTTGTTTGTTTGTTTGTTTGTTGTGTGAAGTGAAGATACTTCATCAAAAGGTAGACTTTTTTCTTATCCTTTTTACTAATATTTACAAGGGGTGTCAATAACCATGGAGGACACTATATACTAGATTCCATGTTGGAAAATGATGAGTCGAATCCACTGCTGCTCAGATCCGATGTAGCTGGAGTACAGATGGCAGATGTTCTGTCACTTTCAAATGGTATTCTCCTGACATCTAGTGTTTCATTACAACATTGCACCAACAAACTTGTAGATTGCTTGTAGATTTACTTCCTTTACCTCCAGACTGACTGGAAACTAGAGCTGTCTAAAACTAGAACTATGCATGACTAATGTGAGGATTGTATTGTATTTCTTGGTTGAAAGGGACACACACACACACACACACACACACACACACACACAAACAAAAGTGTTCTGGTTGGGGAGAGAGCTCCCTTTCTCTGCTCTCCTCTCCTTTTAAAGGGCGCAGTCACTGGGGAAGACACACAAACACAGGTTAATTCCCGTCAGGTGCAATGATTCCACCACTTACCTTCCCTGATTCCGCCCTCCATTCACAGACCGATGCTTGGCCACGCCCCCGCTGCCACGATAGATAGATAGATAGATAGATAGATAGATAGATAGATAGATAGATAGATAGATAGATAGATAACAGTATTTTCCCTTGTCAGTCACAGGCCAGTGGACACTGGTTTGATCCATCCAGAGTCCTTTGGAGACATGAAAAAGAACACTGAAACTACATCTTAAAGGCACTAACAAGTAAAATATAATTTTACTACCCCAAGTCCAAAAATGTTAGGATGCTGTGTAAAATGTAGCTAAAAATAGAATGCATTTACTTGCAAATCATGGACACCTTATATTTCACTGAAAATAGTACAAAGACAATTTATCAAATGTTGAAACTTTTATTAAAATAATTGCAGTGTTGGGATCGCATCCACACATTTGCATTGCAGTATAGTGATTGCCATCTTAATGATTATATTTTTCGAAACAGGTACATCATAAAATCATATCGGGTATCTCATTTTATACATTATAAAATGATCAGTGGCAATGGTCATGGCAATAAATTTTATTCATGAATATGTGATTATGGATCTCAGATGGCAGTTTGTGTTAATTTGGATCTCAGTCAGCAGTAGCAAATACTGTGTATACTAAAATAAAATTTTATGTCTTCTAGAAATGGCATTCATTATTGCCATGCTGCTGGCTAGCCTGAACAGTTGCTGTAACCCCTGGATCTACATGTTCTTTGCTGGCCACCTGTTCCATGACCTGATGCATGACTGTCTGACGACATTATGCTGTAACCGTATGGGGCAGCAGAGTCCTAATAGCAAATCAGCAGAAACAGTGATGAAGGACACTGGCAGCCAGAGGAGTATCACCCAAACTTCAACTATGTAACACACCAGACTGCAAGGAAAACAAGAGACATGAGGACAAAATCTCTCCGAACCATGGGTGCAAATGCAGAAAAACAACTACAAATGGTTGATTCACAGAGGCTCTGTATTGGTCTGGACTTCACTGACTTGTACTATAAGAAAAGCTATTCATATGGACAGATACTTGTATAATCATTAAAGACCTGATAATAAAGCTCAGGGCTAGTGTAGTAAAAATACAGATTACAATTTAATTCTCGACAGAGTCAGGAATTACCACTAGCTATTGTCTCAGTATGTGTACTACTGGCCATCCACACACCAGTGAAATATTGAATACTTTTGCATTTGAACATATTCATCTGTCCCATACCAAGATCCATTTCAGAGCTAATCTGGAGATATTAATAGGTCATGTCCAGTTTATTTTTTGCTGGATAACCTAAATTTTTTGCTGAACCAGGATGTGTCTTCTTCCCTTTACCCATTTACTCAGCATTTCCTTGACTCTGTTACAGCTGACTTAGACACAATCACTATTCACACAAAATGCTACATATTATAAAGAAGTCCTTATCACATGTTGTGAAAAGATATACTGTATTATGACTGTGTGTGAATGAAATATAGTTAGTAAAAACAATATGGACATGAGTGTTTTACTGGGAAATATGCCAGTCATATTTTTCATACAAGCTACATCCGGGACATGGAGATCCAAAACCATGACATAAATTTCTATATGTCTCTCGCAAGGAAATCGATGAATTGTTTTGATAAGTTTGGATACTTTTTGTTTGTGAAATTGTCTGTATAATAAAAAGAACTTGACACGTTGGCTTGAAAATATGAAGTTTATCTTCTCCTGTTGAAAAACTCACATTTTTTATATGAAATACATCGCGGATCTGAGTGACATATTTTGTGATATTTCACGCCAATGATGTCACTCCCAATGTTTTCCCACTGACCAGACACCCGTTGTCAAAATGGCGAACCGGTTCAAAATTAAAATTCTTTTGTTTACCTTGCATTTTTTTGTGGATAATTATGTCTATATACTATAAAGAACAGTATACAGTGGCAGGAAGATATGAAGTTTATCTTCTTATGCTGAAAATAATATATTCACCATTCAAAGATAATCTTCATATCTTAGCACAACTGTGTAATATCTCTACACATACACACATTTTATGTTTGTGTCATTTTCGTTACTTTGACACGTACTTGACTAATTTATACTATATACACTGCCTGGCCAAAAAAAAAAGTCACTATTTGGACATAAATAAGCAAATATTTCAGGGCATTTGATTGGATAATTACTGCAGGGATTAATATGTTTCAGTTGGTAACAATTCTTTTAATTCTAACTGACAACACAGACATACCGCACAGGTGAACTAAATTCTCAGAAGACAGGTCTAGACTTAGGTTTCCATCAAAGGTGAGGTATTTTTGTTATGGAACCATTAAACAATGTTTATGGTGCACACAACCCTCACTCAATACACCTATTTGTGTGTGACTGCCCGTTTGACATGTAATTTTCAGTGTCTTCAAAAGCTTGGCAGTTCAACACTAAAGATCCAAGACCTGTGTCTAAATGGGTTTGTGGTTTAACGTGATTATGCACTGAAAGCAAAGTAGCAGTGAGCAAGTGCAAAAGGAAGCCAAGGTACAGAAGGAGCAAGCAAACTGAGAAACTGTTTTTATTTGTTTTCTCAGAGTAGCTGTTAATTAACCAGGATAAGAAGCAAAAGATAAAGGCTCAATTACATCTACCACAGGTTTAATGTGTTCCCTGATCAGTGTGCTGCCAGAAAAGAACTAAAAACAAAAGCACAGTGTAGAGAGACCCTGATGTGGGTGGAGCACAGAAGCATGGCAGGTGGTTATTTGTGTTCTTAATTATTTTCTTTATTGCTGCTTTACAGCACACAACTCAAACTCTGTCACACATACAGGCTATTATCGAGCCCTCGGCGCTGACCTCCCATTCTCGCTCTCCTTTTATAGGGCGTGGTCACTGGAGGAAACACACAAACACACATTAATTGACAACAGGTGTAGTAACATGACCACTCACCTTCCCTGACTCCGCCCTCCATTCACAGACTGATGCTCGGCCACGCCCCTGCTGCCACATACCCCCACTGCCCGACTCAGGCTGGGGAGCTGTCCGGCCTGAAGCTGACCCCCCCCCCATGGGACAGGAAGTCCGCCACCACCATCTGCACCCCCGAATTTAAATGGCTGGAGGGCAAGATACCAACAGGTGGTCCGCACGTTGGCATCCTTCATGCGGTGGAGCCACTGGAGGGGCGCATGGTCCGAACGGAGAGTGAAAGGGCATCCCAGTAGGTAGTACCAGAGGGCAAGGACCACCCACTTGATGGCTAGGCACGCTTTCTCTATCGTGCTGTACCTGCCTTCCCGCACTGATGGCTTCCGGCTAAGGTACAGCACAGGATTCTCCTCCCCCTCCACCTTCTGGGACAGAATGGCCCCAAGCCCTCTGTTTGATGCGTCTGTCTGTAAAATAAAGGGGAGAGAAAAGTCAGGGGAGTGTAACAGTGGCCCCCCACACAGTACAGTCTTTACCCTAGAGAAAGCCTGTTGGCATTGCTCCATCCACTGGACCAGATCTCGTGCTCACTTTTTAGTGAGATCAGTCAGCGGGCTGGTGATGTCCGAATAATTAGGTATGAACTTACGATAGTAGCCAGCCAGCTCCAGGAACTGTCTCACCCCCTTTTTGGTCTTGGGCCTCGGGCAGGCCGCAATCGCTGCGGTCTTATTAATTTGGGGACGCACCTGCCCATGGCCTAAGTGGAAACCCAGATACCGTACTTCCACCCACCCAATTGCACACTTCTTTGGGTTAGCTGTGAGACCCGCCTCCCTCAGCAACTTCAAGACGGCCCTAAGGTGTTCGAGGTGCCGCGGCCAGTCATTGCTGTATATGATTGTCAAGGTACTCGGCTGCGTAGGTGGTGTGGGGGCGGAGGACCCTGTCCATAAGCCGCTGGAATGTAGCAGGCGCCCCAAACAACCAAAAAGGAAGTCTGACGAACTGGTGTAAGCCAAACGGTGTGGAAAAGGCCGTTTTCTCTCGGGACAGAGGAGTCAAGGGGATCTGCCAATAGCCCTTCGTTAAATCCAGTGTCGAATAAAAATGAGCAGTGCCTAATCGATCGAGCAGCTCGTCAATGCGAGGCATTGGGTATGCATCAAATTTAGACACCACGTTGACTTTCCTATAGTCCACACAGAACCGGACCGACCCATCGGTCTTGGGGACCAGGACCACTGGGCTGCTCCAGTCACTGTGGGACTCCTCAATTATGCCCATTTCGAGCATGGCTTCAAGTTCATCCTGGACCACCTTTTTTTTGTGTTTGGGCAGGCGGTAAGGGTGGCTGAGCACTACCACCCCCGGGGGCATTTCAATGTGGTGTTCTATGAGGTGGGTGCAGCTGGGCGGGGTGAAAACACATCAGAAAATTCTTTCTGCAACTGGGTTACCTCCATGAGTTGGGCCGGGGAGAGGTGGTCTCCACAGGGGACCGGAGTGGTGGGCGATGTCAATTTTCTTTTTTGAACCTCTGGCCCCATCTCCGCCTTCTCTGGGATTACTGACACCAACGCCACGGGGACCTCCTCATTCCAACATTTTAATAGATTGAGGTGGTAAATTTGCAATGCCCCACCCCTGTCCATTCGCCTCACCTCATAGTTGATGTCCCCATCTCCCCGTGTGACCTCGAAGGGCCCTTGCCACTTGGCGACCAATTTGGAGCTCAATGTGGGCAGTAATACAAGTACTTTGTCTCCCGATGTAAACTCCCTAAGGCACATGCCCCTGTCGTACAGTCGGACTTGACGTTCTTGTGCCTCCCGCAAATTCTCCTGGGTTAAGTGCGTGAGTGTGTGGAGTTTGGTGCGCAGGTCGAGAACGTATTGAATTTCGTTCTTACTAGATGAAGGTCCCTCCTCCCAATTTTCACGTAGCATGTCCAAAATGCCACGCGGCTTATGCCCATATAATAATTCAAACGGTGAAAAACCTGTGGAGGCTTGTGGGACCTCTCATACTGCAAATAACAGGGGCTCGAGCCACTTATCCCAATTACGTGCATCTTCGCCTATGAACTTCTGAATTATATTTTTGAGAATTCGATTAAAACGTTCTACTAAGCCGTCAGTTTGTGGGTGATAGATGCTGGTGCGGATAGGTTTAATCCCCAGTAGCCCATACAGCTTGCGCAGTGTGCATGACCCGGGAGATAAAGCAGAAGAGCGCCTCTGCAATACTGCATGCTGATATATTGCGAAGAGGCACTGCTTCTGGGTATTGTGTTGCATAGTCCACGAGAACTAAAATAAGGCGATATCCCCATGCTGACCGATCTAATGGCCCAACGAGATCCATCCCAATTCTTTCAAAAGGGGTCTCGATTAAAGGGAGAGGGCACAAAGGATCTTTTGGAGTGGCCACGGGATTTACTAATTGGCATTCGTGGCATGCCACACACCACCGATGGACATCCCCACAAATCCCTGGCCAATATAACCGGGCCATTATTCGGGCTAGTGTTTTATCCTGCCCTAAGTATCCAGCCATGGGATTAAAGTGAGCCGCCTGGAATATGAGTTCCCAGCGGCTCTTTGGAATTAATAACTGTGTTATTTTTTTGCTAGTTTGAGTGTCCTGCATCATTCGGTATAACCTATCCTTAATAATAGCAAAGTAGGGGAAGGCCAGCGTCGCATTTGGCTGGAGAATTTGACCATCGATTACTCTCAGTTGGTCAAATGCATGCTGCAGAGTCCCATCTCGCGACTGCTCTAATGGTAAATCCCCAAGGGAATCCCCGAGAGAGGGAGGAGGGGTGGGGCGCTCCTCACTCCGCATATCGCCCTGACGCGGTGCTGACGTAGATGGCTCTGTGACAGCTTCTCCCGCCAATGCTACTCTGGGGCTTTCCTCAGACAGATTACTGCAGGACCCACTCCTTACTATGTGCGTCATTAACTCCTTAAAACCTGGCCAATCAGTCCCCAAAATCAGCAAGTGGGTGAGACGAGGGTTAACTGCAGCCTTTGCACTATGCTTTTCCCCTCGAAATAGAATGTGGACGGACACCAAAGGGTAGTTGTGAACATCCCCATGCACACACAACATCTTCACCACTCATGCTCTCTCCAATGCCTCACCTTGCACCAGGCTTTGGTGGATTGAGGTCTGGTTACAGCCAGAATCCACCAAAGCCTGGTACATATCCCCTTGGACACTTACCGGTATACGATACGCTCTGGCCCAATCGAAGGCGGTTTCTGGCGCGTCGGGGACCCGGACCACCGTGCCCACCTCCATCGCGGAGCACTGATGTTGGAGATGTCCCGGCTCCCTGCAGCGCCAGCACACCAGCCCAGGCTCTCCCTCTGCACCAGTGTTATGGACATCACTCACCTGGGGGGGAGGAGCCACAGACAAGGAAGGGGAAAACCGGAGGACACCACGGGTGCACCAGGCCGGCTGGGGGGGAGCCGGCCCCCGCCTCTGTGGTGGGGGAATGGGGCGAGGATGGGAAGCAGAGGGAGAGGACGAGAGAGAGGAGAAGAGGAGACATGCCTTCCTGCCATTGGAACTGCCGCCATGTGGTCCTCTGCCAGCTCAATAGCTTGGTCCAGCAATGCTGGGCGATGACACTGGACCCACTCAACCATTCCTTCCGGAAGTCAGCGACGAATTGCTCCAGTGTCACCAGGTCGATCACTCCCTCGGCATCGTGGTCGTCTGCCCTCAGCCACCACCGGCAGGCGTCCCGGAGTTGTTGCCCGAACGCGAACGGTCGGCCGACCTCCTCCAAGCGCAGCAAGTGGAAGCACTCGTCGGAGGTCCGCGTACACGAGATGGCTGTTGGCGGGGAGCTGCAGTGTGGCCAGCTGCGCCATGCCCATCAGCAGGGGGAGGAGGCGCGCCGCGCGCTGGTCGACCGGCCAACCCCACGCCTCCACTGCTTGCTTTAAGAGTGCGAGGAAAGCTTCCGGATCGTTGTGCGGACCCATCTTCATTAGGATGAGGTGGGGAGGGTCCGCTCCGGTGGCAGTCGTGGGCCCCGCCGACGCGAGCAGGTGCCGGAACGCCTGGCGGTCTTCCTGTTGGGCCAGCACCAAGGCTTCGAACCGTTGTTCTTGCTCCTTTCAGAGGGCAACCAGTGCTTAGTGCTGGTTCTGCTGGGCTGTGGTGAGGGCATGGATCAGGTCATTGAATGGTGAGGACTCCATGGGGCTGTTCCCTTCTGCACTCGTTCCGGGTTTCAGCACCACTGTAGAGAGACCCTGATGTGGGTGGAGCACAGAAGCAAGGCAGGTGGTTATTTGCGTTCTTAATTATTTTGTTTATTGCTGCTTTACAGCACACAACTCAAATTCTGTTTTTTACACACACACACACACACACACACACACACACACACACACACACACAGGCTATTATCGAGCCCTCAGCGCCAACCTCCCCTTCTCACTCTCCTTTTATAGGGCGCGGTCACTGGAGGAAACACACAAACACACATTAATTGACAACAGGTGTAGTAACACGACCACTCACCTTCCCTGACTCCGCCCTCCATTCACAGACTGCCGCTCAGCCACGCCCCCTCTGCCACACACAGCTTGATAATATGTTACATAGATAGCATCTTGCCATGTTAACGCAAGCCTGTCTGGAGATTTCAATTGTGTAATGTTACAGAATACTGCTGAATCGCTCTTACTGTATTTATCTTGCTGTTCAAGCAATTTACATTCTGAGTCGTAAGTGAATATTGATATTTCAAGCTCATTGCTTGGTTTGCTAAGTGGACAGATAATGTTAGCCACTAGAAATTAGCTAAATGTGAGATGATTGGGAGCTACTAGCTTTCGAATTCAGAAAGAACACAAATCTATCTAATTACATATCTTGATTTTTTGTATTATTTAGATATTGATTTTTTGTTGAACTTACAGTATATTCTGAAATTTGGTTTAAATCATCACTAATCATCTCCCATCCACCCCACCCTTCCCCGTAACCCTAATCCCCCAAAGTACTTCAAACAAATAAGACATCAAGGAATCACTGTTTAAATTTAATGATTAAATTAAATAAACTTAAAGTAAAAGAGCTAGACATTTCAGATGACCTGCTGCATTCTGAAACATCTGCAGGTAGACAGGGGTGAATGCTAATAAGCAGACAGACAGCATTGTTAGCAGGCCTTTCTTCACTCCCTCCCCAACATCCTGTATATGTCATGGACAATTTATTAAAATAGAATGTCTTTGGACCCTCTAAAACATATCAGTGGATGGAGACCTTTCAACTGTCCACATACTCAAAACACTGAAGTAGCTGCAGATTCTGTGCAATGTGTGTAAACTGATGACATTGCAAACTTTTGTGCAGGGCGCCTGGTAATCCTGGAGCTGTAAGACAGCCATACTACCCAATGCACCACTGTGGCACCCTCAAAATGTTATCAGCAAGTAAATTTTATTAATTGTAGCTCTTTATTAATTGTAGTACTGTTATTCTGGTCTTGTGCATGGTTAATATTACAGTACTTTTATTAATGAAAACATTGGTTGGATTTCAAATCAATCTCTGTTTCTGATACTACTGGACTATTAGGTAACACATAATGAGTTTCACCTGTGTCATATTGCTAGTGATTTATTTCTGTGTGTCCTTTATGTGTGTTTGCAGAGAGAAGCCGGTAACCAGAGAGCGCTGAACAGCCCAGTGCTGTGTGTGCACGTGTATATGCGTAAAGTGAAAAAAAGTTGCTGAAAAGCGAAACTAAGAGACAAATAAAACGCACCTTGAGTTGTCACAAGCCTGTCTCCCATTCTCTCATTTCCCATAAACTGCAACAGTGCGACAGAGACATTCCCTCACCAGCCTCTCTTTTTGTCTGTCTTTTGAAGTTAATAAAACAACAGAACACAGCATGTGAGAAATTGGAGGGTGTCCTTTGTACTTAATAAAAACTTACTGGCTAAATCAAAGTGCTGACACTGCAGTCTCCCACCATAAATCTTAAATAAATGTCTCCTTACTGAAAACTTCACCAGATTAATGATTATAAAAGTTTTCTTTGTTAAAAAAGTAAACAAATAAAAACTTTTTATCCCTTTATAACTTTTTATATTTAAATAATCTCCCATACACGTCCCTTTGAATGAACTGTGACAATATAAATGATAAAGGCTCATTATTATTATTATTATTATTATTATTATTAGAAACCCATAATCTGAATTAAGTCAAGTTTATTTGTATCGCGCTTTTAACAATAAACATTGTCGCAAAGCAGCTTTACAGAATTTGAACGACTTAAAACATGAGCTAATTTTATCCCTAATCTATCCCCAATGAGCAAGCCTGTGGCGACGGTGGCAAGGAAAACTCCCTCAGACGACATGAGGAAGAAACCTCGAGAGGAACCAGACTCAAAAGGGAACCCATCCTCATTTGGGCAACAACAGACAACATGACTATAACATTAACAGTTTTAACATGAAGTCGTTTGATATCGTTGATGATATAAACTCTTCATTGATGGAAACTTGAGTGCAAAACTGTTCATGACAACTGCAGTCCTAAAGTTAGCAAGTCAACTGTAGTCCTCAGCCATAAAAGCATTACTGTAAGTGTCCAGAGCGTCCTCCAGGTGTGACTTTCAACTGTCCACATGGGGCCGTCCTCCACAGGAGTGATGCGATGAGACTCCAACCAGACACAGGGCATCGGGATGGATCAGTTAGGTCCGAGGAGCAGAAGAGGTCAGCATCTCAATCCCAGGATTGACATGTAACTCAGAGGGACAGATTTTTTTTGGGGGGGGAGGGAGAGAGAGAGAGAGAGAGAGAAAACACAGGTTGTTAGGTATGCCCAATGTCACCTGAATAAGTAGGAACAGTATATATATTGCACTGAGTACAAGCAGGGACTCCGGCAACTAACTATGACAACATAACTAAAAGGGGAGAGCCAGAAGGTAACAAAGGCATGAGAGAGCCCAGGGACATAAAGCAGCCAGCCACTACACCGTCAACAAACTCGAGTGAGCAAGCGAGTGGGGGACTGACAGCATCCATACATCCCAGTTTACCAAAGCACTCTATGTCTGAGGACCCTCCAGATCTACACCTTTACCTCATAAACACCATTAACACAAGCCTTGACTAAACAGATATGTTTTCAGCCTAGACTTAAATGCTGAGACTGTGTCTGATTCCCGAACATTACCTGGAAGGCTGTTCCATAACTGTGGGGCTTTGTAAAAAAAAGGCTCTTTTTATTTATTTAGCTTTCGCCATAGGAAGATCTATATATGTACATACATCATGGCATGGGAAACCACAACAGCTTGCACCAATTACAGTGGCCCCATTGTACCAGATTTGCATGTCTTTTAAACTGTGGGGGAAACCGGAGCACCCGGAGGAAACCCACACGGACATGGGGAGAACATGCAAACTCCACACAGAAAGGCCCCTGTCAGCCGTGAGGTTCGAACCTGGAACCTTCTTGCTGTGAGGCGACAGTGCTAACCACTACACCACTGTCCTGCCCCTTGATGTAGCCTTCACTATACGAGGTACCAGATAGCCTGCACCTTTTGATCTAAGTAGGCGTAGCGGGTCATAGAGGACCAGAAGTTCACTCAGGTACTGTGGTGCGAGACCATTCAGTGCTTTAAAGGTCAATAGTAGTATTTTATAATCAATATGAAATTTGATTGGGAGCCAATGCAGTGTGGATAAGACAGGGGTGATGTGGTCATATTTTCTATTTCTAGTAAGGACTCTTGCTGCTGCATTTTGAACTAACTGGAGCTTGTTTATGCACTTATTGGAACATCCAGACAGTAAGGCATTACAATAATCCAACCTGGAGGTAACAAAAGCATGAACTATTTTTCCGCGTCATGTAGTGACATTAAATTTCTTATCTTAGCAGTATTTCTGAGATGAAAGAAAGCTATCTGGGTAATGTTATCAATGCGAGTTTCAAATGAAAGACTGGGGTCAATAATCACTCCCAGGTCTTTTACTGCTGCACGTGAAGAAACAGAAAGGCCATCCAGAGTTACTGTGTAATCAGAAAACTTACTTCTAGCTGCATGTGGTCCTAGTACAAGTACTTCAGTCTTGTCAGAGTTAAGCAGAAGGAAGGTAATAAGCATCCAGTGTCTAATGTCCTTCATACATTCTTCAATTCTATTAAGCTGGTGTCTCTCATCAGGTTTTGCAGAAACATACAACTGTGTGTCATCAGCATAACAGTGGAAACTAATACAATGTTTATGAATAATATCACCCAGAGGTAACATATATCAAGAAAAAAGCAGTGGACCCAAGACAGAACCTCATGAAACACCAAACTTTACCTCAGTACATCTAGAAATATCACCATTTGTATCAACATATTGATAGCGATCAGTTAAATAAGACCTGAGCCAGAAGAGGGCCGTTCCCTTAACTCCCACAACATTTTTTAGTCTATCCAGAAGAATGGAATGATCAATGGTATCAAATGCTGCACTAAGGTCAAGCAACACAAGCAGCAAGACACAGCCCTGATCAGATGCCAACAGTAGGTCATTTACTACTTTAACCAAAGCTGTCTCTGTGCTATGATGAGGTCTAAATCCTGACTGATACATTTCATGGATGTTATTCCTATGTAAATATGAGCATAACTTCTGTGCCACAGCTTTTTCAAGGATCTTGGAGATAAAGGGGAGGTTTGATATTGGCTGATAATTGGACAGCTGACAGGGATCAAGGTCAGGTTTTTTTTAATCAGGGGTTTGATAACTGCTAGTTTAAAGGATTTGGGTACATAGCCAATCGTAAGAGAATAATTTTTTATTTTTAGAAGCGGTTCAATTACTTCAGGTATTATCTGTTTGAATAGACGTGTAGGTAAGGGATCTAGTACACAAGTTGAGGCTTTTGATGCCGAGATTAATGAAAGTAATTCAGTTTCTTTTAGGGGAGTAAAACATTCTAATTGATGATCTGATACAGTTATATTGTTAACTACAGGGTCACTTACATTGTCTGACCTTAAATTAGTAGTTTGAATTTTTTGTCGGATATTCTCAATTTTGTCATTAAAAAATTTCATGAAATCGTTGCTACTACATACTGCAGGTGTGCATGTGTCTATAGTGGATTTATTCCTGGTTAATTTTGCTACAGTATTAAATAGGAATCTAGGATTATTTTTGTTATCTTCTATTAGGGAGGAGAGATATGTTGATCTAGCAGCACTAAGAGCTTTTCTATACTTCAGGAAGCTCTCCTTCCACGCTAATTTGAGCACTACCAATTTTGTTTGACACCATTTACATTCCAATTTTCGAGTGGTCTGTTTTAAAGTGCGAGTGTCATCATTATACCAGGGTGCTAATTTTTTGTCTCTGACCATTTTCCTTTTAAGAGGAGCTACATTATCTAAAGTATGGCGGAATGTTGACTCTAAGCATTCAGTTGCCTGATCAAGTTCTGCAGGGGCTGACAGTGACCCAATCAAAGTTGATAACTCTGGGAGATCATTTATAAAGCTCTGTGCAGTAGTTGACATGAATGTATGTTTAATACAGTAGCGTGGTGAGGTGCATATATTATTACTCAGACATATTTTGAATGAGATGAGATAATGATCTGAGATAACTTCAGACTGTGGAAGTGTAACTATTTTTTCTCCGTTTAACCCGAATGTTAGTATTAGATCGAGGGTGTAACCACCATTATGGGTCAGTCCTATGACATTCTGATTAATCCCTACTGAATCTAAAATGGACACAAATGCTGTTTTCAAAGGGTCTTCTGGGTTATCAAAGTGAATATTAAAATCTCAGACAACTAAAGCTTTTAGTTTCTCAGCTGGTAATTTGTCTCAGCTGGTATTACTGTTAGGGCTGTTATGTTACAGAGTAATTTGACGAATCAGATATGAGAATTCGACAGTGCTGTGGAATAACATAATGAATAATCTGATTAAAGGGTAATAACAAAGCCCCTTGAAGGAATAGAGAAAGATCTTCATGAAGATTATAACCAAAGTTCACTTATCGCACAGATTTGGCAGATGTCACCCTGAGAATGTCATTCGAATTTAAGAAAGTTTTATACTACAGCTCTGTTAAATTCTCAACTCTATTTGGGCATTTCTATCACATAATGGCTATCTCTCGCTCTCTCATATACACATGGAATTGGATATGCGCTGCGACTATATAAGCCAGATACAATGAGATTGAGTGGAATAACTGTTTTATTCTATCCACATTCACTGGATTTTGAGAAACAGAGCATTTTATTTGTATTTTTTGCAAATGCGATAAATAAAAACCTTATACAAAACATCTGACAAAATAATTTCCGCTTAGAATGTAAAGAAACCAGTGAAATCTCATCTCATCTCATTATCTCTAGCCGCTTTATCCTGTTCTACAGGGTCGCAGGCAAGCTGGAGCCTATCCCAGCTGACTACGGGTGAAAGGCGGGGTACACCCTGGACAAGTCGCCAGGTCATCACAGGGCTGACACAGACAACCATTCACACTCACATTCACACCTACAGTCAATTTAGAGTCACCAGTTAACCTAACCTGCATGTCTTTGGACTGTGGGGGAAACCGGAGCACCCGGAGGAAACTCCACACAGAAAGGCCCTCGCCAGCCACGGGGCTCGGACCCGGACCTTCTTGCTGTGAGGCGGCAGCGCTAACCACTACACCACCATGCCGCCCTGAAACTGGTGAAATGACAGTAGCAATTTGTGAACAATGTGATAACAATAATTATTGAAAAATTAAAAAAGATACATTCTGACCATCAAGTATTTTTATTCCATATTTTGTTGCTTTCTTGTGTGTCTTGGGGGGGTTGTCTTCAAGCAGAGTTTTTATTTCATCCTCAGTTGGTTCTGTAACATGGGCCGCCATTTCTTCTTCTTTTTCTTTAGGGTTTTTGGCAGTTTCATGTCACAGACTGAGCTGGAGTGTGGAACAGGAGATTGGGGGGGCATGACTACATTCTTTGATCTATTTCTAATAAATACTCAATAACAAAGTGATATATCTGACTTGATGCGCTCTGCCGTTTTGTTTTTCTCTACTCATGGTATATGAGCTGAAATCCAAGTACTAGAGTAGCCCATCAGAGCACGTGATTGTTCATATCCAATGAAAGTCAAGTCAAGTCAACTTTATTGTCAAATATGCTATACATGCTCGACATACAGCACAGATGAAATTTCAGTCCTCTCTGACCCACGGTGCAAACAGGCAATGCAATAAATAAAAATAGAATAACTGAAATAAACAATATAAACATTATAAACACTCTAGATAAGAAATAGACATAGACTAAACACTCACAGGTATATATATATATATATATATATATATATATATATATATATATATATATATATATATATATATATATCAGGGCTTTACATTAGCACCCACCCACCCGCCAAATGCGGGTAAAATTCGGCTTTGGCAGGTAATAACTTTTGTCCCACTAGCCACTTTGGCGGGTGGTTTATTCTGTGGTATGACAATATATTGCATACTGCATAAACATTCTGCCAACATGTTAGAATTGTTTAGAACATTCGTTAACGTCTCAAAATCAGTGATATGGTATAACCTGCGGCTAATGAACGAAGCAACAAAATTGCTGACGACTGACAAGCGCACTATGTGGCGGCATATTGCTGGAGTTTCAAACCCTGCTGCTCAAGAAAAAAAGGGGCAGAGATGATCAGGGCCGGAGCAGCATTTTAAAATCACCGAGGTCCGTGATGCGCAAAGCGCGTGCCGAAATATTTTCGCCATATTTAAATGAGCGGGGTGAATTGCACGCCACACAAGAGATCTATTCCTGAAATTACTTTTAATGGTGTTTGAACTGGATATCATCAGTTCTGGAAAAAAAATCATGTATGTGACAAGAGTAAGAATAATTTAAGCTTGTTTAATGGTTTGATCTGGCCCAAGCAATGAGGACAAAAGATACCCTAACCATGTAGCCTATGGAACTAAGATGCATTAACAATCTGGCATCTGTGACACCTACCGTACACACACAAAAAAAAATTCTGGGAAAAAAATCAGTACACACCACCATGTTTTAGGCAAAGTTATCCAAGCCAAACATAAGTTGAAACTTTCCACTCAACTTATCAACTTATGGCCTGCTGGAAGCCTCAGGTCACGAAGACCATTTTTCATGGACCATTCAGACTCATCTGGTGATGAATGTAATGAGGACACTTAATGTCTCTCTCTACACATGTTCACACACACACATACACACACACACACACACTATTAATAGATAATACATAATATACATAATACTTGATAATACACATAATACTTGCATATCAAAACATCAAATGTTTTTCAGTGATAAATGTTTTGAATTGGACTTTTAATATTAGAATTAGTTCAGTTGTACTGAATGTTATTTTTCATATTACACGATATTTCATATTATAAGGGGCTTGAATTTGAGTTCAATAAACAGAATACTCTGTTTATATTTTTGTCTGAATTGGTTGCATGTTTTCATATAGGGAGCTATACCTTAACAGCACTGAATACTTGAGTGCTACTGTACAGATACATTATACGCTGCCATTCATAATTAAATCTAGATCTTCCGAACTTAACGTATCATGGTGAAGAAAAAACTGTGATTTCCTGGCAACAAAATTGTGGCTAGTGAAAAGGCTGAATGGCTAGTGACTCGGGAAAACCACTAGTCACAGTGGCCGGTGAGCAAAAAAGTTAATGTAAAGCCCTGATATGCATATACATATACATACACACACACACACACACACACACACATACAGTAGTGCTTGAAAGCAGGGGCGCCGCTAGAAATCTTGGGCCCTATGAAAGATTACAATTTAGGGCCCCCCCGGTAAAATTTTCAAGCTCAAGCAACTGAATTTAAAGTCTGTTTTTGGCTGGCACTTCTACTTTACTATGCATGTGATCAGCTACCTAGCAAGTTTAGGTGATACAATTATTTGGTATATGAACATTTTAAATGCAGAACTGTCAGAATTAGACTGAATAGACTGTTGCCTTAAAATGAAAATTCCACTATATATATGGAAGATATATTTTTTTCTTTTATGAGCAACTATTATTAGGCCACTCAGTAGCCTATGGAGTTCATTCAATCCAAATGTTTGTGTTGAGAGAAATTGCATGCATCACTGTATCAGTATGGATTTATAACATTCTGTATGCACATTATGGATACTCCAGAGCCCTCCAGCAAACATCATCAATAATCAGGATTACAAAATGTATTCCTTTGTTTCCTCCATTTATTGACTTATTGTATGTGATCAAATGTATGCCTTGACGAATAACTACACTAGTTTTTTGATACAATTACATAGTGCACTGCAAGAAATCCACTAAGTGTTTTTGGTTTCTTTTAGGCATCACACATTTATTAAAAAATATTCAAGTTAAATACTTAGCAACAGTATCAATAAATCCACACATGAACAATAGCAATGATATCTCTGACCACAGCTAATGTGCAAAATATTAAAGTTAAATACTTAACAATGTTATCAACAAATCCACACATGAACAATGGCAAAACATCTAGACTTAATTATACAATAAAGATACCTATGAAAAAAGGTGATTTTTTTTCACACACAGTGTGATATCCGGACTTCATAATTTATCACACCTGCTCCTGCTTAGCAACTTCTAGAATGTTCACCTCTGTTGTGCACATAGAAAAACTGACAGCTGCTCTAAGCTGCGCTAATAGCTCTGCGCATACACGGAGCTACACATTTCACGTGTCCAGCTCCCAGAATCAGACTGTACCATTAGTAAAAAGGGTGGAGGGGTGAAATGACAATATAATAAATAATTCAAGAAAAATGTTATAGCAAATCATAACCATGTATAATTTGCATATTTTAACAGATGAAATGAAATATTTTATTTCAAAAACTTACACAAGGCAATACTATTAAAATAATATTAATATCCCTCACAGGCCCCCCTGTCAGTGCCAGGCCCTTAGAATCGTCCTAACTCCCCCCCAGCGGCGCCCCTGCTTGAAAGTTTGTGAACCCTTTAGAATTTTCTATAAAAAGTAGATAAAGAGGGCGGCACGGTGGTGTAGTGGTTAGCGCTGTCGCCTCACAGCAAGAAGGTCCTGGGTTCGAGCCCAGTGGCTGGCGAGGGCCTTTCTGTGTGGAGTTTGCATGTTCTCCCCGTGTCCGCGTGGGTTTCCTCCGGGTGCTCTGGTTTCCCCCACAGTCCAAAGACATGCAGGTTAGGTTAACTGGTGACTCTAAATTGACCGTAGGTGTGAATGTGATTGTGAATGGTTGTCTGTGTCTATGTGTCAGCCCTGTGATGACCTGGTGACTTGTCCAGGGTGTACCCCACCTTTCGCCCGTAGTCAGCTGGGATAGGCTCCAGCTTGCCTGCAACCCTGTAGAAGGATAAAAGCAGCTAGAGATAATGAGATGAAGTAGATAAAGAGAACCCAGTTAAACAAATGAGACAAAAATATTACAAAAATATTATACTTGTTCATTTATTTATTGAAGAAAAGGATCCAGTATTACATATCTGTGAGTGGCAAAAGTATGTGAACCTTTGCTTTCAGTATCTGGTGTGACCCCCTTGTGCAGCAATAACTGCAACTAAACATTTCCAGTAACTGTTGATCAGTCCTGCACACCGGCTTGGAGGAATTTTAGCCCATTCCTCCGTACAGAACAGCTTCAACTCTGGGATGTTGGTGAGTTTCCTCACATGAACTGCTCGCTTCAGGTCCTTCCACAACATTTTGATTGGATTAAGGTCAGGACTTTGACTTGGGCATTCCAAAACATTAACTTTATTCTTCTTTAACCATTCTTTGGTAGAACGACTTGTGAGCTTAGGGTCGTTATCTTGCTGCATGACCCACCTTCTCTTGAGATTCAGTTCATGGACAGATGTCCTGATATTTTCCTTTAGAATTCGCTGGTATAATTCAAATTTCATTGTTCCATCAATGATGGCAAGCCATCCTGGCCCAGATGCAGCAAAACAGGCCCAAACCATGATACTACCACCACCATGTTTCACAGATGGGATAAGGTTCTTATGCTGGAATGCAGTGTTTTCCTTTCTCCAAACATAATGCTTCTCATTTAAACCAAAAAGTTCTATTTTGGTCTCATCTGTCCACAAAACCTTTTTCCAGTATCCTTCTGGCTTGTCCACGTGATCTTTAGGAAACAGCAGACGAGCAGCAATGTTCTTTTTGGAGAGCAGTGGCTTTCTCCTTGCAACCCTGCCATGCACAGCATTGTTGTTCAGTGTTCTCCTGATGGTGGACTCATGAACATTAACATTAGCCAATGTGAGAGAGGCCTTCAGTTGCTTAGAAGTTACCCTGGGTTCTTTTGTGACCTCGCCGACTATTACACGCCTTGCTCTTGGAGTGATCTTTGTTGGTCGACTACTCCTGAGGAGGGTAACAATGGTCTTGAATTTCCTCCATTTGTACACAATCTGTCTGACTGTGGATTGGTGGAGTCCAAACTCTTTAGAGATGGTTTTGTAACCTTTTCCAGCCTGATGAGCATCAACAACACTTTTTCTGACGTCTTCAGAAATCTCCCTTTGTTCGTGCCATGATGCACTTCCACAAACGTGTTGTGAAGATCAGACTTTGACAGATCCCTGTTCTTTAAATAAAGCAGGGTGCCCACTCACACCTGATTGTCATCCCATTGATTGAAAACACCTGACTCTAATTTCACCTTCAAATTAACTGCTAATCCTAGAGGTTCACATACTTTTGCCACTCACAGATTTGTAATATTGGATCATTTTCCTCAATAAATAAATGACCAAGTATAATATTTTTTGTCTCATTTGTTTAACTGGGTTCTCTTTATCTACTTTTAGGACCTGTGTGAAAATCTGATGATGTTTTAGGTCATATTTATGCAGAAATATAGAAAATTCTAAAGGGTTCACAAACTTTCAAGCACCACTGTACATATATATATATATATATATATATATATATATATATATATATATACACTTGAGGTATAGCAGGTAAACATGAAATAAGCAGTATAAACAATAAACTAATAGCTGTTAAAGGTGAGGTAGTGCGGAATAGTGCAAATGAGCGAGGTAAAAGTGAAATGTGCAGTCCCTGAGTTCAGTATTCGAATGAATGTTGAGAGTGTGTGTGTGTGTGTGTGTGTGTGTTGGGGGGGCTGTGAGGGTGACATGATGTCAGATGCTGAAGGGGGGGCAGGGGGGTGTACGGGCAGAATCTGTTGCACGGGGCAGAGGGGGAAGGAGGGGCAGAACAAGGAGGGAGTTGAGCCTCCTGACTGCCTGGTGGAAGAAACTGTCCTTGAGCCTGCTGGTTTTGGCTCGGAGACTCCGCAGTCTCCTCCCCGATGGCAGCATGCTGAAGAGGCTCTGAGATGGGTGGGTGGGGTCACCTGCAATCCTGATGGCTTTGTGGGTGAGGCGGGAGTTATAGATATCCATTAGAGAAGGGAGAGAGACACCAATGATCCTCTCAGCTGCTCTCACGATGCGCTGCAGAGTCTTGCAGCAGGACACGGTGCAGGCGTCATACCACACAGTGATGCAGCTGGTCAGGATGTTCTCGATGGTGCCTCTTTAGAATGTGTGCATGATGGGGGCCGGGGCTCTTGCTCTCCTCAGTTTGCGGAGGAAGTACAGACGCTGTTGGGCTTTTTTGGCCAGTGATGCGGTGCTGTTGCTCCAGGACATGTCTTCAGAGATGTGCACACCCAGAAACTTGGTGCTGCTCACCCTCTCCACTGCAGCACCGTCGATAGTTAGTGGAGCATGCTGGGTGTGCGCTCTCCTGAAGTCCACAACAATCTCCTTCATCTTCTCCACATTCAGGCGGAGATTGTTGTCCTTGCACCACATGGCCAAGCGGCTCACCTCACTCCTGTAGATTGTCTGTGTGTGTGTGTGTGTAACTGTGTACATATATAGACATACAGTTATGGTCAGAAGTTTACATACAGTGACATGAATGTCATCTTGGGCTTTCAGTAATTTCTTTGTACTGTTCTTTTTCTGTGGCAGAATGATTGTACAGCATACAGTACATCTTTAATTAAAAAAACACTCGAATTTGGTGCACAAGTTTTCATTTTCTTTGGGTTTTCTGAAATCAACAGAAGGTCAAAATTATACATAAAGGGTCAAAAATTTACATACGCTCACTTAGATTATTCATTCATAGCTGCTGAAACATTCAAAATGTCTCTTATCTTGCCAAGGCAGAGGTCTCTTAACTTCCTGTTAGTGATCATGAATGACTACAGCTGATAGCTTTTCTGTGCCTTCATAAAAAGGATTTGCTTACAGCACTCATTGGATTGACCAACACACAGTAAAATGGGAAAGTCCAAGATGCTCGGTGCGGATCTGAGAAAGAGGATCGTAGATATACACAACTCCACAATGTCTCTTGGAGCCATTTTGAAACAAGTGGAAATTCCAAGATTGGTTCAAACTATTGTATCCAAGTTATTGTGAAGTGTAGTCACTTTGCCAAGCCACTTTGCTTCAAGAAAACCCAAACTGTCACCCTCAGCTGAAAGGAAATTGGTTTGGATGGTCAGGAACAACCTGGGAACCACCATGGTACAGCCCTGCCATGAACTGGAAGCTGATGGATCACTGTCTACAGTTCAGTTCACCATGGACTAAGAAGCTGCTATCCAAGAAATAACCCCCTGCTCCAAAATTGTCACCTTCAAGCTTAACTACAGTTTAAAGCTGATCACACGGACAAAGAAAAAAGCCTTCTGGAGGATGGCTGTATGGTCAAATGAGACAAAGATTGAGTTGTTTGACCACAATGACTATCATGTACAGAAGAACACTATACCAGCTGCTGGTGGTGGTAGGATCATCATGCTCTGGGGCTGTTTTGCTGCCAGTGGAATTGGTTCATTGCATAAAGTGGATGGAATAATGAAGAAGGAGGACTACTTCAGAATACTTCAGCATAAACCATCAGAAACTTAAACATGACTTTGGACTTGGGAGTTACAACAGGACACCCAAACACACATCAGAGCTGGTTGTGGAGGGTAAAGCAGGCTAGCATTTAACTTAAAACAAGTCCTGACATCAGCCCTATTGAAAATATATGGACCGTGCTTAAAAGTCAAGTCTATGCCGAGAAAAATCCCCAAATATAATTGAGCTCAACCAATTCTACCAAGAAGAGTTGTGAAATATCCAACCAGTATTCTGCCAGAAGCTTGTTCAGGGTAAACAAAAATGTTTGGTCAAGGTGAATCTTGCAAAGAGACATTTTACCCAAATATTAGGTGTGCTGTGTGTATATTTTTAACTATGTATGTATAATTTTGACTCTGTGTTGATTTTAGAAAACCCAAAGAAAATTAAAACTTGTGCACCAAATTCTAGTGTTTTTTTAATTAAAGATGTATGCTCTACATTCTGCCACAGAAAAAGAACAGTTCAAAGAAATTACTGAAAGCCCAACTATTGCCATGACATTCATATCCAAGATGACATTCATGTCACTGTATGTAAACTTCTGAACACGTGTGTGTGTGTGTGTGTGTGTGTGTGTGTGTGTGTGTGTATATATATATATATATATATATATATATATATATATATATATATAAACACAGTGGTGCTTGAAAGTTTGTGAACCCTTTAGAATTTTCTATATTTCTGCATAAATATGACCTAAAACATCATCAGATTTTCACATAAGTCCTAAAAGTAGATAAAGAGAACCCAGTTAAACAAATGAGACAAAAATATTATCCTTGGTCATTTGTTTATTGAGGAAAATGATCCACTGTTGCATATCTGTGAGTGGCAAAAGTATGTGAACCTCTGGGATTAGCAGTTAATTTGAAGGTGAAATTAGAGTCAGCTGTTTTCAATCAATGGGATGGCAATCAGGTGTGAGTGGGCACCCTGTTTTATTTAAAGAACAGGGATCTATCAAAGTCTGATCTTCACAACACATGTTTGTGGAAGTGTATCATGGCATGAACAAAGGAGATTTCTGAGGACCTCAGAAAAAGTGTTGTTGATGCTCATCAGGCTGGAAAAGGTTACAAAACCATCTGTAAAGAGTTTGGACTCCACCAATCCACAGTCAGACAGATTGTGTACAAATGGAGGAAATTCAAGACCATTGTTACCCTCCCCAGGAGTGGTCGACCAACAAAGATCACTCCAAGAGCAAGGCATGTAATAGTCGGCGAGGTCACAAAGGACCCCAGGGTAACTTCTAAGCAACTGAAGGCCTCTCTCACATTGGCTAATGTTAATGTTCATGAGGCCACCATCAGGAGAACACTGAACAACAATGGTGTGTATGGCAGGGTTGCAAGGAGAAAGCCACTGCTCTCCAAAAAGAACATTGCTGCTCGTCTGCAGTTTGCTAAAGATCACATGCACAAGCCAGAAGGCTATTGGAAAAATGTTTTGTGGAGAGATGAGACCAAAATAGAACTTTTTGGTTTTAATGAGAAGTGTTATGTTTGGAGAAAGGAAAACACTGCATTCCAGCATAAGAACCTTATCCCATCTGTGAAACATGGAGGCGGTAGTATCATGGTTTGGGCCTCTTTTGCTATATCTGGGCCAGGATGGCTTGCCATCATTGATGGAACAATGAATTCTGAATTATACCAGCGAATTCTAAAGGAAAATGTCAGGACATCTGTCCATGAACTAAATCTCAAGAGAAGGTGGGTCATGCAGCAAGACAACGACCCTCAGCACACAAGTCGTTCTACCAAAGAACGGTTAAAGAAGAATAAAGTTAATGTTTTGGAATGGCCAAGTCAAAGTCCTGACCTTAATCCAACTGAAATGTTGTGGAAGGACCTGAAGCGAGCAGTTCATGTGAGGAAACCCACCAACATCCCAGAGTTGAAGCTGTTCTGTATGGAGGAATGGGCTAAAATGCCTCCAAGCCGGTGTGCAGGACTGATCAACAGTTACCGCAAACATTTAGTTGCAGTTATTGTTGAACAAGGGGGTCACACCATTTATTGAAAGCAAAGGTTCACATACTTTTGCCACTCACAGATATGTAATATTGGATCATTTTCTTCAATAAATAAATGACCAAGTTTCATATTTTTGTCTCATTTGTTTAACTGGGTTCTCTTTATCTACTTTTAGGACTTGTGTGAAAATCTGATGATGTTTTGGTTCATATTTATGCAGAAATATAGAAAATTCTAAAGGGTTCACAAACTTTTATATATACATATTTCAATTAAAGATTGTTTGTTTGTTTGTTTGTTTGTTTGTTTGTTGTGTGAAGTGAAGATACTTCATCAAAAGGTAGACTTTTTTCTTATCCTTTTTACTAATATTTACAAGGGGTGTCAATAACCATGGAGGACACTATATACTAGATTCCATGTTGGAAAATGATGAGTCGAATCCACTGCTGCTCAGATCCGATGTAGCTGGAGTACAGATGGCAGATGTTCTGTCACTTTCAAATGGTATTCTCCTGACATCTAGTGTTTCATTACAACATTGCACCAACAAACTTGTAGATTGCTTGTAGATTTACTTCCTTTACCTCCAGACTGACTGGAAACTAGAGCTGTCTAAAACTAGAACTATGCATGACTAATGTGAGGATTGTATTGTATTTCTTGGTTGAAAGGGACACACACACACACACACACACACACACACACACACACACACACACACACTTCCTCAGTGCCAATCCAAAGAATGTTGGCATGCATATGTACCGTATGTGTGCAAGCACCAAGTAGTAAAATAGTTGTAATGTAGTAGTGGGAAGCAGAATTTATACAATCCAGTTTCCAAGAAACTCAGGAATCTGTGTAAAATGTATAACCCCAATTGCAAAAATGTTGGGATGCTCTGTAAAACTTAATAATAATCTCATCTCATTATCTCTAGCCGCTTTATCCTGTTCTACAGGGTCGCAGGCAAGCTGGAGCCTATCCCAGCTGACTACGGGCGAAAGGCGGGGTACACCCTGGACAAGTCGCCAGGTCATCACAGGGCTGACACATAGACACAGACAACCATTCACATTCACACCTACGGTCAATTTAGAGTCACCAGTTAACCTAACCTGCATATCTTTGGACTGTGGGGGAAACCGGAGCACCCGGAGGAAACCCACGCGGACACGGGGAGAACATGCAAACTCCACACAGAAAGGCCCTCGCCGGCCATGGGGCTCGAACCCGGACCTTCTTGCTGTGAGGCGACAGCACTAACCACTACACCACCGTGCCACCCTTAATAATAATAATAATAATAATAATAATAATAAAATGCGATGATTTGCAAATCATGGAAACCCTATATTCTACTGAAAATAGTGCAAAGATAACTTATCAAACGTTGAAACTTTTTATTGCTTTTTGAAAAACATATGCTCATTTTGAATTGAATGTCAGCAACATGTTTCAGAAATGTTGGAACAGGGCATGTTTACCACTGTGTTGCATCACCTCTACTTTTAACAACACTGTAAATGTTTGGGAACTGAGGAGACTAATTGATGTGGTTTTGAAAGAGAAATGTCCCATTCTTGCCTGATATACAATTTCAGTTGCTCAACAATCTGGGGTCCCCTTTGTTGCATTTTACGCTTCATAATTCAGCAAATGTTTTCAATGGGAGACAAACAAATCCCTTCAGCAAAAAACAAATCCCTCATCAAGAAATAATTATTTTCAACAGAAACATGTGCACCATTTCTGGCACCCCTGGAAATTATAGTGAACACAATGTTACTGAAGCATTTTTCCCATTTAAATTGTACATTTTTTAGTTGATTGGAGTGTGGAGGAACTTTCAAGGTATAATCCATGATTTCCTGATTAAGAAGGGTACAAATATGAGGTGTCACAGAGGCCAAATTCCTTTCGTCACCCACCAACATGGGAAAGATAAGAGAACTCACAAACCAAATGAAGGAGAAGTGTGTTGACCTTCATAAGTCAGGGAATGGTTTAAAAATTAGCTACTCATCTGAAAATGGCTTTTTCTACTATTAGGGCAATAATAAAAATGTGGACACCAACTGGAACTGTTACAAACCTGCATGGAAGAGGACTCAAGTTTATTTTGCCCCCAATGACAGTGAGAAGTATGGCAATAGAGGCCCCCCCCAAAAAAAAAAAAAAAAAAAAAAAAAAAAAATATATATATATATATATATATATATATATATATATATATATATATAAAGTAAAATAAATAATATATACTCACTGAGCACTTTATTAGGAACATTATAGTAATGCTGCATGGGGCCTCCCTTTGCTCTCAAAACAGCCCTGATTCTTCATTTACAAGATGTTGGAAATATTCTTTTGGGATTCTGGTTCATGTTAACATGATTGCATCACACAATTCTTGCAGATTTTTCAGCTGTACTTTCATGCTGCAAATCTCTCATTCTACCACATCCCAAAGTGTTATATTAGATTCAGATCTGGTGACTAGAACAGCCACTGAAGAACATTAAACTCATTGTCATGTTCAGTGGCGTGCACAGATAGACACGAGGTGGTGCTCAAGCACCTGCCCCTCTGCCCTCTGTCCAAAAAAGTGCCCTTTTGAATTTTTTTTTTTTTTACAGTTTACTGAGGCCAATATCGACATGATCTTTTAGAAAAGCCGTGGCATTAAAAGCATGCGTGAAAATAATGTCCCGATGTGTGCCCCCTCCGCACACACACCAGACCTCTGTCTCTCTTGCTCTGTCATGTGAACAAGCGTGCAGTGCATTCAATGTGAGGTTGCAGCAGCATAGCGTCCTGGAAGCCACAGCCTTGTCGTAGCGCAGACAACACATCGGGCAGTCAGTCAGCTCTTCCCCTGCCCCACCAGCCAGGTAACACATGAATCGAGTGAAAATGTATTGTTTGCCCTCTAAGCCCAAGCTGTAATTATTTTGTTGTGAAGTAGCCCGTCGCATACAGAAACAACTGCACATAAGTATTATATTTTTTGCTAGACCATTTTCAGATTTAGGAAAACAAAAATTTCTTTTTCTATTTTGTTCAACTAGAGATTCCTGGCAAAGTCAAAAAGTCTTGATGTAATAAATTAACATTAAGTGGTTGTTTTACACCTTTAAAAACTAAAACGGGTCAGTGGCGACCCGAACACAAGAGGAGGGTTAAATCTCAGACTTTTATAATAAGGTGTTCCACATGCGCAAAAAAGTGCCCTTTTTCCCCCCAGAGCACTTGCCCCCCAAAATGTCTGTGCACGCCACTGGTCATGTTCATGAAACAAGTTTGAGATGACTTTTGCTTTGTGATATGGTGCATTATCATGCTGGAAGTAGCCATTATCCATCCATCATCTGTAGCAACTTATCCTGTTCTACAGGGTCGCAGGCAAGCTGGAGCCTATCCCAGTTGACTATGGGCGAGAGGCAGGGTACACCCTGGACAAGTCGCCAGGTCATTGCAGGGCTGACACATAGAGACAAACAACCATTCACACTCACATTCACACCTACGGTCAATTTAGAGTCACCAGTTAACCTAACCTGCATGTCTTTGGACTGTGGGGGAAACCGGAGCACCCAGAGGAAACCCACGCAGACACGGGAAGAACATGCAAACTCCACACAGAAAGGCCCTCGCCGGCTGCTGGGCTCGAACCCAGGACCTTCTTGCTGTGAGGCGACAGTGCGAACCGCTACACCACCATGCCGCCCGAAGTAGCCATGAGAAAATGGTAAATTGTGTCCATGAAGTGATGAACATAGTCAGCAACAATACTCAAACAGGCTGTGGCATTCAAGTGATGACTGGTTCATAATAATGGGTCCAAAGTGTGTCAAGAATATATTTCACACACCATTACACTACCTCCACCAGCCTGGACTGTTGACACAAGGCAGGTTGGGGGTCCACTGGATTCATGCTGCTAGCGCCAAATTCTGACCCTACTATCTGTGTGCCTCATCAGAAATCAAGATTCATCAGTCCAGGCTGCATTTTTTTCCAGTGTTCAACTGTACAGTTTTGGTGAGCCTGTGCTTATTGCAGCCTCAGCTTTCTGTTCTTAGGTGCCAGAAGTGGAACCTAACATTGTTTTCTGCTGTTTTAACCCATCCTCCTCAAGGTTCGATGTGTTGTGCATTATGAGATGCTTTTCTGCTCACCACAAATGTACTTAGTTTTTATCTGAGTTATGGTAGGCTTTCTGTCAGCTCTGGCCATTTTCCATTGCCCTCTCTCATCAACAAGGTGTTTTCATCTGCAGAAACACTCAAGAAAAACTCAACCAGTGTGTCTGGCACCAACAATCATGTCATGGCCAAAATGGCCATGATAACATTTCCCCCCATTATCACGGTTGATGTGAACATTATCAGAAGTTGCTGGCCCATATCTGCATGATTTCATGTATTGCACTGGTGCCATGTGATTGGCTGATTAGATAAGGGCATGACTGAGTAGGTGCACAGGTGTTAATGCTTAGTGACTGTAAATCACGAGGTTTCTCCCTGCACTTAGGCCAGAGAGTGTGTGAGCCTTATCAGTACCTGGAAAGTGAGACATACGGTATAAGCTGAAGCTCATGCACTCTGCCATCTGTTGCTTTTAAACTTATCTGGTCAAATTAATATTTGATGACATTTACCTCTCAGGTCTAGGCACTTGTAAAAGGCAGAAGTGGAAAAAGGCATGGTTTAATCTGCTGGCTAGGGCAATCAGACAGAGTGGATTTGAAGGTAACACTTGGGTACTGTGTAGCCTAATTATTGTAATGATTCAGACGCAGAGGTGGACAAAGTACCCAACTTCATTACATAAGTCAAAGTACAGATCCCACTGGTCAAATGTTAATCTGATACAAGTGAAAGTTGTACAGTTAAATTTTTACTTAAGTTCAAGTACTGAAGTACTTGCTTTTAAAAATACTTAAGTATTAAAAGTACATTTTCTGTCAACACATCGTTGTATTATTGCCTATTATTGCCAGTACCTAATACCTTTACCAAAGACAGAAATGCGAATTCACAAAATGAACGTGCTGTGCCATCTTCGTGGATTAACGTTAAGCTAGCTAGTCAGTGAAACTCCACCTGACTTCTAGCAAACTCTTTTCAAACTCGAAATCATATTGGGAAGCTAATACTCCTCGAAAAGAAAGATTTCTACATTCTGTTTATTTGGCAAGATTATGCTAAAACATATTTCTGAAAGGACTTCAGATAAGTTAATGTTATTCATGTTAGCATAACTCCGTTTTTACATGTTAACTAACAGTGTCCAAGTTAACTAGCTACAGTTAGGTCCATATATATTTGGACACTGACACAAATTTTGTTTTTTTACCTGTTTACTGAAACATATTCAAGTTATAGTTATATAATGGACATGGACATAAAGTCCAGACTTTCAGCTTTCATTTGAGGGTATCCACATTAAAATTGGATGAAGGGTTTAGGAGCTTCAGCTCCTTAACATGTGCCACCCTGTTTTTAAAGGGACCAAAAGTAATTGGACAATTGACTCAAAGGCTATTTCATGGGCAGGTGTGGGCAATTCCTTCATTATGTCATTCTCAATTAAGCAGATAAAAGGCCTGGAATTGATTTGAGGTGTGGTGCTTGCATTTGGAAGATTTTGCTGTGAAGAAAACATGCGGTCAAAGGAGCTCTCCATGCAGGTGAAACAAGCCATCCTTAAGCTGCGAAAACAGAAAAAAAAAACATTCGAGAAATTGCTACAATATTAGGAGTGGCAAATTCTACAGTTTGGTACATCCTGAGAAAGAAAGAAAGCACTGGTGAACTCATCAATGCAAAAAGACCTGGACGCCCACAGAAGACAACAGTGGTGAATGATCGCAGAATAATTTCCATGGTGAAGAGAAACCCCTTCACAACAGCCAACCAAGTGAACAACACTCTCCAGGAGGTAGGCGTATCAATATCCAAATCTACCATAAAGAGAAGACTGCATGAAAGTAAATACAGAGGGTTCACTGCACAGTGCAAGCCACTCATAAGCCTCAAGAATAAAAAGACTAGATTGGACTTTGCTAAAAAACATCTAAAAAAGCCAGCACAGTTCTGGAAGAACATTCTTTGGACAGATGAAACCAAGATCAGCCTCGACCAGAATGATGGAAAGAAAAAAGTATGGCAAAGGCGTGGTACAGCTCATGATCCAAAGCATACCACATCATCTGTAAAACACGGTGGAGGCAGTGTGATGGCTTGGGAATGCATGGCTGCCAGTGGCACTGGGTCACTAGTGTTTATTGATGATGTGACACAGGACAGAAGCAGCCGGATGAATTCTGAGGTATTCAGAGACATACTGTGTGCTCAAATCCAGCCAAATCCAGCCAAACTGATTAGTCGGCATTTCATAATACAGATGGACAATGACCCAAAACATAAAGCCAAAGCAACCCAGGAGTTTATTAAAGCAAAGAAGTGGAATATTCTTGAATGGCCAAGTCAGTCACCTGATCTCAACCCAATTGAGCATGCATTTCACTTGTTAAAGACTAAACTTCAGACAGAAAGGCCCACAAACAAACAGCAACTGAAAAACGGTGCAGTAAAGGCCTGGCAGAGCATTAAAAAGGAGGAAACACAGCGTCTGGTGATGTCCATGAGTTCAAGACTTCAGGCAGTCATTGCCAACAAAGGGTTTTCAACCAAGTATTAGAAATTAACATTTTATTTACAATTATTTAATTTGTCCAATTACTTTTGAGCCCTTGAAATGAAGGGATTGTGTTTAAAAAATGCTTTAGTTCCTCACATTTTTATGCAATCATTTTGTTCAACCCACTGAATTAAAGCTGAAAGTCTGAACTTCAACTGCATCTGAATTGTTTTGTTCAAAATTCATTGTGGTAATGTACAGAACCAAAATTAGAAAAATGTTGTCTCTGTCCAAATATTTATGGACCTAACTGTATGTGTTACCGTTAGCTGTGGACAAGGCGATGGCAACTTGGCAGGCAAATCCATAGAAAGTCATTTGACTAACCAGACTGCATAGCTACTGCAATATTATCGCTATATTTAAAAGCCCAGACAATTTCATTGCAAGCTTTCTCTTGGAATAAAACATTTATATCCCTCAATCTGGTTCTGCAAGTTAGATGGTGAGTTTTTGTAGGCAGTGATGTGGTTCGTTTTTGGCAAACAAAGCAAACATTTAAAACAAAACGAATCTTTATTCCTTTCAGAAAACTGAAACATGGGTTCTAGGTAGGTGGCACTTGGTGTAGTGGTTAGCACTGTCGCCTCACAGCAAGAAGGTCCTGGGTTCGAGCCCAGTGGCCGGCGAGGGCCTTTCTGTGTGGAGTTTGCATGTTCTCCTCGTGTCTGCGTGGGTTTCGTCTGGGTGCGCTGGTTTTCCCCACAGTCCAAAGACATGCAGGTTAGGTTAACCGGTGGCTCTAAATTGACCGTAGGTGTGAGTGTGAATGGTTGTTTGTCTCTGTGTCACCCCTGCGATGATCTGGTGACTTGTCCAGGGTGTACCCCGCCTCTCACCCATAGTCAGCTGGGATAGGCTCCAGCTTGCCTGCGACCCTGTAGAACAGGATAAGAGGCTACAGACAATGGATGGATGGATGGGTTCTAGGTATGGCCCTGGATGCGTTCATTCCCCAGAAGAACTGCCTCCTTCCATTCTGCCATCAACTGATCGTGTTAAATAATGCTGCTGAGAAATCATTGAACTTGATTTTATAGTCTATGGACATGGTGTGACCCTAGTGGGGGCTGGGTGTCTCCATCCTCGGGTCACTCTCAGACTTACTTCTTTCTTTTGGTGTTGTTGTTTGATTTTATTATTTGAATTGGAGAAAAGGTAATATGGAAAGTGGAGAGAAACCCGTGTTAATGTATATTAGAAATGGACAGATTTATGAATTTTTATTGTACTTGATTCAAATGTGAATTGTGTGTTTGGTTTGTAGTGTATTGTATGTTGTAATGTATTGTATGTGTATTGTATGTATATGTATGATTTGTTTGATGTTGTGATGCGAGAAGATTGGACACCAAGAAGAATAGCCTTGTTTATAACAAGTGCTAATGGTGATTTCAAATAAAATAAAATGAAATGAAGTGATTACTGATAGGCTCTCAGTGTCACCTGCGGAAAAACCAATCATACATTATACCCCGCACAAGTCACCAGGTCATCACAGGGCTGACACACAGAGACAAACAACCATTCACACTCACATTCACACCTACAGTCAATTTAGAGCCACCGATTAGCCTAACCTGCATGTCTTTGGACTGTGGGGGAAACCGGAGCACCCAGAGGAAACCCACACAGACACGGGGAGAACATGCAAACACCACACAGAAAGGCCCCCGTTGGCCACTGGGCTCAAACCCAGGACCTTCTTGTTGTAAGGCAACAGTGCTAACCATTACACCACTGTGCTGCCCATAAGTAAACATCAATAGCATTTTCAAGATTAGCACACATCAGCTGTCTATTATTTATAAAACATAAATTGTAATAAAGACTACTGCAGGTTTTGGACCCTGACAAAGTGTTTTTTCCATCGTATTTTAACCCTCTGGGGTCGAGAGCTTCTCTGGCAAAGCTCGGTACGTTTGGAATGAGTAAGTCATGTATTTAGATAAATATCTTCATGAGTTTTTAATCATACAAGCATGATAAACATATTGACAGAACCTTTAAACTTTACACTTTCCTCTGCGCCCACTGCCAAATAATGTTACATCCATCCATCCATCCATCCATCCATCCATCCATCCATCCATCATCTGTAGCCGCTTATCCTATACAGGGTCGCAGGCAAGTTGGATCCTATCCCAGCTGACTATGGGCGAGAGGCGGGGTACACTCTGGACAAGTCAACAGGTCATTGCAGGGCTGACACAGAGAGATAAACAACCGTTCACACTCACATTCACACCTACGGTCAATTTAGAGCCATCAATTAACCTAACCTGCATGTCTTTGGACTGTGGTGGAAACCGGAGCACCCGGAGGAAACCCACACAGACACGGGGAGAACATGCAAACTCCACACAGAAAGGCCCTTGCCGGCCACTGGGCTCAAACCCAGGACCTTCTTGCTGTAAGGCAACAGTGCTAACCACTACACCACTGTGCTACCCATAAGTAAACATCAATAGCATTTTCCAGATTAGCACACATCAGCTGTTTATTATTTATAAAACATAAACTGTAATAAAGACTACTGCAGGTTTTGGACCCTGACAAAGTGTTTTTTCCATTGTATTTTAACCTTCTGGGGTCAAGAGCTTCTCTGGCAAAGCTCGGTAGGTTTGGAATGAGTAGGTCATGTCTCGTCTCATCTCATCTCATTATCTCTAGCTGCTTTATCCTTCTACAGGGTCGCAGGCAAGCTGGAGCCTATCCCAGCTGACTACAGGCGAAAGGCGGGGTACACCCTGGACAAGTCGCCAGGTCATCACAGGGCTGACACATAGACACAGACAATCATTCACACTCACGGTTAATTTAGAGTCACCAGTAAACCTAATCTGCATGTTAGGGTGCATCAGTTGCCCTCACTTTCATAAAATCTGATGCATTTTTGTTTGGGTGTTCCTTTTCACCAATAAAGACATCCTGTAAAATTTTTTGACCATATTCAAAAGTCTAATGGTGGCACCATGAGGTTCATTTTTTGCCAAAAAACGCTTATTTTATGTTTTCGCGTAGGTTTGAATCACAATGTTGGACTCCATTTATTGATTTCTTGTGACCCAGAGATCATGTTAAGAACCTTTGCAAGGGATTGAGAAGCATTAATGTGATTCATAATACATTTGTATTGTTTAAAAGTAGTTGAACAATGATTCAATGAACAGCTAAAACACAAACTGTGCTTGATAATATATTTAGAATATGTACTAAAAATGTGTATCTAAGATATTTGGTATACTCTATAAGGTGCCATAATGTTTCATGAAAAGTGATCGAAATTTTGTCATAAAATAGCAGCTTTTTCCATAACTTTGAGCTCCTGGTGCCACCATTAAACTTTTGAATTTTGTCTAAATATTTCACCCAGTGTACTTTCTTACCAAAAGGAACATAAAAACAAAAATGCATCATGATCGGAGGAACTTTTCATTTTTAGGGGGCAACTGATGCACCCTACTGCATGTCTTTGGACTGTGGGGGAAACCTGAGCACCCGGAGGAAACCCACGTGGACACGGGGCTCAAGCTGGAGCCTATCCCAGCTGACTACAGGCGAAAGGCGGGGTACACCCTGGACAAGTCGCCAGGTCATCACAGGGCCGACACATAGACACAGACAACCATTCACACTCACATTCACACCTACGGTCAATTTAGAGTCACCAGTTAACCTAACCTGCATGTCTTTGGACTGTGGGGGAAACCGGAGCACCCGGAGGAAACCCACACGGACACGGGGAGAACATGCAAACTCCGCACAGAAAGACCTTCACCAGCCACAGGGCTCGAACCCAGGACCTTCTTGCTGTGAGGTGACAGCGCTCACCCCCCCAAAAACAATCACACTTTAGAAAAGAAAAGGGGAATAAAACTACTTTCCAAGCTGCTTCATAGTAACGAGGACCTTGACAGAAATGTAGTGGAGTGAAAAGTATATTTGCCTTTCAAATGTTAAAGTCATAAGTTGCCAAATAATAATAATAATAATAATAATAATAATAATCAAGTAAAGTACCGATACTCAAAAAGTGTACTTAAGTACAGTACTCAAGCAAATGTACTTCGTTACTGTCCACAAGTGTAGTTTAAAGTGAGTTTTCAGTGTTGGTGATTAAAGCGTCGGTGAGATGATTGATGTAGCGATACAGCAGCACTTCTTCCTCTCCCTGCTTCCGTCATGAGTCGCGCGTCACGAGGCTGAAAAGTGTCAGCAGAAACAGCGCGAAAGTTTGCGTCGGCGGAGCAACAATGCTTTTGAAAAAAAGCCTGTTTGTTTCTTCTTGTGTTCCACAGTATGTAGGAGCCGCCGTGTGCTGCGGTGCATGTGTGTGAAACATAAACATTACCGGCCACAGCGCTGACTTGTGAAGATGCTGGAATTAGGAGCGATGTTGTAAAGGTAAGCGCACCTTTGCGGCTGAAAGGCGAGACAATGAAAATACAAACTGGTTTTCTTCATGTGTCTTATGCGTTAACATGCTGACATGTGTCAAAATACGCCGATTTTCTCATTAAATATCGGCGATACAGTGAGAAGGCGAAGCTGAGCTCGACTGAGCGCCGCGTTTCCAGTTGAGTTGCTGTTAAGGAGGAAGTTAACATTTTGTTGCTTTGTCTCTCCTGTAAGTGATGGCGCGCTTTGACTTATAGTGTTGACCTTTTCACTTCTTAAAACACCAGAAAATTCAACCCAGACATCATAAATTCATGGTTTTGGTATGCAGCGGGGGTGTAGTGGTTCGCACCGTCGCCTCACAGCGAGAAGGTTCTGGGTTCGAGCCCAGGGGCCTTTCTGTGCGGAGTTTGCATGTTCTGTCGGTGTGGGTTTCCTCTGGGTGCTCAGGTTTCCCTCACGGTCCAAAGACATGCAGGTTAGGTTAATTGGTGGCTCTCTCGCACACCAAGCACCCCTAAGTGACCCGGCTTCAAGTAGGGGAAACTTTGGGCAGCACGGTGGTGTAAGTGGTTAGCATGGTCACTTCACAGCAAGAAGGTTCTGGGTTGATATTCTGGGTTCGAGCCCCGTGGCCAGCAAGGGCCTTTCTGTGTGGAGTTTGCATGTTCTCCCCATGTGGGTTTCCTCCAGGTGCTCCGGTTTCCTCCACAGTCCAAAGACATGCAGGTTAGGTTAACTGGTGGCTCTAAATTGACCGTGAGTGTGAATGGTTGTTTGTCTCTATGTGTCAGCGCTGCGATGATCTGGCGACTTGTCCAGGGTGTACCCCGCCTCTCACCCATAGTTAGCTGGGATAGGCTCCAACTTGCCTGTGACCCTGTACAGGATAAGCGGCTACAGATAATGGATGGATGGGTTGGGATGGCTGTGTCTGTGATGGTAAACTGGACCTCCACCTTGCCCTTTCTCAACACCATGGATCTTGATTTGGCTGGTCTGAAATGCATCCTGGGTGGCACAGTAGTGTAGTGGTTAGCACTGTCGCCTCACAGCAAGAAGGTCCTGGGTTTGAGTCTAGCGGCCAGCGAGGGCCCTTCTGTGTGGAGTTTGCATGATCTCCCTGTGTGGGTTTCCTCCGGGTGCTCCAGTTTCCCCCACAGTCCAAAGACATGCAGGTTAGGCTAATTGGTGGCTCTAAATTGACCGTAGGTGTGAATGGTTGTTTGTCTCTATGTGTCAGCCCTGCAATGATCTGGTGACTTGTCCAGGGTGTACCCCGCCTTTCGCCCATAGTCAGCTGGGTTAGGCTCCAGCTTGTCTGCAACCCTGTAGAACAGGATAAGTGGCTACAGATGATGGATGGATGGTATGCAGCGGTGTCAAAATAACATACTGTATACCACCTCAGCGGCACTGCAGTGTTCAGTTACGTAGGGAAGTTTCTAGAATATTTTGTAGCAAGCTTGTTTTCAGTGTCACTAATAACCTGTGTTTGTTCTGAAAGCATTCTATTTTGTCTGGTACCTAATATCAAAGTTCCAAACAGAACCTCCTTGAACCCTTGAGGAAACTTTCATTTTAATGTATTTATTTTAATTTCCATTGCTGCTTCACATCTTCAGGGTCCCCTATTGGATTTTGAGTTCACCTTGTGTTACACTCAGGTTGAAATTGACATCTCATCTCATCTCATTATCTGTAGCCGCTTTATCCTGTTCTACAGGGTCGCAGGCAAGCTGGAGCCTATCCCAGCTGACTACGGGCGAAAGGCGGGGTACACCCTGGACAAGTCACCAGGTCATCACAGGGCTGACACATAGACACAGACAACCATTCACACTCACATTCACACCTACGGTCAATTTAGAGTCACCAGTTAACCTAACCTGCATGTCTTTGGACTGTGGGGGAAACCTGAGCACCTGGAGGAAACCCACGCGGACACGGGGAGAACATGCAAACTCCACACAGAAAGGCCCTCGCTGGCCATGGGGCTCGAACCCGGACCTTCTTGCTGTGAGGCGACAGCGCTAACCACTATACCACTGTGCCGCCCTGAAATTGACATGTTCTCTCTATTTCTGTGGGTTTCCTCTGGGTTCACCAGTTTCCTTCCATCACCCCAAAACACGCCAGTAGCTGGATTTAGCTACTCTAATACGCTTTTTTGAACGGCTTCTTGGACAGGTTCCGCACAGGAGTCTTTGAACCTTGGTGCGAGCTAGTGAATCGGCGCACATTTTCACCAGTTTTGAGTGCAACCGTTGTAATCAAGGATGCGTCATGAACAGAGGGCATTGCACAATGGGAGTAAACAGCAGTAGCAAGGTGGCAGATCGCACTGATTACCTGTGAGCTTTTGTTCTGTTATTGCAGGTATTTGTATTTGGGCCATTTTTTTCTGAAGATGTGTCCTCTTCCATTGCATTCTCCATTGCTGCGCTCTGCTTCCTCTCCAAACTAATGATGCCCGCTGATGTTACAGTTCGCGCTGGAAGAACCAGCTGTATTTTGCTTCCAGCTGGGAACCAACTTTTCAGGCTCCTAGCCAATTTACTTTTGGTTGAAATGCTCTGAACAGTTCAAAATTTGGTGCGCAAACAAGAACTGAACCTGTTCCCTGTTGGTCGCAAAGGGGTATTAGTTGCCCCTAGGGGCAGATCAGTGTGTGAATGTATGTGGATGGTGCCGTGCAACAGACTGGCATCTGGTTTAGGGTGTGTCCCTGCTACCTCGCATTCAGTGGTTCTGGGATAGGAACTGTATCCGCCTCAATCCTGATCAGGATAAAGCAGTGCTGAAGATGAATTAATGAATGAATAGAGATCAGTAGATTTGGTTCTCTCATTATAAAATCATATAGCTGCATATATCACATCCCTTCTTAAAATAGTGTAGTAAACAAGAAGTTCAGGTCCACATTCTTATATAGCTTTCGTATCTCTCTATAAATATGCCCTGTTTTTATTACATAGTCATATGTGTAACATATCTATCTTTTCTCCTAGACCTATTAGCAATGGACAGTCCATGTTCTGTGAACCGACGGCAGGCATGGGCTCAGTGCAGCCGCCACTGGCTCACAGTGGAAGATACTGACCTGCATGCATCTGCATCCAGCAACGCACCTACAACTGCAGCTACACAGCTTTCTCTTCAGGATAAAATCTTTCCCGATGGTAGGCTGAAATTCTATGTTTACACATATTAATGTTTAACTACAGAAAAAAGATGTAAAAATGCCACAAGTTAGAAAGTTGTATAAGGCATTGAAGGTATTTAGTTTATTGTGTCGCTGCCTATTCACGGCTTTCTGTTATCAGAATCATCAGACTACACCTTTATAGAGTGAGGATTATTTTTCAAGTGTCAATTGAAGGAAAATAATATCAGGATTGTAAATGATCAAATCCATTGCTCCAGTATGCATTTGATTAGACTGTAGAGAACTTTGCTCTGCTTACTCAAACATGTCACCACAATACCAGGCTTATAAGACAGAACATCTGAGGAACAGCTATAGCTTTTTCAAATGAGTGTTGTCCTGCTATCTGCCATTGCAAGACCTTGGAAAGTGGGACCTGACCCCCTCCCCCCCCAAAAAAAAAAAAAAAAAGAGTGAATGTTATGTTACAACCCCGATTCCAAAAAAGTTGGGACAAAGTACAAATTGTAAATAAAAATGGAATGCAATAATTTACAAATCTCAAAAACTCATATTGTATTCACAATAGAACATAGACAACATATCAAATGTCAAAAGTGAGACATTTTGAAATTTCATGCCAAATATTGGCTCATTTGAAATTTCATGACAGCAACACATCTCAAAAAAGTTGGGACAGGGGCAATAAGAGGCTGGAAAAGTTAAAGGTACAAAAAAGGAACAGCTGGAGGACCAAATTGCAACTCATTAGGTCAATTGGCAATAGGTCATTAACATGACTGGGTATAAAAAGAGCATCTTGGAGTGGCAGTGGCTCTCAGAAGTAAAGATGGGAAGAGGATCACCAATCCCCCTAATTCTGCATCGACAAATAGTGGAGCAATATCAGAAAGGAGTTTGACAGTGTAAAATTGCAAAGAGTTTGAACATATCATCATCTACAGTGCATAATATCATCAAAAGATTCAGAGAATCTGGAAGAACCTATGTGTGTAAGGGTCAAGGCCGGAAAACCATACTGGGTGCCCGTGATCTTCGGGCCCTTAGACGGCACTGCATCACATACAGGCACGCTTCTGCATTGGAAATCACAAAATGGGCTCAGAAATAGTTCCAGAGAACATTATCTGTGAACACAACTCACCGTGCCATCCGCTGTTGCCAACTAAAACTCTATAGTTCAAAGAAGAAGCCGTATCTAAACATGATCCAGAAGCGGAGACGTCTTCTCTGGGCCAAGGCTCATTTAAAATGGACTGTGGCAAAGTGGAAAACTGCTCTGTGGTCAGACGAATCAAAATTTGAAGTTCTTTATGGAAATCAGGGACGCCGTTTCATTCAGACTAAAGAGGAGAAGGATGACCCAAGTTGTTATCAGCGCTCAGTTCAGAAGCCTGCATCTCTGATGGTATGGGGTTGCATTAGTGCGTGTGGCATGGGCAGCTTACACATCTGGAAAGACACCATCAATGCTGAAAGGTATATCCAGGTTCTAGAGCAGCATATGCTCCCATCCAGACGACGTCTCTTTCAGGGAAGACCTTGCATTTTCCAACATGACAATGCCAAACCACATACTGCATCAATTACAGCATCATGGCTGCGTAGAAGAAGGGTCCGGGTACTGAACTGGCCAGCCTGCAGTTCAGATCTTTCACCCATAGAAAACATTTGGTGCATCATAAAACGGAAGATACGACAAAAAAGACCTAAGACAGTTGAGCAACTAGAATCCTACATTAGACAAGAATGGGTTAACATTCCTATCCCTAAACTTGAGCAACTTGTCTCCTCAGTCCCCAGACATTTACAGACTGTTGTAAAGAGAAAAGGGGATGTCTCACAGTGGTAAACATGGCCTTGTCCCAACTTTTTTGAGATGTGTTGTTGTCATGAAATTTAAAATCACCTAATTTTTCTCTTTAAATGATAAATTTTCTCAGTTTAAACATTTGATATGTCATCTATGTTCTATTCTGAATAAAATATGGAATTTTGAAACTTCCACGTCATTGCATTCCGTTTTTATTTACAATTTGTACTTTGTCCCAACTTTTTTGGAATCAGGGTTGTACTTATATACCACTCAGTATATGTAAAAATGGCATACAATATAACAATATAAAGTGGAAAAGTTATGTAATTTGATCTTATTGGGGGTTAAAATCTCATCTTAGATATCTAAATTCACAGAACTGTCATGTAGACAGTTCCAAGACATTTTATTCAGCTCCCACTGAATTTCAGTAGATGCAACTGAGAAATTCAAACCTGCTGAAATTAGTGCTGTGTTTGGGTGCATCCTCTGTAGTCTATACTGTAAGATAGCATAATCATGTTTGTTACACATGTGGGGAATATCTTAATGTCTTTTAGGATAACAGGGGTGTACCAGGATAATAGTAGCCCCATGATTTGTACTCGATAGTAACCAAATATTTTGGGTGAAGAAAATCTATCTGATGCTTTGTGTACAGAAACTAATGAAAAAGATGGGAGGAAATCATTAAAATATTTGGAGTACTAATATTTGTGGGTACTAAATGCTATGTCAGTGATGTATGGTTCATAAATTACATCCTTTTATTAAACTACTAAATACTTAGGATGGATATCCATGCTTTTGTATAAAGGCAAATTATTTCCCCATAAGAGCAATATTTGCAGCCATTTGGAACTGTTACAGTGAGTTGAAGGTGTGATGTGCAGTTTTTCTTGATTTAAGCAAATACTGTACAAGTCAAATGATTGCTCTTGAGGGAAGCCTTCGAAAAGAATAATATGAATTTCTGTGTTTCTAAGAAGTTACTATGCAAGCAAATTATCTTGAACAGATTATAAGCAAAAACAATCCCACAGAGTATAAAACAGTCAAAACAATAAAAGCAACGTCTCTCTCTCTCTCTCTCTCTCTCTCTCTCTCTCTCACACACACATACACGCTAACACTTGTTTGTATGTATTTCCACAGGATGCTCTACAGGAAAGATTGAAACCTGGCTCCAAGGCTGTGGGTACGTCTGTGTCTGTGTGTGTATGTGTGACTGAGGGAGCTCTTTGTGGTTGAATGTTGTGCTTCAAGGCAACAAAAATAAAATTAATGGAAACTCAGAGTCTGGTTAAAAGGGTAGAACAAAAATATGATGAGAAATTAAAAGGATGCTAATCAAGAACCGATTAAATAAATTAGAATATAAAGCAAACTGCTTTATATTTACAAATACATCATGAAATAATTGCCATCTTATTCAGATGGACATTAGAAAAGAAGCATGAAATAGAAATATGAACATGATTAGTGGTAGAATTTGTGCTTGCTGTTTTGTCTGGTTAGTTTATTTTTTATAATGTCTGGTCAGAACAGGGGCACTTTTAATTGCATTTTGCACTGTTGTATGCAAATGTATTTTTAACTGTTGATGAACTGCTGAGATACTGTTGCATTTCGGACACCAGTGAGTGTGAAGCACAAATAATAAAATGTCAGTCTAAGTCTTTTTTGTAAAGGTTACCACTTCCATGAAGGTAGTGATTCACTTGCAGTCCAGCAGGGTTACTGAGTGTGCAATTTTATCTGAGAATCTTCCTGCATGCCTGCAGTTCGCCCACATACCGTGCTGATTCAGACATGATAAAAGTAACTTTTGTTTTTACTTTTGCTCATGCCAGCTCTCATACTTTTTTGTATGTTTAAATTCAGTAATGAAGCCAGTCAAGAGAACCCAAGTCAACTCACTCTGGGTAAGTTAGGAGGAAGCACTATATAGTTACAGCACTATAGAGTTACACATCAGCTCTGGCAGTCAGACTGGGTTGTCCTGAGAGCCAGTGGCATAACAAATGCACAAAGTCCTCTATACAGTGGTGCTTGAAAGTCTGTGAGCCCCTTAGAATTTTCTATATTTCTGCATAAATATGACCTAAAACATCATCAGATTTTCACACAAGTCCTAAAAGTAGATAAAGAGAACCCAGTTAAACAAATGAGACAAAAATATTATACTTGGTCATTTATTTATTGAGGAAAATGATCCAATATTACATATCTGTGGGTGGCAAAAGTATGTGAACCTTTGCTTTCAGTATCTGGTGTGACCCCCTTGTGCAGCAATAACTGCAATTAAATGTTTGCGGTAACTGTTGATCAGTCCTGCACACCGGCTTGGAGGAATTTTAGCCCATTCATCTGTACAGAACAGCTTCAACTCTGGGAAGCTGGTGAGTTTCCTCACATGAACTGCTCGCTTCAGGTCCTTCCACAACATTTCGATTGGATTAAGGTCAGGACTTTGACTTGGCCATTACAAAACATGAACTTTATTCTTCTCTAACCCTTCTTTGGTAGAACAACTTGTGTGCTTAGGGTCGTTGTCTTGCTGCATGACCCACCTTCTCTTGAGATTCAGTTCATGGACAGATGTCCTGACATTTTCCTTTAGAATTCGCTGGTATAATTCAGAATTCATTGTTCCATCAATGGTGGCAAGCCGTCCTGGCCCAGATGCAGCAAAACAGGCCCAAACCATGATACTAACACTGCCATGTTTCACAGATGGGATAAGGTTCTTATGCTGGAATGCAGTGTTTTCCTTTCTCCAAACATAATGCTTCTCATTTAAACCAAAAAGTTCTATTTTGGTTTCATCCATCCACAAAACATTTTTCCAATAGCCTTCTGACTAGTCTACGTGATCTTTAGCAAACTGCAGGCGAGTAGCAATGTTCTTTTTGGAGAGCAGTGGCTTTCTCCTTGCAACCCTGCCATGCACAGCATTGTTGTTCAGTGTTCTCCTGATGGTGGACTCATGAACATTAACATTAGCCAATGTGAGAGAGGCCTTCAGTTGCTTAGAAGTTACCCTGGGGTGCTTTGTGACCTCGCTGACTATTACACGCCTTGCTCTTGGTCAATATTTGTTGGTCGATCACTCCTGGGGAGGGTAACAATGGTCTTGAATTTCCTCCATTTGTACACAATCTGTCTGACTGTGGATTGGTGGAGTCCAAACTCTTTAGAGATGGTTTTGTAACCTTTTCCAGCCTGATTAGCATCAACAACGCTTTTTCTGAGGTCCTCAGAAATCTCCTTAGTTCGTGCCATGATACACTTCCACAAACATGTGTTGTGAAGATCAGACTTTGATAGATCGCTATTCTTTAAATAAAACCACTCACACCTGATTGTCATCCCATTGATTGAAAACATCTGACTCTCATTTCACTTTCAAATTAACTGCTAATCCTAGAGGTTCACATACTTTTGCCACTCACAGACATGTAATATTGGATCATTTTCCTCAATAAATAAATGAGCAAGGACAATATTTTTGTCTCATTTGTTTAACTGGGTTCTCTTGATCTACTTTCAGGACTTGTGTGAAAATGTGATGATGTTTTAGGTCATATTTATGCAGAAATATAGAAAATTGTAAAGGGTTCACAAACTTTCAAGCACCACTGTACAAATCTGCTTTTGGAAATTTGAGAGTGTGGGATTTGTCAGTACCTATTAAACATATGTCTTTTCCAGAATCTTTGTTGAAGACTGCTAACAGTTTTGAGGATGACCTAAGCCTTGGGGCTGAAGGTACAGAAAATCTATTTGAGACAATGTGACAGGTGGTATAGGTATCAAATAAACATGCTTCTTTGTCAGTCTGGGTCCTGCCCATGATTTCCACAGAACAAACCTGCAGGTTTTTTTTTCTTGACCTGCCTTAACTTGTCAGTCAAGTGTTGTAGCTGATTAGTTCACATTTCTTAGTATTACATTATGTACTGCATTCTAAATAATTGTTCATCATTACAAGAGGAGCATAACTTGTTCTCTCAGTGACATAAGTATGTTTCAGTCTCAAAAAAAAAATCTGAGTACGTACTTGAAGTGTCATCTCTTACAAAGGATTTTCTGAACACTCCTACATGAATTTTTGCACTTAAGCAGATACAGTAATGTGTGTACACACATGCTAAGATATGCATAAATAAATGAATGAATGAATGAATGAATGAATGAAGCATTAGGATTATCGCTGAAATGTGATAAATGTAATCTGGGCAGAAATGAATTATTTTATAGTACACATTATAATATGTTATAATATGTTCTGTTACAGCTACAGGACTAGAAGATGGATTGCATGAGGAAGAGTTTGGGTAAGGGATGTGCTTCCTGAGATACAATCAATCATGTTGATATCCGTCCCTTAATGGCTGAAAGTCTTTTACAGAGCTATTCACAACCTTTACTGGATTTCTTTGCAGGCACTGTCCATTGCTCCTGCCTCCTCCTAAATCACGTCGCAAAGATTTGCACACAAGGTTTAAAACCTGTTTAACTCTCTCTAGCAGCTGTTATATCTATGACTTTTTTCCAGTAATTAATTATTTCTTACATTGTGGACATATGTGTCAGCAGCACTCCTCAGCAGAGGCTTAATCTGCCATTTAGAAACATGGGCCATAGTATGGCATCGAGTATCTTCTCATCCACCACCAGTAAGACTGCTTCCAGGTAAGGCATCTCAGACAATAGAGTCTTGTGGTCCTCCAAGTGGATTCTGAACTAAGAACGTAGTTGAAATGAACCTATTTTTTCCTTTGTCCATATCTCACATTCTTCCTCTCACATACACCAGTGTGTCTGAGGTCCTGCAGATGTGTGCTGAGGATGCAGAGGAGACTCTGTACCAGTTAGGATTTGGTTGTGAGGAGCCACAAGTAACAGCTCGGATTCCAGCTCGTTTCTTCACCTTCCCTTCACAGCTCAGAGGCATCAACTTCCGCCTGTTCCTTGAGTCACAGCTCCGCCGCATTCGTGAAGAAGACCCCAGCCTCTCACTAGCAAGTGAGAAACACTACTTTAATAAATGTCATCAATGGTGCCATTTAAAAAAAAAATCTATTATAACCCCAGCTGTAATGATTATTTCACATAATTAATAATTGTTTATATGGTTGTGATCTCATTTCTATAGTATTTAGAGAGCAAGTATAGGATTTAGAATAACTCATTTTCAGATCAAGAAAAGTACTGAAATTCAGAAAACACTTTTAAAACACCATAGATATTCAGTTGCTCACATAATGTTAGATTTAAATAGGACTTATGAAATTATGCACATTCCTTGTGGAAAAACAACGGGGAACACGATACAGTCACTTTTCAAGCCATGAGAGTTGCTAGGTAACTTATCATGGATGCAAGCTTATAACTGAGGCTAATGATTCATCTATACAGACTGGGCAAAGTACAGTGGAAATGAGACAGAACCAGTGACTCATTTCTATCACATGTATTAGTAAATTAACTGTACAACTACAATATCACAGTATTTACATTTGAACTCGCATGGTTGCCACCATATTGAGAAATATTCTTGTCACGCATGCATACAAAAAAAACAAAACAAAACACACAAACACTTCAGAGTTAGTCAAGATCAAGCTATTTCAAATGTTCTCAAACACTGTTAACATGATCTTATCAAGACACTGTCCATAATCTGTTTTTAGTAATGGGCCCTTTTCACACTTCTGGATTTTCACTACTGGAAGTGGCCTTCAGAGGGTAATGCTACTTCCAACAATGCAGTGAAAGAAATGGACTCAAATACCATTTATGAAAAGCATTATAAAAAACCTGAACTGTAGTGGAATTTAAAAAAATAGCAGCATAAGCAGATTTTGGCATGGGAAATACAACCCCGATTCCAAAAAAGTTGGGACAAAGTACAAATTGTAAATAAAAACGGAATGCAATAATTTACAAATCTCAAAAACTCATATTGTATTCACAATAGAACATAGACAACATATCAAATGTCAAAAGTGAGACATTTTGAAATTTCATGCCAAATATTGGCTCATTTGAAATTTCATGACAGCAACACATCTCAGAAAAGTTGGGACAGGGGCAATAAGAGGCTGGAAAAGTTAAAGGTACAAAAAAGGAACAGCTGGAGGACCAAATTGCAACTCATTAGGTCAATTGGCAATAGGTCATTAACATGACTGGGTATAAAAAGAGCATCTTGGAGTGACAGCGGCTCTCAGAAGTAAAGATGGGAAGAGGATCACCAATCCCCCTAATTCTGCGCCGACAAATAGTGGAGCAATATCAGAAAGGAGTTCGACAGTGTAAAATTGCAAAGAGTTTGAACATATCATCATCTACAGTGCATAATATCATCAAAAGATTCAGAGAATCTGGAAGAATCTCTGTGCGTAAGGGTCAAGGCCGGAAAACCATACTGGGTGCCCGTGATCTTCGGGCCCTTAGATGGCACTGCATCACATACAGACATGCTTCTGTATTGAAAATCACAAAATGGGCTCAGGAATATTTCCAAAGAACATTATCTGTGAACACAATTCACCGTGCCATCTGCCGTTGCCAGCTAAAACTCTATAGTTCAAAGAAGAAGCCGTATCTAAACATGATCCAGAAGCGCAGACGTCTTCTCTGGGCCAAGGCTCATTTAAAATGGACTGTGGCAAAGTGGAAAACTGCTCTGTGGTCAGACGAATCAAAATTTGAAGTTCTTTATGGAAATCAGGGATGCCGTGTCATTCGGACTAAAGAGGAGAAGGACGACCCAAGTTGTTATCAGCGCTCAGTTCAGAAGCCTGCATCTCTGATGGTATGGGGTTGCATTAGTACGTGTGGCATGGGCAGCTTACACATCTGGAAAGACACCATCAATGCTGAAAGGTATATCCAGGTTCTAGAGCAACACATGTTCCCATCCAGACGACGTCTCTTTCAGGGAAGACCTTGCATTTTCCAACATGACAATGCCAAACCACATACTGCATCAATTACAGCATCATGGCTGTGTAGAAGAAGGGTCCGGGTACTGAACTGGCCAGCCTGCAGTCCAGATCTTTCACCCATAGAAAACATTTGGCGCATCATAAAACGGAAGATATGACAAAAAAAACCTAAGACAGTTGAGCAACTAGAATCCTACATTAGACAAGAATGGGTTAACATTCCTATCCCTAAACTTGAGCAACTTGTCTCCTCAGTCCCCAGACGTTTACTGTTGTAAAGAGAAAAGGGGATGTCTCACAGTGGTAAACATGGCCTTGTCCCAACTTTTTTGAGATGTGTTGTTGTCATGAAATTTAAAATCACCTAATTTTTCTCTTTAAATGATAAATTTTCTCAGTTTAAACATTTGATGTCATCTATGTTCTATTCTGAATAAAATATGGAATTTTGAAACTTCCACATCATTCCGTTTTTATTTACAATTTGTACTTTGTCCCAACTTTTTTGGAATCAGGGTTGTAAACTGCAACTGTGAGTAGAAATAGTTCCCTATCTAAACAGAGCAAACCAAAGAACAAAGTTAGTGATAATGGCACCTTTTCTGTGGTAAACAATTGGCTGTAAGGCTTACAGGAAATAATTTTCCCACATCTACCTACTTCCACTTTTTTTTTCCACTGTTCTATTCTCTAACACAGATTTTGCATATCAATTTGTTTAGTGGTCATGAGACAGTAAAATACCTTTGAAAATAAATAAAACAGAACATCGAACCTGCATTAGGTTATTTGAAATTAGCCTTAACTGAAGATGTGTGTTAAATTATTTAACTTTCCAATATATAAGTAGACTTGGAACATAGTAAACAGATCACATGTTGGATGGATAGATCATTACTTGTATACAGGGACTTTAGAAATTCAAAGCATAATTGTACAGTTTCAGTAAGATTTATAAAAGGCCCAGAAATTTTCTGGCTTTGTTCAATGAAGCATTTTTGGGTTTCTACTTTGTGCAGGTCGTTTCCGTCAGGTGGAGGTATTAACAGCCATGGCCAATGCTTTCTATTCTCTCTACTCCCACGTATCTCGGACACCACTTCAGAAGCTGGCACCCCCCGAATTCAGCTTTTCATCACCCACTGTGGAGCGGAGCATTGGCCAACGCTTTTTTGGCAACGTCCGCACTGAACCACGGTCTCCAGTGGAGCGTCTCAAAGACACTGTATCCAAGATGTGCTTATACACACGTGGATCGGACTCTGCCTCTCCAAACTGTTCTCCTCGCAAGAGGAACAGCCTGCCGGATGTCGTTGAAATGATAGTGGGGAATGTGAAGGGTGAAGGAGGCCATGGCCAGAGTACAGGAATGTGGATACAGGAGCAAGCAGGTTATGGAGGCATAACTCATAAAGTGAAAGACGAAAAGGCTCTACAGCATGCTGAAGTGAAGGCTGCTGAAAACACAAATGACCATGAGAAAACTACAAGTGCACACAAGCAGAGGATCCAGCGGTGGTCACAATCAGGGCAGAGAGAAAGTCCTAGAGCAAAGGGCTCCCTGTTTAAGTCACGCCATGCATCTCTGGAATCTCGGCATACTCAGCTTTCACAGGATACAGACTTGGGTGAAGGATCCTCCAATTCCTCTTTGCTTCTTGACTCCTCAAAATATTCTGCTGATACTAATGCACTAGCTCCCATTAATACTTATGATACAGTTTCCTCTCATGTAGTGGAGCATGTGCATAAAGCACCATATTGGTGTCCAGAGATGCATAGTGTATCAGCAATGGGCTTATCAAACCCTGGTCATATGCACAGGCCAGACCCATGTCCTAAGACACTTGAAGTAGAACAGAAGCCAAGCATCACTGATACAAAATCAGCAGCAGCAGCACAGAACAAAGATGATCTTATGGAAATACCAGTAACTTCAAAGATTTCACAAGATGATCATGTGTCCCTCCACACAAGCATCAAACAAGAATCATTATGTCAGATTATGGTTACTGGATGGGAGGATGATGACCCCATCCTCCACAAGGCCTCATTTGAGGACTGTACTAATTTCATGAACCCTGGTAGCACTGTGCAGATGCATTCATCCCAATCAGACCAGCAGAAGTACCTGAGTCCCAGCAACCCCTCAACTAGCCAGATCAACTGCCAACTCAAACAAGCCAACTCCTTTGAGTTGGAAGAGGTATGTAGCTACTCATTTCTTTTAGAGCAGACATTTGACTTTAGTTAGTCATTTAAGAAACAGCTATAGTATTGAAACATTTGCATACAAACAGATGTGCATTGTAAAGAATAAATAGGGCATCCTCTTACAGATATCATTATAGATATCTATAAGATATCATTAGCAGTGGCATGACCACAAAGTTGATTGTCCAATGGCAGCATGTCCTGAAGTGTTTTATTTTTCTTATGTCAGTGTATGAAAAAAAAGAAGGAAACATTTTTTTCACTTACAGTGATGCTTGAAAGTTTGTGAACCCTTTAGAATTTTCTATATTTCTGCATAAATATGACCAAAACATCATCAGATTTTCACACAAGTCCTAAAAGTAGATAAAGAGAACCCAGTTAAACAAATGAGACAAAAATATGAAACTTGGTCATTTATTTATTGAGGACAATGATCCAATATTACATATCTGTGAGTGGCAAAAGTATGTGAACCTCTAGGATTAACAGTTAATTTGAAGGTGAAATTAGAGTCAGGTGTTTTCAATCAATGGGATGACAATCAGGTGTGAGTGGGCACCCTGCTTTATTTAAAGAACAGGGATCTGTCAAAGTCTGATCTTCACAACACGTTCGTGGAAGTGTATCATGGCACGAACAAAGGGAGCTTTCTGAGGACATCAGAAAAAGCGTTGTTGATGCTCATCAGGCTGGAAAAGGTTACAAAACCATCTTTAAAGAGTTTGGACTCCACCAATCCACAGTCAGACAGATTGTGTACAAATGGAGGAAATTCAAGACCATCGTTACCCTCCCCAGGAGTGGTCGACCAACAAAGATCACTCCAAGAGCAAGGCATGTAATAGTCGGCGAGGTCACAAAGGACCCCAGGGTAACTTCTAAGCAACTGAAGGCCTCTCTCACATTGGCTAATGTTAATGTTCATGAGTCCACCATCAGGAGAACACTGAACAACAATGGTGTGCATGGCAGCGCTGCAAGGAGAAAGCCACTGCTCTCCAAAAAGAACATTGCTGCTCGTCTGCAGTTTGCTAAAGATCATGTGGACAAGCCAGAAGGCTATTGGAGAAATGTTTTGTGGAGAGATGAGACCAATATAGAACTTTTTGGTTTAAATGAGAAGTGTTATATTTGGAGAAAGGAAAACGCTGCATTCCAGCATAAGAACCTTATCCCATCTGTCAAACATGGTGGTGGTAGTATCATGGTTTGGGCCTGTTTTGCTGCATCTGGGCCAGGACGGCTTGCCATCATTGATGGAACAATGAATTCTGAATTATACCAGCGAATTCTAAAGGAAAATGTCAGGACATCTGTCCATGAACTGAATCTCAAGAGAAGGTGGGTCATGCAGCAAGACAACGACCCTAAGCACACAAGTTGTTCTACCAAAGAATAGTTAAAGAAGAATAAAGTTAATGTTTTGGAATGGCCAAGTCAAAGTCCTGACCTTAATCCAATTGAAATGTTGTGGAAGGACCTGAAGTGAGCAGTTCATGTGAGGAAACCCACCAACATCCCAGAGTTGAAGCTGTCCTGTATGGAGGAATGGGCTAAAATTCCTCCAAGCCGGTGTGCAGGACTGATCAACAGTTACCGGAAACATTTAGTTGCAGTTATTGCTGCACAAGGGGGTCGCACCAGATACTGAAAGCAAAGGTTCACATACTTTTGCCACTCACAAATATGTAATATTGGATCATTTTCCTCAGTAAATAAATGACCAAGTTTAATATTTTTGTCATTTGTTTAACTGGGTTCTCTTTATCTACTTTTAGGACTTGTGTGAAAATCTGATGTTGTTTTAGGTCATATTTATGCAGAAATATAAAAAATTGTAAAGGATTCACAAACTTTCAAGCACTACTGTAGGTTAAATATATATATATATATATTTTTTTTTTCCATTCATTCTGGCCACAAACACTGACATTTATTATGGTGCGACTCTGCTGGGTGCCTGGTGGATAGCAGTGAACTGGTGCTTTCACTTTACATCATTACTATATAGTTACGATTGAATATTATCTGACATAAGAACTGATCACTATCAATCTGCAGTTTTAGATGATCTAAAACTAAGGAAAGAGACTCAGTCATTAGAGCTATACAATAATTACGTTTACACAAATGTATAGAGGAAGAAATCGTTCAGTTTCAAAAAAGCATACAATGCAAAGATATGTTGTCTGCTATGAAAAAAAATCCCACTTAATTTTTTACAACGTAAATTAAACATAAGCGCTGGATAAAAACCCATCTCTATTTTTTTTGCATAACATCGAAATTTTGTTGCCCATTGGTAAAATGTTTGAGATATGTTGCCTTGCATTTATGATTGGGTTCCCTGTGGCGGTACACTTACGTCATTCTAACACGTATGAATGTCGTATGGTTGCAAAAGCCACCAGAAATCAGGTGGATGCATTACCATATTCTCTTAAGTATGGAGCGCCACTATTAAAAGCTGTAAACTATTGTTCTTTCCCCTGCTTCTCTTTATTTCTTCTTCTGAAGTTAAGAATGCAAAAATGCAGTACGTCATGTTGCTGAGAAACCACAAATCCCTTTCCCGTTTTGGAAAACTGACAAGAACAGCTTTACCTCCGACTGTTACAAAGCACTGGATACTCCTTACATGAATGTTAAGCAAATGTCATCAATCAGAAAACACACATTTTAAAAAATCCATTTATGTTCACAAGTCCCTGTGAATTAGTTGATGCAATAGAAATAATATATTACAATTAGCACATTTATATAAACCAGCGAGTTACTTTGTAGCTGGCACTAGCGTCAAAACTGCAGAAAATTATACAGCAGTTAGTTCCAATCCACTACTTTGGTCGAGTTGTGTTCCAGTGGCTTTACATTTAGTAAATGTATTTGAATTGCTCTGCTCGTCCTTGTTTGCCAAATAAAATTCCACTTTCTAGTTTGAAAACGTTACTACAGTGTTAGTGATGCCATTAAAATATGAATGCTCGGCGAATGAACATGAAAAGTAAGAAGGAAAACTTTCCAATTTCAATGGAAGGTACCATTTAACGAATGTACAAATCAACATGAGCGAGCTAGCTGATATACTTTGAACTGAATATGGCCGTTTCAGGATCCATTTTCTCCAATGGAGCATAAAGTTTGGCCATACTGTGTCGGACATATCAGTTACTCAATGTTGTTTATAGAACTGTTTTATAAAAGGCAATATCGCACTCACAGTCATTCAGTTATACAGAATATCAGCGCAGCTATGCCGATATTCAATATAACAGGAGCCAGGAGAGGAATCACCAAAGTGACCAAGATTAAGGTGTACCGGGCCAAAGTTCTTACCACACTACTCTATGGCTGTGAAACTTGGACGGTCTATCAGCATCACGCAAAAATGCTGAATCACTTCCACACTACCTGCCTCAGAAAACTTCTTGGCATAACGTGGCAAGAGAAAATACCAGACACTAAGGTCTTAACTCGTGTCGGACTGCCTAGCATCCACACCATCTTGATGCAATCACAGCTTCGTTGGGCAGGACATATTGTTCGCATGCCAGACCACTGGCTCCCAGAGATGCTACTGTATGAACTACAAGAGGGCAAGCGCTCTTGTGGAGGTCAGAGAAAATGCTTCGAAAAACACGCTCAAAGTGTCGCTGAAGGCCTTCAGCATCAACCCCTTTTATGGGAGCAGGCTGCTCAAGACAGAGGAAAGTGGCGTTCTGCTATTCACAAAGGGGCGAATTCCTGTGAAGCCAACAGGATCGCTGCAGCTGAGCACTGTCGACAGGCCTGCAAAATCTGCACTGACAGATCCCCGACGGCCACCACCATTCCCTGTCTTCCCTGCCAGAAAACATTCCGGGCGCGGATTGGCTTGACAAATCACCTTCACACTCAGACCCCGCCCCCATGTCCAGGATGACTAGATGGTCTTCGTCACCTCGGTGGACGAAACATGACCACACTCTTGCCTTGTGCAATAATGCATAATGGATTCTGAACTTCTGACCGATCAGATTAGAGAATCCAACAGTGCTGTGGTATAAATTAATTTAATGGAGGGTAATAAACAATTCACAACTTTTAATCAACAGTTGTCCATCACAAAGTCCTGACAACGGTGAATAATAGTTCAAAATATTGTGATGAATTCTATTCTACTCCAAAACTAAAGAACCATGCAGTATTTCAGTTTTTGTATTTTTTATACATCTCTAATAATACACCCACTCTCTTTACCATCACCATATTCCTTCTCTGCTCAATTTAATGCACACTCGCAAGCCGAGATTATTAGTATGGCCATAGAAGTCAATCAGTGGCATATATTAAATATGCAGAATTTATTCAAAATAAAATAACCATTAATATGTTGCTTCTGCATAGGTGCAGAGTGTGGGAGAGGAGGAGAACACGTCAGTGGAGCAATGTAGTGTATACACACTTTCAGTTACAGCATCTGCGCATCAGAAATGTGAGTGATATCAGTTACTCTCTTTTTATAGCACGGACCTACAGAAGGCCTTTTTTAGTCAAAAAAATTATCATTCATCAGAAAAGAACTGCTAACGTGTGAAGTGTGTGTGTTAAAGTGTTAGGCAGAAATTAACCACACTAAGAGACAGTAAGGCCTTATTGCTGTTAAAACACACACACACACACACACAAAAACAACTTGCCATTAGCACTGACGCATGCACAGTGGGGGGAAAAAGGGCATCTTACAGGAAGTCATGAGAGAGGAAAAAAACAACCATGAAATAAGCAAGCTGCATTCTCAGAGAATTGCATAGCAGTGAGCAAAAAGAAAGCACTTGTCACAAAAGATTAATAAACTAATTTTCATGCATTCATCGTTTTT